>NC_053496.1:138265550-138590550 GCF_905171775.1 Rana temporaria | reverse complement strand
CTCTACCCACAATATATCCTAGGTATTTTACTTCCTCCATCCCAATGGCACACTTCTCGGGGTTGATGGTGAACCCTGCTCTTCTTAAGGAGTCTACGACTGCCTGAACCCGGGGAAGGTGGGACTCCCAATCAGTGCTGAAGATGACTATGTCATCGAGGTAGACAGAAGCGTACCGTTGGTGTGGACGCAGAGTTTTGTCCATGGCCCTTTGGAACGTGGCCGGGGCTGAGTGTAGACCAAATGGCATCCTCTTATATTGGAAGTGGCCTTCTGGGGTAGAGAAGGCTGTCTTCTCCCTGGCTTCCTTAGTCAGGGGAATCTGCCAGTACCCTTTTGTGAGGTCTAGCGTGGTAATGTACCTGGCAGGCCCCAACCTTTCAATTAGCTCATCTACTCGTGGCATGGGATATGCGTCGAACTTGGAGACTTCATTAAGCTTTCTGAAGTCGTTGCAGAAGCGGAGGGTGCCGTTGGGCTTGGGTACCAACACAATTGGACTTGACCATTCGCTCTGCGACTCTTCAATGACTCCAAGCTCGAACATTCTTTTAACCTCTTCGGACACTGCCACCCTATGAGCTTCTGGGATACGGTAAGGCTTTAACCTGACTTTTACATTGGGCTCGGTCACAATGTCATGCTTGATGACGTTGGTGCGACCGGGCAACTCTGAAAACATATCTCTATTTTTTTGTAGAAACTCTTTTGTTTGCTGGGTTTGAGGTCTAGTCAGGGTAGCAGCAACCTGCACCAAGTCGATCCCTGCATGGTCCCCTGACTGTACCCCTACTACCGCTGACACTTGTTCTCTGTCTCTCCAGGGTTTCAACAAATTGATGTGATAGATCTGGTATGGTTTTCTTTTCCCTGGCTGGTGTACCTTGTAGTCCACCTCACCGACTTTCTCTACTACCTCAAATGGGCCCTGCCATTTGGCCAAGAATTTGCTCTCTACCGTGGGTATTAGAACAGCCACCCGGTCTCCTACTTGGAACTGTCTAATTTTAGCCGACCTGTTATACACTCTTCTTTGGGCATCCTGGGCCTTCTGCATGTGCTCCTTCACCAGTGGCATCACCTTAGCCACCCTCTCTCGCATTTGAGAGATATGCTCTACCACCGTTTTGTGTGGTGAGGACTCACTTTCCCATGTCTCTTTTACCAGATCGAGTAACCCCCGGGGCCTTCGTCCATACACTAATTCAAATGGCGAAAAACCTGTGGATGCTTGCGGGACCTCCCGGATAGCAAATAACAGGGCAGGGAGTAACATATCCCAATCCTTCCCATCTTTCTGGACTACTCTTCTCAACATGGATTTTAGGGTTTTATTGAATCTTTCGACTAGGCCATCGGTCTGTGGGTGGTAGACAGACGTCCGCAACTGCTTAATTTGAAACAATTTGCACAAGTCCGCCATTACCTTTGACATAAAAGGGGTACCCTGGTCTGTCAGGATCTCTTTGGGGAACCCAGTTCGTGAGAACATTTGAAACAACTCCCTGGCGATGGCCTTAGAGGAGGCTTTCCTCAAAGGGACAGCTTCTGGATACCTAGTTGCGTAATCTAGGATGACCAATATGTATTGGTGGCCCCGTGCCGACTTTACCAGGGGTCCCACCAGATCCATAGCGATCCGTTCAAACGGGACTTCGATAATCGGCAAGGGCACCAGAGGGTTTCTATAGTGTGGCACTGGGGCGGTTAACTGGCAAATGGGACAAGACGCACAGTATCTTTTAACCTCGGCCTTCAACCCTGGCCAGTAAAACCGGTCGTTTATCCTGGCCTCTGTTTTCTCCGCCCCCAGGTGTCCTCCCAGTGCATCGTTGTGGGCTAGATCGAGGAGCATCCGCCTATACGGTTGGGGAACCAGCAACTGCTCTATAGTTTCCCCTCGGCTCTCAGCCACTCGATACAGTAAGTCCCCCTTCAACGCAAAGTGAGGGAACCTCTGGTCTGCATCTGGCATTTGTGGGACCCCATCAACAACAGAAACCTGCTCTCGAGCATTGACCAAGGCAGGGTCCCGTAATTGGGCGGTACCAAATGCACCTCTGGACACGTCTAGATCTGGATGTACTGGCCTTGAGGAGGTTTCCCCTTCATCCTCCTCAACCGGGGAGAGCTCCTCGTCATCCTCCCCCAGCATGACTTGTAATGGGAAGACCTCCCCCACCTCAGAGATCAACCCGGGTTTAAGACCTGGGTCAGGGGCATTATCCTCCACATTAGCATTCCCTGCGACTTCATTATCAATGGTAGGTATTTCTATATGAGAGGGGTGTATTTCAGCTCCGGACCCCTCGGACCCTGTCCCTTCCAGGCCCAGTGCCCCCAGTTCCCCTGGTGGTGCCATTTGCACCTCGTTCCATAGTTCCAGAAATAGTGGACAGTCCCGCCCCACTATGATGTCATGAATTAAACTGTTTACCACCCCGACCTCCTGTGTAACTGAGGCATGGCCATAAGAAACAGTCACCGGAACCAAGGGGTACTCCTTGGTATCCCCATGAATGCATACCACCCGAAGAGTTTTAGTCACTGGTCTAAGCCTCCCAAGTATCCTGGCATGTACTAATGTTACCATGCTACCGGAGTCCAGTAGGGCCCTGGCAGGAAGGTGGTTCACCCACACTTCACACTCAAACCGTCCTGCAGCCAGGTCAAGATGAGTGGTACACACACTTCGCACATAGAAGGAGCTTCTCCGACCAGTTCCGCACTCCATAGGCTCCTCCTGCAGTGGGCATTGTGCCCGGGTATGCCCCCAGGACCGACATCGCCAACATTGTATGTCTCCCATCTTTGGTACAGGAACCGACCTCCGTGGTTCTAGGGCAGATGGTGTAAACCTGCGGACGCCAACATCTGGCAAGGCTTCTCTCCTCAGGTTGGTGGCTGGTCTGGGTGTCCTTGGCGTGGGTTCTCGACGCTTGGCAGGCCCAAGCAGGTCCTCCACCACGGTATACCGTTCAACCAGCTCGATCAGCTGGTCAGCATTAGTAGGGTTTCCATGGCTTACCCAGCGCTGTAGGTCATCTTGTAGGGACCGTAGGTACCGGTCCATTACCACTCGTTCCACCATTTGTGGACCTGACAACTTTTCTGGCTGCAGCCATTTTTTAACTAACTGAATTAGTTCATGCATCTGGGACCTGGGTGGTTGGTCCGATTTGTACCGCCAGCGATGCACCCTCTGAGCCCGGACAGCTGTGGTCACTCCCAGGCGGGCCAGGATTTCAGCTTTTAGACGTTCATAGTCTTTGATGTGCTCAGCTGGGAGGTCAAAATAGGCCTTTTGCGGGTCACAAGTGAGAAAAGGCGATATAATGCCGGCCCATTGGTCCCGGGGCCACGCTTCTCTCTCTGCTATCCTTTCAAAGGTGGTAAGAAAGGCTTCCACGTCATCGCTGGGTGTTAGTTTCTGCAAAAAATGGCTGGCTCTAACAGACACTGGGTTGCTAACGGCAACGACCGCTTGCGCTTGTCCCTGAGCCAGCTGCTGTACGGCCTCCTGCAAGGCAGCCACCTGTGCTTGAGTGGACTCCTGCTGGGCCGTAAACTGGGCGGATAGCAGCCGTGTATTTTCCTGCTGCGCAGCTATAGCCTGTGCCAGGGCCTGCTGCTGTTGAGCCATCGCTTCCTCATGGCGACGGTTTGACTCTGCTGACGCTTGCTGCTGGGCCACAATGGCTTGCTGCTGGGTCACAGTGGCTTGCTGCTGGGTCACAGTGGCTTGTGCCAAAGCCTTAACGACCTCCTCCATGCCTTTGTCTGCTGTTTGTAACGCCTGGGCTGACTTCACCCAAGACATGCCATAGGTACACTGTCTCTTTAAATGTCAGTTTTAAACGGTTTTTGCGCCTGCAAATGCACTTTGCCCGCATTCGACACCAATTGTAAACTTTGGGGGTTCTTAAGCTCCGCGAGACAAGTGCGTAAAACCGTGTCAGTAAAGCAAAGGGTCTTTATTGGTGACCAAACAAAACAAAATAAAGCTTTTCTTCAGCATCCAAAACGTCACAACAAAAGTCCTGCTTGTTTCCAGCATAAATTAGGAAAAAGTCTTTCTTCAGAAAAACAACCCAAAAGAAAGGCACATACGTTTTTAGTAAGAAGTCCTCCAGACCTTCCCTGCAGACACAGCTTCACTTCCAAACTACTCAGAAATCCTCTCTGAGCAGCTAGCAGACTTCCATCTTGTCCTCACAGGTGCACTCTCCCAACTCACTCATTCCCTCCAGCATCACTTCCTGCTTTAATGGGTGGTTGTCTGTGAGATTTTAACCCCTTGTGCGCTGGCTTCCAGGGTTTAGGAGTGGAGGCTCCATCCCACCCAAATAACACTTTGGAGCCTCCAAAATTCCAGGCCCCAAACTACTTTATTAAGATAGAGAAGACTGCGAGCCAGTCCTCTCTGAATTAGCGCCTGCCTGGAACTTTTCACCCACTTTTGGGTGACCCCCTGAACCTTCTACCTCTATTTAAATGGACCATAGTCCAAACAGTGGTGCCGTATAGCACCCGTCCAGGACCCACCCCTGGTGTCCTGTACAATATATATATATATATATATATATATATGTTATCACATGTCTGAAAACATTAATTACATGTTCTTTTAAACGTTAGTTTCACTGTTTGAATTCGGCTGCACCATAATCTCACAATATCTCACGAGATTACAGGCAGTCCACCCACTTTTACACAGATCTCTGCTGTTTTCAGAGAAAAAACTTCACCTCTGTTCACCATCTGAGAACTGAAGTTCTCAGTTTATTAAACCGGCTGCAGAGGAGATAATTCTCCTCATGAGAACTGCCGTGAACTGCTGTGAACTGAACGGAGAAAAAACTTCACAGTTTATTAAACGGACACCTAAGCTGCTGTAACTATAAGAAGTGTAATATTACTTTGTACACTTCTTACAAAAGTTTGGTCAATAAAGGGAGATGTGAGATGCAATAAAACGTACTGTACAGTACACCACACTACCCCCTGCTTCATGGCTCTGCAGCCCAAAAAGCAGCGGTTTGGCCTGCACACTAGTGTGAACTGGCCCTTAGGAAAATATTTCTTCAATGTTCATCAAATTTGTTTGTTTTTTAACCACTTGCCAACCGCCGCACGGACTTATACGTCGAAAGAATGGCACTTCTGGGCAAAACTACGTACCTGTACGTCCCCTTTAAGGAAGCAGCATTGTGGACACACACGGCGCAAGCTCCTTGAGCCCGACCACGAGTCCTGCGGAAAAACCCATGATCGTCTCACGGTGAGGAAGAACGGGGAAATGCTGATGTAAACAAGCATCTCCCCGCTCTGCCTAGTGACAATGACAGTGATCAGCGCTTCCTGTAATCGGAAGCGGTGATCACTGTCTTGTCACACACAGCCCATCCCCTATACAGTAAGACGCACTCCCTAGGGCACACCTAACCCCATACAGCGCCACCTAGTGGTTAACCCCTTCACTGCCAGTGTAATTTTGACAATAATTAGTGCATTTTTATAGCACTGATCGCTGTAAAAATGACAGTAGTCCCAAAAAAGTGTCAAAAGTGTCCGATGTGTCCGCCATAATGTCGCAGTCACGATAAAAATCACTGATATCCACTATTACTAGTAAAACATTTTTTATAAAAATGCCATAAAACTATCCCCTATTTTGTAGACGCTATAACTTTTGCGCAAACCGATCAATAAACGCTTATTGCGATTTTTTTACCAAAAATATGTGGAAGAATACGTATCGGCCTAAACCGAGGAAAAAATATGTTTTTTTAGATATTTTTTGGGGATATTTATTATAGCAAAAATTAAAAAATATAGAATTTTTTTCAAAATTGACGCTTTATTTTTGTTTATAGCGCAAAAAATAAAAACCACAGAGGTGACCGAATACCACCAAAAGAAAGCTCTATTTGTGGGAAAAAAAGGACGCCAATTTTGTTTGGGAGCCACATCGCATGACCGCGCAATTGTCAGTTAAATCGACGCAGTGCCGAATCGCAAAAAGTGGCCTGGTCATTGACCACTAAAATGGTCCGGGGCTTAAGTGGTTAATAATTTGAATGGAACAAAGTCTGTCCACCAATCCTTTTGCTTTACATTTGGCTGTTGCTAGTAATGTGATTCATATGACAGCTTTTTCCATCTATGAGGCATTCTGGTGATTTAGCACACCCAAGGGGATTTATTGGTCCATCTCATTTCCATGATTGTTACAAATGACAGTGTCAGTCCTCTCCACCTGATTCTCTCTAATGTAGAATGTTCAGGTTCACTATGACCCAGTGTGAACAGATGGAAACCTTGCATTGAACCTTTATGGAACAGAAAAAGACAGAGGATGAATTGATCTTCTCACATCAAATTTCTTGTGGTTTTAGAGCAGGGTTTCCAAACCTTTCAGTACCACCTGGTACATTTTACAAATATTCCAAAAAAGTCAGTTTTATAAATGAATGAATCCCCCGTAACATCAGGGTCCCCATTAGAGTCCCCCTTACATCAGGGTCATGCTTAAATCAAAGTTCCCCTTATACCAGAGTCACCATCAGAGTAGTCCTTACATCAAAGTCCCCCTTACGTCAGGTCCTCCATTAGCATCCCCCTTACCACTGTAAGGCTGGCCATACACAAGTCATTTTCTTTCGTTCAACCCCCTGGTTGAACAAAAGAAAATTACTAAATTTCCCACTCCATACACTCAATGCGGATGGGGGAATCCCTCCAGCTGAGCCTTTGTATTCTGACAGCAGGGGATTTCTTTGCTGCCATAATATTCTCTTGGGCACTGCCAGCTTTAGCAGCACTGATCAAGAGAAACATTTCTACCAGGCTGGTTGTACACAAATCGAACAATATATACACTGTGGGAGCACCACAGTGTATGTATGTCTGGTTTGCTGTTTTTGGCATTTTTACATTTGCAAGTGAAGCTATTCAGATACCATTCGTTTTTGCTATGTAATGCAGGAATAAATGGAGGTTCTGGGAATGGTGGGTTGGGAAGGTATAGGAAGAATAACCATGGAAGAACTGAAATGTCAGTGAAATTGTGCATAATAAACATCACTAATTAAGACCAATAAGTAAAAGGTGCAAACTAGGGCCGAAACAACTAATCGACAACTAATTGATTATGAAATTAATCGATTACAATTTTCATAATCGATTAATCGGCTAGTAACATAATGGGGTTAAAAAAACTAAAATTAGCCCCTTATAGTACAAAAAAGCAAATCGCTACTGTAAATATTACTTTTACTGTCCCACAGTAAAAAAATGAACCCCTTACAGTAGCGATTATTTGCTCTTTTTGTACTTTTTGTTTTTTTAACCCCATTATGTTACTAAACATCTCAGGCCTGGGTCACACCTCTGTGTCTTTTTGCAGAAACACACTGCAGTTCATTTACATGTTTTCCTATGGGACACATTCACATCCATGATTTTATTTCAGCTGCTGCGTAATTGGAAAGGGCAAGGACTTTTTAACGCAAAACGGTGCTATTTTTTTTTTTTTGTTCAATGAAGAAGCTGCAGAAAAGCATGTAATGTGTTTTTGCGGCAATTTGTGTTTTGTAATCTGCCCAACAACAAATTGGCCCAAAATAATTTAAAAATGCAAATTCTTTTTTTTTTAAGGCTATTATGCGATTAATCGATTAATCTAAACAATAATCGGCCAGCTAATCGATTATGAAAATAATCGCTAGTTGCAGCCCTAGAACTGCAAACCTCAATCGGGGAGGGGGCGGAGGGTTGTAAATAGAGGTCGACCAATATATCGGCCGATATTTTGCCGTTTTGGAGAAATCGACATCGGCCGATTTTCATCCAAATTAGGCCGATATTTAACATGGCTGTTAGCGGTGCCTCGGATCCGGAGCTAGGCCGAAGCTGCGGCCTTTCCTGATGCTGTGACCACGGCAGCAATCGGCGGATCCGCGGATTGCCGCCACGGTCACAGCATCAGGAAAGGCCGCAGCTTCGGCCTAGCTCCGGAGCCGTGGCCATCTTGGTACACCCAGCGCGGCGGTCCTCCCCTCTGTTTACACCCAGAGGAGGAGGGGCCCGCTCGCTGCTATCTGCTGACTTTTTGTTTTTGTTTAAGGAAGTCGGCAGCGGGCCTGTAACAGCCAATCGCCGGCCGCCGCTGCCGACATCCTCCACTCTGGAAAAAAAACATCCCCTGACGTGCTGCGCGCCCTGCCTACAAACCCCAGAATGCAGCGCGGGCCGGCAGGTACCGGCCCACGCTGCATTCTGGGGCTTGTAGGCAGATGCAGGGTGCGCAGCAGTCAGGGGACGTTTTCTTTACGGTGGAGGATGTCGGCAGGGGCAGCCGCCGATTGGCTGTTACCGGCCAGCTCTGCATTCTGGGGATTGTAGGCAGAGGTGGGGCAGCAGCATGTCAGGGCCAGGGACGAATGGAGTCTTGTGCTAGGCTGGTGGGCATTGATGAGTAAGTGACATTGGGCTGTACTGGTGGGCACTGGTTGGCACTGATGAGGTGATGCACTGGTTGGCACTGATGAGGTGATGCACTGGTTGGCACTGATGGGGTGATGCACTGGTTGGCACTGATGAGGTGATGGACTGGTTGGCACTGAGGTGATGCACTGGTTGGCACTGATGTGATGCACTGGTTGGCACTAATGTGATGCACTGGTTGGCACTAATGTGATGCACTGGTTGGCACTGATGTGATGCACTGGTTGGCACTGATGTGATGCACTGGTGATATGCGCTGGTGGGCAATGATGGGATGCACTGGTGCATTGGTGGGCATTGATGAGGTGGCACTGATGGGCTGCACTGGTGGGCACTGATGATGTGGCACTGGTGGGCACTGATAGACACCATTGAGGAGGCACTGATGGACACTGATAGGCTGCACTGGTGGGCACTAATGAGGTGGCACCAATGGGCTGCACTGGTGGGCACTGATGTGGCACTGACAGACTGCACCTCTCCACCCTAAACAATTATCTCCTCCCCACCTCTCCACCCTAGTTTTTTTGAGATGAGGGGGAAAAAAAACGGCCTAAAATATCGGCCGCAAAAATCGATCCATTTTTTGTCACATGAACCTCTGTATTGTATAGAAAAACTCTAGGATGCTGGATTCCTAGATAAGAGTAAGGTAAGTGTATTGCTGTGCAGTTCACTTGTCACCTTGTTTCTAAACAACTAGAGATTGTCTCCAAAACTTTACAGTATGATAACAGGAAACGTTTGCCATCCATGTGCATCTATGTGCAGTCATGAAGAATTAGTTGTTGACTCCACATAAGTTTATGAGAAGCTCCCAACAACCACAGACCAGGGGAAAGAAGAATGTTAGCAATACAGTTCATGATATGGATTTTTGATTCAGGACATGGATATAAGTGTATGTAGCCGACAGTGGACTTGTACCTTGTTCCGAGGACCACCTCTGTTACTTTCTATCTATTCCTGTGTGTCCCTCTAGTGCTTGGCTACAGTAACTGACATCATTTCTTTAAGCCAAACAAGGGGGATTGTGGGACTATTAGTCTCTTGAGCAGCCCTTCTGATGTTGTGAAACAAACCTCTGAGAGGTACTACGAAAGGGGCAGCAGATCCATTTCGCGCTCTGCTTGCTGTTCCAGAGACATCACCGCAGCACCACTTCATCAGACGGATCCAACAATCGCCTGTGTCCAGCAGTCGATCGGTCCTCATCGCTCGCTTGGTCGCTGTTCAGGAGGTTCCTATCCAGCTCTGCAGTTGGTGAGAGGGCAGTCGCCCATCGTTCACAATCCCTACCTGGTCATTTTGTTTGGACACTGTGTGCAGACACCTTGCCCATGGAAACACTTTATTGTATTACATAAGACACTGTACATAGACATCCACATCCTGAGCTACTTTAAGGATTATCACGAGCCAGATTAAGTTGCTCTGCTTATCATCACATCACTGTACCATATCTTGGATATAATCTAATGAGTTCCAACTGCCGGTGAAGATTACTGCAGGCCTGCACCCTGGACACTGCTGTTGCTGCTTCTTAAAGGACCCCTATCCTATTCCTTTTCTATATGGTCTCTTATTAGGATGTAAAGGCTTACTAGGCCGGCCTGGGATTCCCCTTTAGCTGGGTAACATATTGCATTACTAGTGGAATGTTTACAAACCCCTGTTTATTATATAGCTACTATTCACTGTAATTGAGAGAGATGGGACTCTTAGGGCGGACTTTAGAGGTATTCACTGTATATACAGTATCTCACAAAAGTGACTACACCCCTCACATTTTTGTAAATATTTTATTCTATCTTTTAATGTGACAACACTGAAGAAATGACACTTTGCTACAATGTGACAACACTGAAGAAATGACACTTTGCTACAATGTAAAGTAGTGAGTGTACAGCTTGTATAACAGTGTAAATTTGCTGTCCCCTCAAAATAACTCAACACACAGCCATTAATGTCTAAACTGCTGGCAACAAAAGTGAGTACACCCCCAAGTGAGGATGTTCCACAGATGCTCAAAAGGGTTTAGGTCTGGAGACATGCTTGGCCAGTCCATCACCTTTACCCCCAGCTTTTTTAGCAAGGCAGTGGTCGTCTTGGAGGTGTGTTTGGGAACGTTATCGTGTTGGAATACTGTGGTGGAACTATAGGGGTTGCTGCAGTCGCACTTGCTACTGGGCCCTGCCATTCTGCCACTGTGGGGGGCCCCAAGACCTGACATCTCAACCTGCACCTCTGGTTGGCCGTTTAGAAAGCAGTAGGGGGAGGTGGCAATCTGCAGCTTTATGGTGCCTGTGGGTGGCAGGATCTCCCTGAGGGGTTGTAGTTCTCTCTTCCCGAGTGTCAGTGTATGCAGTGGAGAGGGGAGGGGCCTCTGACTGGGCAGGTATCAGTTTCACTTTCAGTGTGTTGCTCTGCTTGTACCCTGTTGCTGATACATGCCCGGGTCAGAGGCCCCTCCCCTCTCCACCAGTGGCGGCCCGCCCATAGGGGGCGCCCGGGCGCCGCCCCCCCTCCCCCAGTCAGTAAAAAAAAAAATCTAAAAAAAAAAAAAAATTTTTTTTATTTAAACATGTCCCTTTAAGGAAAAAAAATTCCAAAAAAGGTTCTTATGTGCACTGAGTCCGGGCGTCGGGCGCCGGGAAAAGCGCGGTATGGGTAGCGCCACGTCTGTGCAATCACGGGATTGCAGACGTGGCGCTACATTGGCAGCCCAAAAATGCCTTTGTGGCGCGGTCCATCGCGCCACTTGCTTCCGGCGCGATGGACTGCATTGTTATGGCTGGGCGGGTGCATCCACTATTTGTGCTCGTTCCGTCCTGACGTCCCTGGAAGAACAGGAAGTGACGTCGGGACTCGGGGCGCTCAGTGCGAGTACAGGTAAGCTGAGCTATGCCGCCTGCCTCTGCCCCTCTGTAATGGACTGTTTTCTCTGCAAAGTTCGGCGGCAGCAGCTGCAGCTGTCCACCCCCCTTCTGCAAAGATTACCTGTGTTCCAATTTTTTTTTAGTGAATATTCGGCCGAAATCGCGGCACCCCCCTCCCCCCCCGGGGGGGGGGATGGGGGTGCCGCGATTTCGGCCGAATATTCACTATAAAAATTTTTTTGGAACATTTGGAATTTTTTTTTTTAGTGCACATTTGGCCGAAATCGCGGCACCCCCATCCCCCCTCAGGGGGGGGGGGGGTGGGGGTGCCGCGATTTCGGCCGAATGTTCACTAGACATGATGAGCAATTAACCCAGTGCAGATGTAGGCTCATTGCAAGGGTGGATTTTTTTTTAACATTTTCATGGAGTTGGGCATAATAAATGATTTTTAATGTTCAATGCAATGCATAATCTGGGTGAAATGCCAGCCGTCAGCAGCCTGAGCCCCAGGAGAAGATGGGGAGCTACAAGTCCCAGCAGGTTATAATATAAGGCTCCTAGGTGGATGGGAGTCTTATATTATAAACCTGCTGGGACTTGTAGTTCCCCATCTTCTCCTGGGGCTCAGGTGCATGCAATCCACCATCTATGGGACTACAAGTCCCAGCAGTGAGAAAAACTGGACAAAGATGGTGGATTGCATGCACCTGAGCCCCAGGAGACGATGGAGAACTACAAGTCCCAGCAGGTTATAATATAAAGCTCCGAGGTGGATGTATGACTGGACAGTGACACAGTGGGGACAATTGGCACAGTGGCTGTGTTTGATGGCATGGTACAGTGGCTGCATTTGATGGCATGGCACAGTGGTGACAATTGATGGCACAGTGACCACAATTGATGGCATGGCACAGTGGCTGCATTTGATGGCATGGTACAGTGGCTGCATTTGATGGCATGGTACAGTGGCTGCATTTGATGGCATGGCACAGTGGCTGCATTTGATGGCATGGCACAGTGGCTGCATTTGATGGCATGGCACAGTGGCTGCATTTGATGGCATGGCACAGTGGTGACAATTGATGGCACAGTGGCCACAATTGATGGCATGGCACAGTGGTGACAATTGATGGCACAGTGACCACAATTGATGGCATGGTACAGTGGCTGCATTTGATGGCATGGTACAGTGGCTGCATTTGATGGCATGGTACAGTGGCTGCATTTGATGGCATGGCACAGTGGTGACAATTGATGGCACAGTGACCACAATTGATGGCATGGTACAGTGGCTGCATTTGATGGCATGGTACAGTGGCTGCATTTGATGGCATGGTACAGTGGCTGCATTTGATGGCATGGTACAGTGGCTGCATTTGATGGCATGGCACAGTGGTGACAATTGATGGCACAGTGGCTGCATTTGATGGCATGGCACAGTGGCTGCATTTGATGGCATGGTACAGTGGCTGCATTTGATGGCATTGCACAGTGGCTGCATTTGATGGCATGGCACAGTGGCTGCATTTGATGGCATGGCACAGTGGCTGCATTTGATGGCATGGCACAGTGGTGACAATTGATGGCACAGTGACCACAATTGATGGCATGGTACAGTGGCTGCATTTGATGGCATGGTACAGTGGCTGCATTTGATGGCATGGTACAGTGGCTGCATTTGATGGCATGGCACAGTGGTGACAATTGATGGCACAGTGACCAGAATTGATGGCATGGTACAGTGGCTGCATTTGATGGCATGGTACAGTGGCTGCATTTGATGGCATGGTACAGTGGCTGCATTTGATGGCATGGTACAGTGGCTGCATTTGATGGCATGGTACAGTGGCTGTGTTTGATGGCATGGTACAGTGGCTGCATTTGATGGCATGGCACAGTGGCTGCATTTGATGGCATGGCACAGTGGTGACAATTGATGGCACAGTGACCACAATTGATGGCATGGTACAGTGGCTGCATTTGATGGCATGGTACAGTGGCTGCATTTGATGGCATGGTACAGTGGCTGCATTTGATGGCATGGCACAGTGGTGACAATTGATGGCACAGTGACCAGAATTGATGGCATGGTACAGTGGCTGCATTTGATGGCATGGTACAGTGGCTGCATTTGATGGCATGGTACAGTGGCTGCATTTGATGGCATGGTACAGTGGCTGCATTTGATGGCATGGTACAGTGGCTGTGTTTGATGGCATGGTACAGTGGCTGTGTTTGATGGCATGGTACAGTGGTGACAATTGATGGCATGGTACAGTGGTGACAATTGATGGCACAGTGACTGTGTTTGATGGCATGGCACAGTGGCTACGTTTGATGGCATGGCACAGTGGTGCGAATTGATGGAACAGTGGCTGCATTTGATGGGCACAGTGAGGCTTATATTTTTTTTTCTTCTTCGTTTGCGCCCCCCCAAAAATTTTGAGCACCAGCCGCCACTGCTCTCCACTGTATACTCTCGGGAGAAGAACTACTAGCCTCAGGGAGATCCCACTGCCTGTGGACATAGAGCTGCCGATCGCCGCCTCCCACCTCCACCAGCCAGGTACACAGGGAACCTCTGGGGGGGGGGAGTCAGCTGATGTAAGGGGAGGCTATCTGGGGACCCTGATGTAAGAGGGCTCTCTGGGAACCCTGATGTAAGGGGGGCTCTCTGGGCACCCTGGTGCAAGGGGGGGCTCTCTGGGGTCCCTGATGTAAGGGGGCTCTCTGGGGACACTGATGTAAGGGGGGCTCTCTGGGGACACCGATGTAAGGGGGGCTCTCTGGGGACCCTGATGTAAGAGGGTGCTCTCTGGGGACCCTAATGTAAGGGGAGGCTCTCTGGGGACCCTAATGTAGGGGGAGGCTCTCTGGTGACCCTAATGTAGGGGGAGGCACTCTGGGGACCCTGATGTAAGGGGAGGCTCTCTGGGGACCCTAATGTAGGGGGAGGCTCTCTGGGTACCCTGATGTAAGTGGGGGATCTCTGGGGACCCTGATGTAAGTGGGGGATCTCTGGGGACCCTGATTTAAGTGGGGGGATACGCACTCAGATATGTAACGATTTATATATATTAGGGCATTTACTGATTAAAATTTTCGTGTTCGATTAATCGTTTTTTTTTATCGACTAATTCTGATTAATTATAACACACATACATTTTTTGGATCATCACCATATATAGTCCCCACTGTAATATCCACAGACATGTCCCCTATTGTAATATCCACAGACATCTCCCCCCACTGTAATATCCACAATCTCCCCCACTGTAATATCCACAGACATCTCCCCCACTGTAATATCCACAGACATCACGCCCACTGTAATATCCACAGACATCTCCCCCCACTGTAATATCCACAGACATCTCCCCACTGTAATATCCACAGACATCTCCCCCCACTGTAATATCCACAATCACCCCCACTGGAATATCCACAATCTCCCCCACTGTAATATCCACACACATCTCCCCCACTGTAATATCCACAGACATCTCCCCACTGTAATCCACAGACATCTCCCCACTGTAATCCACAGACATCTCCCCACTGTATTATGGTCCACATCTCCCCCACTGTATATGAAGATTAGTGCTTGCTTAGTCATACCAGAGAAGCCGGCCGAACACGAGCAGTTGAGGCCGGGTGATGATGTCACCCGCCGCCAGGTGGACCAAGATGGCTGCTGCTCCGGGAGCTAGGCCGAATGTTGCGGCCTTTCCTATGGCCGAGGCAGCAGCGGAGCTCCGCGGATCACGTGGTGTGCCGATCCGCATATGGTGACCCGTTCAAATCATTTACGATCCGTTGTACCACTGGTACTGATCAAAAGAATTTTGATTGATCAAAAAAATGTACGATTAATCGAGGACATTTTCTTTAATTTCCACAGCCCTAATATATATATATATATATATATATATATATATATATATTAGTGCTGTCAATTAAACGCGCTATTAACGGCGTTAACGCAAACCCACGTTAACGCCGTCAATTTTTTTATCGCGCGATTAATGAGGCGGCGTTCGGGGGTTATACCGGGATGATGCCTGCAGCCGCAGGCATCATCCCGGTACCGTTGTTTAGAGCGGGCGATCGGCTATCCAAACATAACAACCGATGCGGCTAAAAGCCGCTCGGTTGTTATGCCGGAGGAGCGGGAGGGGACATCCCCCCCCTCCCGCCGCCTTTCGCCGCTCTGACCGGGCCTCCCGTCCCACCGGGAGACCCGATCCTCCATCCGGCGCCTTCTGTGTCCAGGCGGAGACTGACACTAAGCCGTAAGCGGCTTTGATTCAGTCTCCGCATTGAAACCACGGAAGCGACGTCATGACGTCACTTCCGGGTTTCTCGGCTGCCAATGGCGCCGGATTTAAAAAAGTACACAGTATTCAGAATCGCCGTTTTCGGCGATCTGAATACTTTGAAGTGCAAAGGAGGGCTCGGAGGTCTTTTAGACCCCCGATCCCTCCATAAAGAGTACCTGTCACCACCTATTGCTGTCACAAGGGATGTTTACATTCCTTGTGACAGCAATAAAAGTGATCAAAATGTAAAAAAATTAAAAAAACACAATTTAATATTATAAAAAAATAAAAAATAAATAAGAAAACAAAAAAAAAATTTTTGTCGCGATTAATCGTGAATTAACTATGACATTAATGCGATTAATCGCGATTAAAAATTTTAATCGCTTGACAGCACTAATATATATATATATATATATATATATATATATATATTGTGATGGTTTGGGTCTGTCTTGCCTGAAGGATGGCTGGTTTTCGCCATATTTTGGAGAGACAGACGCCTTAATTACACAGCTGTGTGGTCAGCTATTTAGTGCTGGCCTGGCTGTGGCTCAGGGCCCCACCCACAGACAGGAAGTCTGGTCCCTGGGAGCCAGGTGAGCTCTCAACTCTCTGAAAGGAGTCAGAGAGAGGCTACATTTATTGCAGCTAATGTGTGCAGATCTGCAGGTTGCAGATGACGCTTTATGTTTGAGCAGCAAGTTGCTGACTAGGAGAAAAGCAAGGGTTGAGCTTATCTCTGGGAAACGCTGTGTGTTCTGAGGAACAGGGCTTAGGCTAGAGGCCTGAAGCCGTCGAATGCAGTAGTGATGGAACCCCTGCGAGGGCTGCAAATGTATAGGTGAACTTTTGATGTTTTTAAATAAAAGTGGGCCACCAAGCCCTTAAAAACGCACCTACCATTGGAGTCTGTTCCCGCAAGGTTACAATATATATATATATATATATATATATATATATATATATATATATATATATATACACACACACGTTTATTATATACAAGTGTATGCCCAAGTGTATGACTTTCTTTACTTTGCTGTTTTGGGCTCTAGTCCAAAATCTTTTGTAGACCCAGCAACAACCCTGGTGGGCCCCCACCAGGGTTGTTGCTGGTGGGTGGTTTCTTGCCCCGGGGGACCTGAAGATTCTAGTTACGCGTCTGCTCTGCGGCCAGGGCTCTGCTTCAGTATGTCACAGTACATGTTGGCATTCATGGTTCCCTCAATGAACTGTAGCTTCCCAGTGCCGGCACCACTCATGCCACCCCAGACGATGACACTCCCACCACCATGCTTGACTGTAGGCAAGACACACTTTGTACTCCTCACCTGGTTGCCACCACACACATTTGACACCATCTGAATCAAATACGTTTATCTCATCAGACCACAGGACATGGTTCCATTAATCCATGTCCTTAGTCTGCTTGTCTTCAGCAAATTGTCTGCGGGGTTTCTTGTGCATCATCTTTAGAAGAGGCTTCCTTCTGGGATGACAGCCATGCAGACCAATTTACATAGTTACATAGTTAGTCAGGTTGAAAATAGTCCATCCAGTTCAACCACAAAAATTTTTTTGATGCAGTGTGTGGCGTATGGTCTGAGCACTGACAGGCTGACCCCCCCCGCCCCTTTCAACCTCTGCAGCAATGCTGGCAGCACTTATACGTCTATTTACCAAAGGCCACCTCTGGATATGACGCTGAGCATGCGCACTCAACTTCTTTGGTCGACCATGACAAGGCCTGTTCTGAGTGAAACATGTACTGTTAAACCCCTGTATGGTCTTGGCCACTGTGCTGCAGCTCAGTTTCAGGGTCTTGGCAATCTTTTTATAGCCTAGGCCATCTTTATGTAGAGCAACAATTATTTCTTTCAGAGAGTTCTTTGCCATGAGGTGCCATGTTCAACTTTGAGAGCAATAACACCAAATTTAACACACCTGCTGGGTTGAGTGTTCACAGGGTCAGGGTGGTGCAGATGAACGTGTAAATCAAAGCTGCTTTTCAGTCTAAAATAAAGACAGACACAGTGTTTTATCCAGCTGTATTTACTCAGTGCAACTTATAACATCCAACTAAAAGATATAAAACCAACATGCCAAAAAAAAACATAAAAAAACTAACAGAATCACTAAGTTGGAAAAAGGATCATCCCCTTATAAAAATGACTTGTAAACTCAATCAGGTGTAGCTAATCACCTTCTCAATGGAACACAAAGCCATTTGACTTTCAAATGTGATCAGCTGTGGTCATTTTGATTAGCTCAGCATGAAAAGAGCTTGCCTGGAGCTTCAGGTAGTGCAATTGAAGCAAACAATCAACTATGGGTGTCAAGAAACGTGTCAGGGCTATTGTTTTATTGCCACTCTGATGTACCAGTAAACTACACTCCAAGAATGTCAGTGTTGCCGGCTCTTTCTACTGTTTATGACGTTGGTGTGTGATGGGACACATCGAGCTCAGGCACCTGTGAGTGGATCTGGTGTATGGATTGGGTTGCCCCTGCAGAGAGCGCTGTTACCTTTCTAACTTCCATATGGGTGGCAAGGCACTGTCTAAAGATCTCTGGGATAAAGTTGTGGACAGGTACAAGGCATACCCTGTGGTGACCGGGAACATAAATGCGCCCTCTTTACCGACAACATCTTGATGCTCATTTCTTCTCCGGTAACATCGCTACCCAACTTATACCAAACTCTGCACCACTTTACCACTATTTCGGGTCTTACCATCAATCACTCAAAGTCGGTTGCCGTAAACATTACACTGGGGGCAGACACGGTAAATTCAATACAAAACTCGATTCCTTTTAAATGGCAAAGAGAGGCCCTTCCATATTTGGGAATTTACCTAACTCCTTGCCTGCATACCCTATATCATTTCAACTACTCTCCTATATATAGAAAAGTGATGGCGGATCACCTAAGATGGTCTAGTAAGTAACCCACCATCATTGTTCGGTAGACTGTACACACCATAGAGATGAATCTTTTACCGAGATTACTGTATTTGTTTAGAACATTTCCTATCTATGTCCAAATGTCTGATCTTAATATGATTCAGAGGAAGATAATGAAAAAGTGAATAGGCGTACCCTACATACACCTAAGCTAAGAGATGGTCTAGGTGTGCCGGACTTATCCAAATACTTTTATGCCGTTCAATTAGCACAATTAATTAGGTATCATTTACTGATTTCCCAGCCTACATGGATGAAAATCTCTCCACCCCACAAACCGATTAGTCACATAATGTGGCTGCGAACCAAAGATAGACCAACTATAATGTACCCCACGCTATCCTTTTCTTTGAGGTCTGGGATACATTTATGAAACCGCATGGATTTAAATCCCTTCATGCTCCCTTGGCTCCCTCGTCTGGCAACCCTGATTTCATTCCAGGTCTCAATCCCTGATGCCGCGTACACACGATCATTTTTCGGCATGAAAAAAAACTTTGTTTTTAAAAAATGTCATTTAAAATGATCGTTTTTCGGGTTGTAAAAAATGATCGTGTGTGGGCTAAAACGATGTTAAAAACCCCCGCATGCTCAGAAGCAAGTTATGAGACGGGAGCGCTTGTTCGGGTAAAACTACCGTTCATAATGGAGTAAGCACATTCATCACGCTGTAACAGACAAAAAAGCGCAAATCGTCTTTTACTAACATGGAATCAGTTAAAGCAGCCCAAAGGCGAATGGAACTTCCCCTTTATAGTGCCGTTGTACGTGTTGTACGTCACCGCGCTTTGCTAGATCATTTTTTAAAAACGATGGTGTGTGGGCAACGTCGTTTTAATGATGACGTTGGAAAAACTTTGTTTTTTCAACATGCTGAAAAACTAAGTTTTTTTTTCAAGCTGAAAAATTATCGTGTAAGTGTTTTCCTGGTGGACAAACTAAGGCTTGATACGTATTGCTGATATGTGTGATCATAAGGGTATCTTATCTAAACAAATTCTACAAGACAAATATCAACTTCCTAACTCAGAAATGTATCACTACTCTCTTTTGACAACTTTACTGCATACAAATGATCTAACAACTTCCACCACAATGGATCTATCGATAAGCATACTGGTCACATCTCAAAATTTTACAATATTCTGACCTCGTCGGAGAAACTGTTTTATATGCATAAATGGGAACAAGACATGAAGTTGACGATTGGGTTAAAATGGTAGAATTTGCACCAAAATCGTAAATTAATACTTCATTGGTTGAAGCAGACTACAAAGTTTTGCTGAGATGGTACATGGTTTCGGTGAGAGTGGCTGTGTGTGTCCCAGGGATTTCTTCCTTATGTTTTCGGGGATGTGGTGCGGAAGGCCCAGTGCTCCACATATGGTGGAGACTGGACATACCCAGTTAAATTAAGCGATTTTGGATCCGCTTTTACAACTTTATTTATTCACTAACCCGGGTGAATATAGCTACAGTATCCGACCCTCAAATTTTTGAAAATATTTTATTATATCTTTTCATGTGACAACACTGATTAAATTACACTTTACTACAATGTAAAGTAGTGAGTGTACAGCTTGTATAACAGTGTAAATTTGCTGTCCCCTCAAAATAACTCAACGCACAGTCATGAATGTCTAAACCGCTGGCAACAAAAGTGAGTACACCCCTATGTGAAAATGTCCAACATGGGCCCAATTAGCCATTTTCCCTCCCCGGTTTCATCTGACTCGTTAGTGTTACAAGGTCTCAGGTGTGAATGGGGAGCAGGTGTGTTAAATTTGGTGTTATGGCTCTCACTCTCTCATACTGGTCACTGGAAGTTCAACATGGCACCTCATGACAAAGAACTCTCGGAGGAACTGAAAAAAATGAATTGTTGCTTTACATAAAGATGGCCTAGGCTATAAGAAGATTGCCTAGACCCTGAAACTGAGCTGCAGCACGGTGGCCAAGACCATACAGCAGTTTAACAGGACAGGTTCCACTCAGAACAGGCCTCGGCATGGTCGACCAAAGAAGTTGAGTGCATGTGCTCATATTCAGAGGGTGTCTTTGGTAAATGGACGTATGAGTGCTGTTAGCATTGCTGCAGAGGTTGAAGGGGTGGGGGTCAGCCTGTCAGTGCTCAGACCACACAATGCATCAAATTGGTCTGCATGGCTGTCTTCCAAGAAGGAAGCCTCTTCTAAAGACGATGTACAAGAAAGCCCACAAACAGTTTGCTGAAGACAAGCAGACTAAGGACATGGATTACTGGAACTATGTCATGTGGTCTGATGAAACCAAGATAAACTTATTTGGTTCAGATGGTGTCAAGCGTGTAGCAGCAACCAGGTGAGAAGTACAAAGACAAGTGTGTCTTGCCTACAGTCAAGCATGGTGGTGGGAGTGTCATGGTCTTGGGCTGCATGAGTGCTACCGACACTGGGGAGCTGCAGTTCATTAAGGGAACCATGAATGCCAACATGTACTGTGACATACTGAACCTGAGCATAATCCCCTCCCTTTGGAGACTGGGCCCTGGGGCAGCATTCCAACATGATAACGACCCCAAACACACCTCCAAAATGACCACTGCCTTGCTAAAGAAGCTGAGGGTAAAGGTGATGGACTGGCCAAGCATGTCTCCAGACCTGAACTCTATTGAGCATCTGTGGGGCATCCTCAAATGGAAGGTGGAGGAGCGCAAGGTCTCTATCATCCTCCAGCTCTGTGATGTCGTCATGGAGGAGTGAAAGAGGACTCCAGTGGCAACCTGTGAAGCTCGGGTGAACTCCATGCCCAAGAGGGTTAAGGCAGTGCTGGAAAATAATATTGGCCACACAAGATATTGACACTTTTTCCCAATTTGGAAATTTTTACTTAAGGGTGTACTCACTTTTGTTGCCAGCGGTTTGGACATTAATGGCTGTGTGTTGAGTTATTTTGAGGGGACAGCAAGTTTACACTGTTACACAAGCTGTACACTCACTACTTTACATTGTAACAAAGTGTAATTTCTTCAGTAATGTAACATAAAAAGATATAATAAAATATTTACAAATAATGTGAGGGGTGTACTCACTTTTGTGAGATACTGTAAATCACCACAGCTGGCGCTACTGGGACGCCCAGTTGGAGAAGTCCTGGGACACACAAAGAAGCTCAGAGCATTTATCTTTACAGCATCCAGAATTGCAGTAGCTAGGCCTTGGAAGTCACCTACCATCCCCTTCTACCTGGTGAAAAAAAGTTGTTATGGGTTATGAATAATGAACACCTCTCAGCAATACTGTTTGATAAGCGGGCCATCTTCGACAAAGTTTGGGAGCCTTGGATCAAGTTTCTGTCTGAAGCCTTATGAGTTACGAGTGTATAGTTATGCTGGGAATGTCAAGAGTGCACATCTCTCTTTATTCCACTCTTTTCTCTCTTTTTCTTCATTGCTCCCCTTTTTCATGGTTTTTCTGTCCTCCTCAGGATTTTGTTTTGAAAGTCCAGCGAGCTATGCCTTTTGAGCTTTTTTTTCATGTACAGTATGTGGAGCACGGTGGAGGCATAGGTGGATCCTGATTATAAATTGGATCCCTGGCCTAGCTTCCCTGTCCCCACTAGAGCAAATATCATATGGGTATAGCAATACTGACCACATGTTCATGATGTCGGGGTTCTCCTCTCTCTCTCCATATGGAGACTGAAGGCAGGGAACTCAGGATATGCTTATGTTCTTGTCATTTGTTTTTCTTTTATTGTTTATTATGATACAGTTCATAACGTGAAGTAATATACCAGGCTCAATGGTTGGATAGTATTTTTATGTTCATACCCCTTGTACTTTACTGTATTCTTTTGGTATACCAAAATACCTGTTTCTTTTTGTTTTGTTTTTATTATTGTAAAAATAGTTTTTTGGAACTTGATCTGAAAACTGTCAATAAAAATGATTGGAAAGAAAAAGAGCCTTTGCGCTGTAACTGGCAATCCGTACTTTTGTAGCAACAGCTGTCTCCTATAGCAACAGAAAACTCACAAGAAAGTGCAGGAATTCTTTGGATCCCCAGTCTATGGCAGAGTAACGTCTGGTACTTCATCTGAAGTCTCTATTCTTTCCTTCATGCCTCCAGGCAAATCCAATAGAGCTCACCATTCAAATAACACCATTCCTGCAGTAAGGCATGGAGGTGGTAATATCCTATTTTGGGGACGTTTCTCTGCAGCAGGGACTGGAGCACTTGTCAAGATAGAAGGAAAAATAGATAGTGCAAAATACCATCAAATTCTTTGAGGAAGCTTTGCTGCTCTCTGCCAGAAAGTTGTCAGCGGGAAGAAGGTTTACCTTCCAACATGACAATGATCCAAAAGCACACAGCAAAATTACCACATGGTGGTTGAAGGAGAAAAAGGGGTAATATTCTTGCATGGCTTAGTCAGAGCCCAGACTTAAACTCCATTGAAAATCAGTGAAATTACTTGAAGACGATCAAATTCGACTGAACTTGAGCAGTTCTGCAAACTAGAGGGGGCAAATATTGCAAACTCTAGTTAGTAGAGACAACAACATTTTTTTTTACAGCTGGGTGAAACAAAAACTGTGTCTTCCTTCATTTCAGGATGCAAAGCAATAAAATGTGATTATTTAAATGGGGGTGTTTCTTTTCTATACCCACTGTATTACATTTTGGAGATATCAGCAGAGCAAGAGGTGAGGGGAAGTCTTTAAACAGAGACAAATGTTCTGGGGACAACAGTCAAACATGGGAATTCCCCACACTTTTGGAAAACTTCCTTAAACTTTCTATTGTGTCACCAAGACAGGAAGACAAGGGTGATCTCCCTGGCAAGAACCCCCTACCCCCAAGCAATGACATGACAGTGGTTCCACTGGAGGGCATGCATGTAGACAAGACATCTGCTTTCACTGGCGCTATTCAGAGAATGCATTGCCTCTTCTGGATGAATGCAAAGTGTTCTCTGATTGGATACGTTGGAGAGGTGGGGCAGTATATTACAAAAATGTAATATACTGCAGCTTACTAGTCCTCAGATAAGGTGCCCACATTAGCTTTCATTTTAATTTAATTTTTTCCCATTATTTTCACCTGGTAATCCTATGAATAACCCACTTCCTGTTCCTGGGTGTCTATGCTCATTCCTCCCAGTATCTATAGGATGAGACCATGACTGCCACCCAGGCTGCACTTCCAACATTTCTGCCTTTGTTCTTCTTCATCACATGGGGGTGTATGGGATAAGTAGTTTACAAAAAAAGATAACAATTTTTTACTGTTAGTTCAGCTCACAGGAAGTAAATGGGATACCACATTTCCAGCAAGACCAACTGGTATTTTCTGTACTTGCTGAAAATTTTCTAAGCCTGAATGTTTGTTTGTTGCAATGTTTGTTTCTTGGATCTAGTATTTTTTTAATTAGTCTTTGCAGTTGATCACTATACAAAATAATTTATTAGCCATTGAGCAAAATCCAGATCACAAAAAATGAACAAATTAGATACAGGGATACTGTACATAAGACACTGTACAGCAGGTTTTGGTAATGCATAGGGGTGGGGGGTGATTGTGAAATAATTACAACCATACAAAGATACCATCCCAGAAAAGTGCAGAAACAAACTAAAAGGTAGAGTGAAATGGGACTTTCTATGTACCTCAGTATGGTTTGAATAAAGATATATAACACAGATTTAAAATATATGATTTTCAACTTTATTTTCCACCCAATGATAGTCAGTCAAAAGCATGTTACAATTATAAAGACACATTTACTGTTATTTGGTCCAGGATATGCTGATCCTGATACAGGAGATCTACTGTATTGCCTACGTGTTTCGCAGATAGCCCCGCTTCGTCAGGGCCTTTAAAGTAGCATGAATATAATGAGTAAATTTGAAAATTGTAGTAACCTATAAATATAGGTTACTACAATTCGATCAGCATGTCCTGGACCAAATAACAGTAACCGTGTCTTTATAATTGTAACATGCTTTTAACTGACCATCATTGGATGGAAAATAGAGTTGAAACTCATATATTTTAAATCTGTGTTAAAATTAATTTTTCTTCAAACCATACTGAGGTACATACAAAGTCCCATTCCACTCTACCTTATAGTTTAGTTAATGGATATATTCTCTTTTGTGCTAGAATGACGTGACATCTGTTTTGCTTGAATGGTAATAAAAAGGGGAAAATACATAGGGCCAGATTCACAAAGGGGATACGCCGTCGTATCTCTGTTTCTATCTATGCGACTGATTCATAGAATCAGTTACGCATAGATATCCCTAAGATCCGACAGGTGTAATTGTTTTACACTGTCGGATCTTAGGATGCAGTACCGCGGCCGCCGCTGGGGGGAGTTTGCGTCGTAAACCAGCGTCGGGTATGCAAATTAGGAGTTACGGCGGATCCATGACGGATTTTCGCGTTCGCTACGTCGCCGCTAGTCTAGTTTCCCGTCGCAAATTTAGTCGTCGTTTTAGGTGCCGTAACTTTAGTCAGCAAACTTATTGCTGTCTAAAGTATGGCCGTCGTTCCCGCATCGAAATTTAAAAATGAACATCATTTGCGTAACACGTCCGGGAATACAGAAGTACACTACGTGCGTCGCCGTTCGAAAAAATGACGTCACGGCGCGCAAAGCACGACGGGATTTGCGAAACGGAGCATGTGCAGTAGGTCCGGCGCGGGAGCGCACCTAATTTAAATGGCACACGCCCATTTGAATTGGCCCGCCTTGCGCCGGAGGCCGCGGGTGTAGTTTTCATCGCAAGTGCTTTGTGAATCAGGCACTTGCGATGAAAACTTGCGGCGGTGTAACGTATCTACGATACGTTACGCCGCCGCGATTCTACGTGAATCTGGCCCATACAGTACATCAAAATAGACAAGAGGGACTTATTCAATCCTTGGTGGATTTGATTACATCTTAGTGATTTCATATATTTAGAAATTAAACTATTCCCCAGATATAATGTACCAAAAGACAGTTACACTGTAACAGAGATAAATGTCTATTTTACTTATTTGGGGATTTTTTTGATACAACCCAGTGAAGGTGGCTTACCATACAATGTTATATATACTTCATTATACAGTACATTGTCCATTGGGATACCCAGTGTAGTTTGGCTAGATACTGTGGATTGTTTTTGATAGATTTTCATGTAATAAAGATTATGGGCCAGATCCACATACATGTAGATCGGCGCAGCGTATCAGAGATACACTACGCCGCCGTACCTTACCTGGCGCATTTTCGAATCCTCAGCAAGTTTGCGCCGTAAGTTACGGCGGCATAGTGTATTTCTGGCGGCGGATTTCAAATTGGGCGGGTTGGGGGCGGGTTTCATTTAAATGAATCGCGTCCCTGCGCCGAATGAAATGCGCAAGCGTCGTCCCGAAATTTCCCGACCTGCATTGCGCTAAATGACGTCGCTAGGACATCATTTTTTTAACTTAGACGTGAGTTACGTCCATCCCTATTCACAGACGACTTACGCAAAAAAAAAAAAAATCAAATTTCGACGCGGGAACGACGGCCATACTTAACATGGCAATTCAAAATACCAGCTTTAACTATACGCCGGAAAAAGCCGACTACAGACGACGTTAGAAAATGCGACGGCCGCGTGTACGTTCGTGGATCGTCGTACATCGCTAATTTGCATACCCGACGCGGAAAACGCCACCCAGCGGATGCCAAAGTATTGCATCTTAGATCCGAAGGCGTACGAAGATGTACACCTGTCGGATCTAACCCAGAAGCCGTCGTATCTTGTTTTGAGGATTCAACACAAAGATACGACGCGGGAATTTTGAAATTACGCGGCATACGCCGGCGTAATTTCTTTGTGGATCTAGCCCTATGTGTATAAATCTGTACTAATTATACTTCTTCACAATTTTGTACTAAGCTCCCATCTTGAAGTAGACTTTATGCTATTTATCCCCTACTGTTTTACAATTGCATGATTACTTACATCGTTAGTCTGGTTGAAAAGGCACTAGTCCATCTAGAATAGATCAACCAAAAAAAGGAAAACCCCAAAAAATACAATCCCATATACACAATCCTATACTCACAGTTGATTAAGAAGAAGGCAAAAAAAAACAAAAAAAAATAAAACATGATCTTATTTGTTCCAGCAGGGGAAAAATTCCTTCCTGATTCCCCGAGAGGCAATCAGATATTCCCTGGATCAACTTTACCTCTAACCTATTGGTATCCAGTTATATTATGTACATTTAGTTAAGAATCCAGGACTTTTTTTAAGCAATCTACTGAGCTAGCCAGAACCACCTCTGGCAGGGATGGACTGGCCATAGGGACTACAGGGAGTTTCCCGGTGGGCCGATGGCTCAGTGGGCTATTTTTTAAAACAAAGATGCTGCTTGGAGGACTTTTTTTAATGCCCTGGCACTCAGGCTTTCACACTGGGGCTGCAGCGGAAGCGTTTTTC
Source organism: Rana temporaria (assembly GCF_905171775.1). NCBI lineage: Eukaryota > Metazoa > Chordata > Amphibia > Anura > Ranidae > Rana > Rana temporaria. Next base: position 138,563,410 of record NC_053496.1, on the reverse strand, counting down.
AGTCGCTTTACAGGCGCTATTTTTAGCCCAGAAGTGCCTAAAAAACGCCTCAGTGTAAAAAGGGGTCCTACACTCACCCCCTCTCTTTTACACTCACTCTCTTTTTCTTACACTGACCCCCCTCTCTCACCTACCCCCTCTCACCCCCTTTCCCTCAACCCTCCATCTCTCCCTCTCATTCCCCTCTCTCTCACCCTCTCATTAAATACAATAATGGATGTAGGGGCCTTTTGGTGGGCGTGATTTTTCAGGGGGTGGGGGCAGCATTTTATTGAATTAAAGTGGGCCAGTCTGGATGAAGTCCAGGGCCAAATTTTTGTCCCAGTCCAGCCCTGACCTCTGGAGAGAGTCTATTCCACATTTTCACAGATCTTACCGTGAAGAAACCTTTCCGAATTTGGAGAATAATTCACTTTTCTTCTAGATGTAAAGAGTGTCCCCTTGTCCTCTTGGATGACCTTAAAGTTAATAACTCAAGGCCAAGTTCACTATAATTGTAATACAAAATTGACGGCCTTTTTTTTCCCACAAATAGAGCTTTCTTTTGGTGGTATTTGATCATCTCTGCAATTAAAATTTTCTGCGCTATAAACAAAAAAAGAGCAATTTTTTTTAGAAAAACACAATATTTTTTAATTTTTGCCTATAATAAATATCCCCATTTTTTTTTTACAAAAAGTAATTTTTTTCTAAGTTTAGGCCGATATGTATTCAACATATTTTGGTAATAAAAATTGCAATTAGCGAATATTGATTGGTTTGTGCAAAAGTTATAGCGTCTACAAAATAGGGGATAGATTTATAGCATATTTATTATTTTTTTTTTTTACTAGTAATGGTGGAGATCTGCGATTTTTATCGGGACTGTGACATTATGGCCGACACATCGGACACTTTTGACAACTTTTTGGGACCATTGGCATTTATACAGCATTCAGTGCTATAAAAATGCACTGATTACTGTAAACATGTCACTGACATGGGAAGGGGTTAACACTAGGGGGCGATCAAGGGGTTAATTGCGTTCCCTAATGTGTGTTCTAACTGAAGGGGGATGGGACTGACCTAGAGGAAATTACAGATAGTGGTTCCTAGCTATTAGGAACTTATGATCTGCATTTCCTCAGCTCACAGAACAGGGATGTGTGTGTTTACACACACACGTTCCTGTTCTGCCTCTTGTGCCCGGAGATCGCGCACGAACGGCCGTCATCGCAACCACTGGTCACGAGCATTGGCACCTCCGCTATTCAGCGGGCGCGCACGCCTGCTAGCCCTCTTAAAGCGACCGGTGTACAGCTACAACGGTTTGCCCAGGGGAGCCAACCTGCTACAGTATAACTGTGGCGGCTGGTCCACAAGCGGTAAAAAGCAACAGCTGAAATATTGTTCATATTATTGTATTCCTTATGGACTCAAAACGCTTTATCTGTGGAAGGTGGTGAGGCAGCATCTTGGGTACATTTAGTAGAATATTATACTAGGGCAAATGTTAGACAGAAACTAATTAACCTACCAGCATGTCTTTGGAGTGTGGGAGTAAACTGGTGTACCCAGATAAAACCCACACAAAGCACAGGGAGAACATGCAAACACCTTGAAGTCAGCAATCTGACTGGGACTCAAACTGAGGACCATGGGTGTAGCATAAGGGGTTGCAGGGGTCACAATCGCAACCACACCCCTAGCTCCAGGGAGCCCCTGCAGCCTTCCTGTCATATCATATCCTCCACAAAGTCCAGCTCCGATCAGCCCAAGGGCCCCACAGCCACGCTCCAGTACTGGGCTTCCACTTTGCCTTCCACGGTCCACACCCCTCCATTCTCATTGGCTGGGGACAAGCTTTGAGACATTTCCTGAATGGAGAGGTGCACAGGGTGAGAACAGTCCAGGGGCCAGGTCAACTTTTGCATCGGGGCCCACAAGCTTCAAGCTACGCCTCTGCTGAAGATCCTAGTGCTGAAATGCAGAAGAAGCTAACCACCAAACCACAATGGATTGATAGATCATTGTCCTGACTCAGAATGTAAATATGTAACATAGATTGTAAATAATGTTTCTGATGGGATTGAAATGTTTACTTCTGCTAAAAATGTAAATGACATGAGAAGTTATAGAGTTCTCCTTTTCTTTCCAAGCAGCACATCCGCCTTGCATATATGACACCCTTATCTCCCGTGTTATTTGATACATTGCCATGTTAGTATTGTCCTGTCAGAGAACCACACCTGCCACTTCTTACAATAGCCGTTACAATGATTTCCTTATAGCTAATATGTTGTATAACTTCAGGAGAACTGTGCAATTGAAGAACATGAACTAGAACACATTTTTATGACTGCAGAAAACCAATGTTCCCAGTCATAAAACTAAAAAGCGTTCAAAATAATTTATGATGATGTCAGTATATTACTCATATTTCAATAACTCCATACAGTTTAATCTATAATTGTAGATCTTTACACTCAGAAAAATTGTCATATCACAGCTAAAGTGATAATAAATTGAATAAATTAAAGATTTTTGAGTTGCAATTCTGACTTGCTGACGATGTTGCTTGTTTACTGATTATCATGCTCATCTCATGGATTCAATATTTGAGGAATAAGCCCCCAGATGATAAGTAGTAAAGCCAGATGATAATAGAAATTAAAAAAAAAAAAATAATTTGGTGCCCCTCTTTCCTATTTTGTTTGTCATAGTCATCTCTTTTCACATCTTATCAGACTAAACCCAAAATACAAGGGCCCAGATTCACAGAGAGCAAGGCGCACATTACGCCGCCGTAGAGCACACACTGTACGCTACGCCAGCGCAGAGAGGAAAGCATTGCATTCAGCAAGCCAGTGCTCCCAACGCTGCGCCAGCGTGGCATGGGTTTCGAAGGCGCACGTCGGCGTAGGTGGAAGTGGGCGTGAACCCATGCAAATGAGGCGTGACCCCATGCAAATGATGGGCCGAGCGCCAGACAGGTACGTATTACGAACTGGGCATGCGCCGTGACGTGGACGCACCCCTATGCGCCTGTTCACAACCACGCCGGGAAAACTGCCTAAGCTACGCCGGATCACTGCGTACGCCGTGAACGTACGCCCAGCCAGACACACGTCCAACGCACAATACGCCGGCTTGTGTTCACTGGTGCAGACCTGAGCATGTCTGTTGCTGGGTTGCACCTCCTTTATGAGAAATAACTTTACGCCGGATGTACAACTTACGCGCATCTTGCGCAGCATGCGGCGGGCACACGCACGTTCGTGAATCGCCGTATTTCCCTCATTTGCATGTTTGAATGCCTAATCAATGGGAGCGGCACCATGCTCCCAGCCTAAATGTGCGCCCACTCTACGCCAGCGTAAGCAAGATACGTCGGCGGGGTGTAGCCTGTTTTTAGGCGCATATTAGTTTGTTGGTCTGGCGCACAGATACGACGGCGCACATTTGCACTTATGTCGGCGTAACGTAAATAATTTGCAGTCCGAAAAAAATTGGATGTTTTTTCCAATGGAATTCCGCTCTAGCTTGGCTTGCATACACACTGTCACACAAAAGTTCTATTAATTTTTCGAAGTCCGTCGGAATTTCCGACAGAAAAAGTCAGATGGAGCATACAAACGGTCAGAATACCTGACAAAAAACTCCCATCTGACTTTTTCTGTCGGAAATTCCAACTGTGTGTACGCATTACTGTGTTTTTCTCCTCTCCTTTTCCCACTCACTTTGGTTTGTTTGAATCGAGTAGTGCAGGTTAGTTGGAGTCATTGGAGTCATATGCACTGCTCTATGCACACTAGTCTATACTGTACATCCTTTAGCCCCTATTCAATCTCAGTATAGATAGCAAGAAAGGGAGGCTACATACCTATGTACAAAAAAGAAGGAAATCAAAGGAGGCTGAGAGCAATAGAAAGTCCTTTCCTGAGTTAAAGTGATACTAAAGGCAGTTTTTTTTTTTTCATGATTTTTTTTATACTTACCTGCTATGTGTAAAGATATTTCACAGAGCGACCCCTTACCTCCATTTATGTGGTCCCCTGCCAGCGTTCTCTGTTCTTTCTCTTCTGAGTGTGCCCCCATAGTAAGCTGTGTACTACAGGGGGCACATGAGTGGGCTTGCCGCTGAGCCAGGTTGTGTGCATCCATAGACACACCGGCCCCACCCGGCTCTATCCTCATATATATATATATGACTGACAGTGGCTTCCCCTGCTGTCCGAGCCTCCAGTAAATTCAGGATAAGGATAGAAGAGCTGCAGCAGACAGACATATGTAGCACTGGATCAAGAATGGACTCAGCTAAGTGTTGAACCACTTGTAGCCTATCCACCGTCAAATGACAGCTGGGCGGTGCGGTTCTCGTTCTGGGTGGACGCCATATGATGGCCACCCGAACGACCGCTCTCGCGTGCTCCCGGGGGATCGCGGCGGCGGCAGCTCTTTTTTTTTTTAAATCAGAAAAATGGTTTATTGTGCCAACAAAATAAGATACAACATACAGACCCACAAAATAAGGTAAAAAAATAACAGGATTACACATACACATCCCATACGATACATTGGAGGCACCAAAATTGTTTACAAGACACATAATGACATTGACAAAGATTAGACCGTGCTGGGCAGGCAGAAACAGCCCCACCCCCCAACACAACCACTCATGAGGCCAACGGGCCACAACTGAAACCTTTCAACCTACAGTCTGCCCACATATTCAACACCAATTCCCACCAGTAATCAAAGTGTGATGCCTAAAATATAGATCTTATGTAATATACAAAACCAACAGAGCCCACATTTACCTCTAGATTAGAGACGTTTCTCAAACCTGCAACAATCGAGACATAACTAGTCTCAGAGGTGCTAATCCCGGGGTCTCCATCCAGGGCTGCCAAATGGAATTACATTTCCGGGCAGCATTTCTATGCTGATAGGTATAGTGCTCTCTTATAAGGATAAATTTAACTTGTTCAATCCATTGTTTCTTGGTCGGAGCATGCAGGGACAACCAAAATCTAGCGATGAGTTTTCTTGCTATGTACAGAAGTCTGATCACTGCAATATTAACTGGATGAGGGTAAACCTCTTCATCTACTGCACCTAGTATACATATTAGGGGGTCCAAAGGGACCCTAATTTGAAAAGTGGAGGAAATAACCTCTGTAACATTACCCCAGAACCGGTGCAGCTTGGGACAGCACCACATCAGATGGATAAGTGAACCCTCCTCCCCGCAGTTTTTGGGACACAGAGAAGAATCCCTCCTCCCCCACCGGAACAATTGAATAGGTGTGCGGTATGCCCTATGTAACCGAAACAAGTGAGACAGCCTGTGAGACTGCGAAACTGACGTAAGAGGTCCTGCCTGTAAACACATGTCCCATGTTTCCCTGTTAATATCACCCAGGTCCTCTGTCCATCCTCTCCTACACGGTAAAGTCGCTGAGTCTTGTATAGTCGATAAAAGGGTGAAATATACATGGGAAATTAGGCCTTTTTTGTCATTGCCAAAAAATATATCTCTTATCAAGCGATGACTAGACAAACGGAGAACAGAAATTTTACCCTGGGCCTGTAAGGCATGCCGGAGCTGCAAGTATCTGTAAAACTGATGCCTAGGGAGATCAAATTCATTTTGTAAGTTCTGAAATTACTTAAGTACATTTTGGTGATAAATCTGGGCTATATTGTGAATACCAGCCAGTCTCCAGGGCAGGAAACCGTCCAACTTATAGACTTCCGCTAGATTGGGATTGTCCCACAGAGGAGTATCTACAAGAAAACCTGCAATGCTCAAATTAGACCACACCAAGGACCAGAGTTTCCTAAGGAGAACCACGGTAGGCGCCGCCTGTGGCAGGTGCGGAAGCCCCGCCTCCAGACACGCCAAAACCGAGGCATCCCGAGATCCCATGCGTAACAAAGTATCAATGGAGTCACGTTCCTCAATACACCCCATCCCACACAAATGCTGTAATTGAGAGGCCAAGAAATAGAATTTGGGGTTAGGAACTGCCGCTCCTCCCTGATCCTTACCATATTGTAATGTAGAAAGTCGGATGCAGGCCCCACACCATCTTGATCAAATTTATCCTACCTATAACAGATAACAGGAGTTTACACCAAGTGTTACAGGTTGTTTGCAATCTTTTGAAAAGGGGTAGGAGATTTTCCTCTAAATACTTCTGGGGACTGGCCAATACCTGAACCCCCAAATACTTAAAAGATGAGACCACTTTCAGAGACCCAGCAGCATCCGGCAATGAAGCAATTGGGCCATCCACAGGCAGAAGGACAGATTTGCTCCAGTTTATCGAAAAGCCTGACAACGAACCAAAATGTTTAATCAAGTCCATAGCCGCCATAAGGGACGTGTCCACATCCCCCAAGTACAGCAATGTATCATCCGCGTAAAGGGAAATCTTTTCCTCACACAGACCTCTATTAAAGCCAGTGACCAAGGGGGACGATCTTATCGCTGCCGCCAATGGTTCAAGGGCTAAGGAAAACAGCAGGGGTGATAAAGGACACCCCTGCCTTGTGCCTCTAAACAAAGAAAAAGGATCCGTCAGATCCCCATTTACATGGAGCCTACCCGTGGGGGCAGCATACAATAAACGCACCCACCTGACAAAAGTGTCCCCCAGACCAAAGCCACCCAGGACCTCCCATAAATAGGGCCATTCGACACTGTCAAATGCTTTGGCAGCGTCCAATGAAAGAATCGCCCTCTGGCCCTCATTATCCGCAGGTATCTGAAGATTTAGAAAAAGGCGTCTGATGTTAAGGGCTGTCGACCGGGAGGGGATGAACCCGGACTTATCTCTGTGAACAAGTTTATGTATAACCTTAGCTAGCCTAGTGGCCAATACCCTTGCTAGTATCTTAGCGTCAGTTGTCAATAAAGAAATGGGCCTGTTAGAGTCCGGGGAGTGGGCCTCTTTACCAGGCTTTAATAGCAGCACTATTATGGCTTCATTCATGGACCCAGGCAGGGTACCCTTCTCAAATGCATCCACGAACACCTCCCTCAGAAGAGGAATTAGTACGTCCGGGTATCGACTGTTTAGAGATGAAACTACAGTGGGACCTTGCAGGGGTCAGGTCCTGGGGAAAAAAGTGTGGGAACTCCCACCCAAGATCCACTCCCCCACCAAAAAAAATAAAATGATACGCTCATATGCATAATTACTAAACCGCATGTTTTTTTTTTCCGATCCACTGTACCTTAGTAATCCTTTATGTTACTGGCCGCTTCCTGTATATGGACTCATCGAGTAGTGTGCGGGTATTCCGTCACTTCCTCGAAGAAGTAGCAAGTTCTTTCTAAATCCTGCGATAACTCGTGGCAAACCTCCGCAATGTCTCCTGGGAACAATGACAAAAGCTCCCAGGAGACATTGCGGCATCGAGAAAGTGACGGAATACCCGTGGATATAATGAATCCATATACAGGAAGCGGCCAGTAACATAAACTTTTACTAAGGTTCGCCTGCCCCTGACAGTGACTCGAGCTGGGCATCGGCGCTTAGTGAAAGATTGGCTCGTAATCCAAAGGACTCACATATCAAAGCGAGTTTCCCCATAAAAGTCAATGGAAATTAAAATAATTAGTTCCGCATTCACTTCCTATTACATTCAATACCGCATGTGGCCAGAGGTGGGGGGGGGGGGCGGAGAGACTCGGAAATATTCGGAAACCGTTTGGATGCAGTCAGAAACCCTTGGAAAGTCTCGCAAACACTTGGGAATGGAGTATTTCCGTGTATTTCCGGACGCCTCAGAACGGCTCTGAGTGTCGGTGGCCCCCGCACCTCTGCAGCCCACAAAGACTTAAATCCTGCTCGTTTTGGAAGACAACACTCGCAAACCGAGTCAGGATTTTGAGAAAAAAAAGTTTGTATTCCGAAACGCTCGTTAACCGCGTTACTCGCAATTCGAGGTTCCACTGTAGTTGAAGTTCCTTTTTTGCATGTGACATCTTCATGAACGTATTTACTAAGTCAAACAAAACTGGATTTGATTGGCCAAATTTCCTGCTTGTCAACATCAAGATTCAAAACTGTTATTTCTGCATCTTGCCAAGGTAAAAAAACTCAGCTATTTAACCTCTTGACGACCGCGCCATAGCCAAAAGACGGCTACAGCGCGGTTGAGTTATTCTGGGTGGACGTCTATGGACGTCCTCTCAGATTCTTGCTCCCGCACGCCCCCACAGGGGAATCATCTGTGACGCCGGGTCTAGAAGACCCGGTGCATCACGGATCGCGGTAAATGGCCGCTGATAGCGGCCGTTTACCACGTGATCGCTCCGTCCAATGACGGAGCGATCACTTGTAAACAAACCAACGTCATGTGATGACACCGGTTCCTCCCTCCCCTCTCTGTACCGATCGGTACAGTGTGAGAGGAGAGGGGAGAGAGCGGAGGCAGCAGCAGTGCTGTGGGCTGGATCTGTGACAATTGCAGTCACAGATCCAGCCATCCATCCCTCCATGATCAGCCATCCCTGTGAAATACTCCAATACAGTGTGCAATACTCTGCAATACACAATACTCTGCAATACACAATACTCTGCAATACCCCCTGCCAATACTCTGCCAATACCCTGCCAATACTCTGCCAATACCCTGCCAATACCCTGCCAATACTCTGCAATACTCTGCAATACCCTGCAATACTCCGCAATACTCCGCAATACCCTGCAATACCCTGCAATACTCCACAATACCCCGCAATACTCTGAAATACCCTGCAATACTCCGCAATACCCTGCAATACTCTGCAATACCCCACAATACACCCGCGCAAATACTGTGCGAGATAAAAAGTTGTAATGGCCGCCATTGTATTCTCTAGGGTCTTTGCTAAAAAAACATATATAATGTTTGGGGGTTTTATGTAATTTTCTAGCAAAAAAATTATGATTTTTACATGTAGGAGAGAAATGTCAGAATTGGCCTGGGTGCTCCAGAACGCCTGATGGTGCTCCCTGCATTTTGGGCCTCTGTATGTCGCCACGCTGTGTAAAAGTCTCACACATGTGGTATCTCCATACTCGGGAGAAATAGCAGAATGTGTTTTGGGGTGTAATTTGTGGTTTGCATATGCTGTGTGCAGGGCTGCTGTTAGAAATTACGGGGCCCCATACAGCCTACCTGGCAGGGCCCCCCTTAATTATATCAAAACACCATTTTCACTTAAAATATACTAAAATCATTCTTAGCGGACACAAAAGATAACAGAGAAGCTGCGTGAATTAGCCCTTTTTTAAATAGTTTTTTAAATTTTTGAACAAAAACATTTTATATATATTTTTGAAAAACATTTAAATGTTTTGAATTTTTTTTTTTACAATTTTGTAAAAAAAAAATGTTTTACATTTTTTTTTTCAAGAATTGTATTCAATTTTACAAGGGATTAAAACAATACAGGGTTACAATTTGTTATATTTTTAATGGGACAGGGAAGCCGGCAGCTGTGTCTGTGTCTCTTCCTGCAGCAGCTGAAAGTCGGTGGGAGGGAGAGAAACTGGTTTTCAGCTGCTGCAGAGAGTCACATAGGGCATCCTGTAATTGCCCCTCCATCCAACCGCACTGATTCCCTCTGCTGTTTGGGCCCCCCTGTGAGCCTGGGCCCCCTACAGGAGGACTGGTGCCCCCCCCTATCAGCGGCCCTGACTGTGTGTGAGAAATAACCTGCTAATATGACAGAAACGGGAAAAATTTATTTATTTTTACAGAATTTTCAGTCTTTTTTCTTTTATAGCACAAAAAATAAAAGACCCAGAGGTGATCAAATACCACCAAAAGAAAGCTCTATTTGTGTGAAAAAAAGGACAAAAATTTCATATAGGTACAATGTTGTATGACTGAGTAATTGTCATTCAAATTGTGAGAGCACCGAAAGCTGAAAATGTATCTGGTTAGGAAGGGGGGTTAAGTGCCCAGTGGTCAAGTGGTTAAATTGATCGTAGTGCAAATGTGGTCCTTTGGGAGAATGTGCCTTTTGGGAACTGTGAATACTTTACCACAGTTATAAAGTAAATTCATCCTGAAGATTTTCTGGCCTATTTGTCAGTTGATGCAAAAATGCTGCCATTTCCCAACTGTCTTTCTATAAAGTGCACTCTTTATATAACCTGGTGGGTGTATTTACCAATAAAAGTACATAATGTGGTGATGTGAAGATCCGCTATGTATATAAGCTGATCTTGCGTTTTTAGACATTATCACATGGAGATTTATACTTTATTTGTTTATCTATTACCTTGCCTAATTTTTACTATTATGTTAAAGCATGGGTTTCAAACTGGCGGCCCTCCAGCTGTTGCAGAACTAACAAATTCCCTGAGGCATTTCAAGGCTGACAGTCACAAGCATGACTCCCAAAAGCAGAGGCCTGTATTCATTAATTAAAGAATGTTAGGTCGAGTGTGAATGTGAGATCTGAAAAATTATAAATATTCCCCTGTATAGTTTTAAGAGAAGATAAACATCATGGCCCGGATTCACAGACACTGGCGCACATTTATGCTGCCGTAGCGTATCTCCTTTACGCTACACCGACGCAGCGCAGAGAGGCAAGCATGGAATTCACAAAGCACTTCCTCCCAAAACTGTGCTGGGTTTCCAAGGCGTAAGTGGGCGTAAGTGGAAGTGGGCGTGAGCCATGTAAATGAGGCGTGACCCCATGCAAATGATGGGCCGAGCGCCAGACAGATACTTATTGCCAACTGCGCATGCGCCGTCCCGTGGACGCATTCCAGTGAGCATGCTCACAAATACGTCGGAACAACTGCCTAAGATACTTAACCTACACCCAGCCATATTCACGTACAACGTAAACTACGTAAAATACGCCAGCTTGTGTTTCCTGGTGCAGCCCTTTGCATGGATGCTGCTGAGTTACACCTCCTTTATGGGGCATAACTTTACGCCGTACGTACAACTTACGCACACCAGTCGTAGCCTGCGTCGGGCGCAAGTACGATCGTGAATCGGCGTATCTTCCTCATTTGCATATTTGAATAGAAAATCAATTGGAGCGCCACATGCGTCCAGCGTAAATATGCGCCCACTCTACGCCGGCGTAGGCAAGTTACGTCGGTGGGATGAAGCCTGTTTTTAGGCGTATCTTAGTATGTGGGTCCGGCGCATAGATACGACGGCGCATATTTGCACTTACGCGGCGTATCTCGAGATACGTTGGCGCAAGTGCTTTGTGAATCCGGGCCCATCTTACTATCTTTAAGAGAAAACCAAGTTGAATATTTTAAACATTAAATTATATCTAAAACAGAGAAAATAAACATACTTTTTGGCAGCAGCCCTTAGATGTCAGTCTAATATAATTAGTATTTCTGCATGTACAGATAAATACCTGTTGATCCTGATAGAAATCATGGGTCCTTGTAACTTTCTGTGCTCTGAACAGTAATCTCAAGCAATATTATTAGTCCTGCCTGTGTCTTTGAACCATAAAACCCCTCCACCCATGTTTGTAGTCTAAAGGCCCATACACACGGTCAGATTTTTTGCCAACAAACTTCAAAATGAGCAAGTTTTCAAAATAGTCCGACTGTGTGTACGCTCCATCGGAAAAACTTTTTCGGGTTTCATCGGACAAAGTTGTTGCAGAGTATGATGGATAAGTGCAGCAGAGTCTAATTCAGATCAGACATATTCTGTATTAACAGGAACTGGCTTGTTTATTGTAGGATCATCAGGCAGACAAAGATGTCTCTCTGCCTCATGGTAAGAACACACAGATTACAAGCAGGAAGAGAAAACCAACGAGTACATCACTGTGATACAGAAAACACAACATATCATAAAGAACACAGTCTAGCATATCAATGATCACTAGCGACATCTTGTGTCCTTTATCTAAACTGCGTTCTAAGCTATAGTTTGTTGCATATATCCAACACTCCTTCTCAACAAACTGAGGCTTAGTCCATTAAACCTATCTTCTTCGTAAGCTTTGAATGTCTTTCAGCGGTCAGAGGCTTTGTAAGGATGTCTGCTGTCATTTCCTCTGTTGGGCAATAAAGTAACTCAAGAAGACCTTGCTCTTGAAGATCCCTAAGAAAGTGAAACTTCACATCAATGTGCTTGGTTCTTGAATTAACTCCTTCCGTATGTGCAAGTCCAATGCATCCTTGATTGTCCTCATAGATTTCTGTTGGTCCCAACTGTGGTTGACCTAAATCTGTTAATAGCTGTCTCAGCCATATAACTTCTTTGCTTGCTTCCGCTGCAGCAACGTATTCTGCTTCAGTAGATGACAGTGAAACAGTGAGTTGCTTCTTACTAGTCCAACTGATGGCGCCTCCTGACAGGAAAAATAAGTAACCACTGGTAGATTTTCTGTCATTGGTGTCTCCTGCCCAGTCAGCATCCACATATCCTGTTAAGGTGCTTTCATCGCTTGCTGGTAACTTGAGCTTGTAGTGCAAAGTCCCTTTAAGATAGCGAATGATTCGCTTTACAGCATTCCAGTCCTTTTGATTTGGTATTGAAACCTTTCTGCATAGGATTCCAACTGTTGCTGCAATGTCAGGCCTTGTAGCTGTGGTAAGGTACAGCAATTTCCCTATTGCTTTCCTGTATTGAGTATTAGTTGGTAATGGGTTATCTTGACATTTCATCTCCTTTAGGTAGTTGGTTTCCATGGGAGATTTCACTGGTTTGGCGTCTTCCATTCCAAAAGTTTCAATTATTTCTTGTATTTTGTGTCTTTGATTCAGAAGAAAGCTGCCATCTTCCTCTCTCTCGATCTGGATGCCGAGGTAATTATTTATGTTGCCGAGGTCCTTGGTGTCAAAGTCAAACTTTACATCAACAAGCAATCGGACTTTTGGACAAAGTACAAACACGCATACTCAGAAGCAAAGACCAGCCGGAAGCGTTCTGTCTAGTAAAACTAGTGTTCGTATTTGAAAGAGCACATTCATGACGTGGCAAGTTCTGAAATCAAGAAAAGCAGCGCACATTCTCCTCTTCTTTATAATGTGATAATACTAAAAGCTGCTTTGCTGGTGATACTGACGGAGTAAAAACAAATGTCTTTACTTTGGATTAGTGTATTTTGATCATATGAATCAAACATATTTCTATATTATTTTGTGGGTCAAGTTAGCACAACCCCATTGCGCAACATGTCTGCTTGATGAACGGACGTTCAGAAACGAACAAAATTGCACGAAAATGAAAATCGCGAATGCACACAGATGAAACCTCTACAAACTCTCGATTAGCAGAAGGAGCCCAAAGGGTGACGCCGGAGAATTGAACTTCCTCTTTTAAACTCTCGTCAGTACGTTGAAACGTCACTACGTTCATGTTTGTTGCCGAAAAAGTCCAAGCGTGTGTATGCTATGGGTGTAACCGGACAACTCCCTTCAGTCAAAAATCCAAGGCAAAGTTTGTTTGATGTCCGACCATTTGTACGAGGCTAAACTCAGAAGTGCAACCTAGGGCGACAATGCTACTCATTTTTGGATAAAGTATAGTACATGAGTAAATGTAAAAATGTGCACTACTCAACAGATTAGGAAAAGCTGCAAACACTACAATCAGACAAATTAAGTGGATAATGGTAAGCTGTTATAATGCCCAAATAGCCCAAGCAATTAATAAAGAGGCTGAATTATTCAAAATCACATCCAGCCTCTTTAACAACAAAAAATACTTTTCTTCCATACCATCCTCAGATAAAATGTGCTCCAGCCTTCTTCTTTCATTTGAAGCCAAAATACAGAAAATCCGGACATCTACCAACCAGGCTGTGTGACCCTTAGACCAACCAATATCATCTGGCTTCCATTCAGGTCTTATGCAATTTACAGATACAACCCCTGGGGAGATACTGAAAATTATGAGAGACTTAAAAGCATCATCATATCCGGATGATATCTGTCCCGGGTGGCTCATGAAGACCAATGCAAAAACATTGGCCCCGGACATCTGCAAAGTTATTAACCTTTCTCTGCAACTAGGCATCGTCCCAGGAAAAATGAAGCATGCCATAGTAACACCCGTTCTGAAAAATATGGGCCTAGACATAAATGACCCGCTCAATTTCAGGCCCATCTCCGCCATCCCCTTCCTGGCAAAAATCCTAGAGCAAGTAGTCTTCAGGCAGCTACAAAACTATTTTGAGGGGGGAAACTTCTTCCATGACACCCAGTCGGGGTTTCGCCCGGGAAGAGGAACCGAGATATCTGTGCTGGCCATGCGAGAAAGATTACTGACAATCCGTGACGCAGGGGGGTCGGCAGCCCTGATTCTGCTAGACCTCTCCGCAGCATTCGACACTGTCGACTATGATATACTATTGGAATGATTAAAAAATCTTTTTGGTCTTAACGGGGTGGTCCTGAGCTGGATACGCTCGTTTCTCCATGAGAGAACACAATATGTCAAGATGGGAACACACCGGTCTACCCCAATAACTCTGACATGCGGAGTTCCACAGGGGAGTGCTCTATCGCCACTCCTCTTTAACTGCTATGTTCGTCCTCTTGCTGACATCATCCAGAACAATAACTTGGAGTGCCAGCTTTATGCCGATGACACACAAATTCTGGTTGATTCAGCAAGAGGACCTCAGCAGCCAGTTCAGCTGGCGAAATGCCTGGTAGAAATACAGGACTGGATGGCTGGCAATAAGCTTGGACTGAACGCAGCCAAAACTGAAGTTCTATTAATTGGTCCTACTAGCCCCCTATTGCTGGCTGCTTGGCCTCCATCCTTCAGACCCGCACCCATTCCAGCCAAGCAAACTCTCGTTTGTGCCCCAATTTAGAAACATCCTGCGGAATGCCAATTACCATCTAAGGCTCCTCAGAAAAGTAAAACATCTATTCACGCAAAATAACAGATCACTACTTGCCCAGGCTTTTATCCATTTCCGGTTAGACGGGGCAAACGTATTCCTATTGGGTGCCCCGCAAAAAGGGGCCCATAAGCTCCAGGTGGTTCAGAACCACACTGCTCGCTTTGTACTCGGTCTAGCGAGACAAGACCATATTAGCCTGGCCAGGAGATCACTTCATTGGCTCCCTATCGAGCAGAGAGTGATCTTTAAAACGCTCTGTATCTTCTTTCGTGCATACTGGGGACAGGGTCTCAAGTATTTACACAGCTTGGCGGTGCACTATGAACCCTCGCGCCCATTAAGATCCAAGACCCAACATTTAGCCACAGTTATTCCATCTAAACTTTCTTCCATGGGAGGCAAACGACTCCAGAGTAGAGGTGCCATACTGTAGAATGCCCTCTCTTTGGAACTTAAGATGACACCTAACCTGCTCCTCTTCAGAAAAAAACTGAAGACGGAGCTGTTCGTCCAGGCTTATGGATACATTTTTTTTTCTCTTTCCTCTCACAGTCCGTCCCCTCATTGAAGGGGCCACTTGCCTCTCTAATAACTATGATGTCTTCTACCCCTCCTCTAGTATCCCCACTGTTCCTTTTTTCTTTTCTATTTTTCTCTCATACACTTCACGGCTCTTTCCTCTTGTTCCCCTAAGGGCTGGATACCCTTTCCTTTCACTGCCCTCTCTTATCTTTTCTCTCCCAATCAATCAATCAATCAATCAATCAATATTAAATTCAGTGCTAATCTATATTATGTGTAAATATTAGAAAATTGTGCAAGTATGCACACAGTAAGTATAACACATTGACTGTGTAAAATAAAATAAAGTGCTAGGTGCAAACAGCAATTAATGAATATAAATACAATATATAAACTGAAATCACAAAAAAGTCCATATATGTGAAATGGCATTGTGAATAAATAACCCATAAGGGAAAACAACTGCCCAAACAGGTGAAATGAAATCACAATTGTTTAGTTAAAAATCAATGTTGAAATTGAAGATATATGCGACCTCTGAAGGGTAGGCCACCCACCCAGTAAGAAATCACCATAGATTGTGAATAACCACCGATGAAAAAAATTGCATACTCTTACTGGACTTAGTGGACCCAATGCCAGCGGCACAGAGTCAAACAGGCATGGAACTGGGAACGTGGTCACTCTCAGGAAACAACACGTGTGGTCAGCTTCTTTTCAACGTTGTCACCAGAACCAATCATGGACTCCACCATTCATAAAAGAAAAAGGCTGCCACATAGTGTAAAACCATTAACTATGGGTTTTATTTTAAAAGGTAGAACACATCAATGATGATATAAACAGGCGAGATAAGGTATGTGATCACAAATACATCCAAGAAGCGCAGTAACGCAGAGCTAGTTCAGTCCACCCAGCTAGTTCAGTACACAATTCAAAACATAATTTCAATGGGCAGGGGTGCTTTAGAAGTGGTGTATTCAGTGGGGAAAGAAGCTGCTTGCAGGACTTTTTTTGACGTCCTGCCAGCCAGCGCAGCGCCCCAGTGTGAAAGCACTCTGGCTTTCACACTGGGACTGCAGATGAGGCATCTTTTAGGTGCTCCTTTTAGCGCTAAAGCGCCTGAAAAAACGCCTTCATTGTGAGCTGCAATATACTGTATTCGATTTTAGTTCTTGGGTTTAGCTACACATTTGACCTATTGAGCGTAATAGATGTGTTGACCACAAGAGGGCGACTTTTGTTCAAGAAAAACATTTGACAGTAGCCAGATTCCATGCTTCACATTCTGTTTGTAAACCTTTGCAGCATTCTCAAGCCCCATACACACTATGGCCCCGTACACACGACAGAGTTTCTCGGCAGAATTCACCGAGAAACTCGGTCAAAACCCGGATTCTGCCGAGAAACTCTGTCATCTGTACAGTTTTGGCTCGGTGGAGCCGCCGAGGAGCTCGACGAGAAAATAGAGAACATGTTCTCTATTTTCTCGTTGTTCTATGGGAGAAGCCGTCCCGCCGAGCTCCTCGGCGGCTTCATCCCAGAACTCGACGAGGAACTCGACGTGCTTGGCACGTCGAGTTTCTCTGTCGTGTGTACGGGGCCTATCAGTTTTCCTGATGGTTTTCTCTTCAGGTTTACCAAAACCATCTAATATGAGGTCAAACCTTAAGCGTTTCAATTTGAATGCAATCAGGCAGGTCCTTGTACTACATGGTTTTAGTAAACCTGAAGAGAAAACCAGCAGGAAAACTGATAGTGTGTATGGGGCTTCAGTGGTTTCCTTTCTATGCTCTTTTCCTTTGACCACATTGGCTTGGCTATTCTACAATTAAAGTGGTATTAAACCCCAAAACAAAAATGTAATCTACTGCAGTTTACCAATTGTTTGTTTTCTTTTTGTTAGGCTTGTTTCCCTTTATTTCAGCCGGTAATCTAGCCAGTAATACACCTCCTGTTTTAGGGTGTCTGCATTCTGAATGGTGTAATAAAGCAGACACCTTTGGATAGTAGCATTGTCACCCGGGGGGGTGGGGAGTGTTAGACTCACAGATTTAGTCTGGGTTCACACTAGTGCACACGGAACACTGCATGTGATGTGCACAGGAATTGCACCATATTCCTGTGCACATCATATGCAATGTCTATGCAATGTGATTTTAGCCATACATTGCAGTGTTTAAACCCATGCAATGCGATTCTGGCAATTGCACTGCATTTTGCTATCTGTTTTGAGGTGTCATTAATCTAACATGCCGTGCGATTGCTATGCACTGTGATGCGATGTGGGGAAATGCAGCGAATCTTGTGCATTTCCCTCATCGCATCGGTGTAAACCAGGGCTCAGATGGACTTGACTAACAAATTAAAGCTGAACGTCAGCTGACATTTTATAAGCAATTATAAAAACAGTTTTTTTACCTTTTGGGGTAAAGGTTTTATATAAACAAATAAAGGCTGATCATTATAGGCACCCATGTCAGTGTTAAAGTGATTGCCAAGTTATCTTTTGAATTAAAATAGGCTCCTCCTCTTTTTTGAGTGCACCCATCAGTGTTGCCAACAGTCCGTAAAAACAGGCACTTTTTCCCCCGTCCGTAAATGTCCATAGTTGCGGGAATGTGCCAGTAAAAATGGCTGAGATTGGTTTGGCTTGGAACTGCGCATGGGCAGTTCTGGAGCTTGCCGAGCTGAACATATGCTGTATTCGGCCAGCGGATTTGACAGAGGCTGTGCCGCACGAAGACGGCGAGTGATGTATTAGGACATCCCGCCAGGCGTGCACGTGTCAGAATTTTAAATCTGTAACTAACCAGGAGCCAGGAGGTCGGAGGAGCACAGCACTGGAGCAGGAGTCAGGACTCATAGGCTGAGCAGCACGCAGCGGTGGCGGATGGAGGAGCCTGCTGCATCCAGGCAATACAAAGTTCACAGGGGAGTCAGAGACGGACAGAGTGGCAGACAGCCCAGCCGACAGTGACATCAGGTGATGGTGGCAGAGGGGGATCCGATGGAGGCAGGGGGTGATGGTGGAACCGCAGAGGGGGACGATAGAGGCAGGGGGTTAATGGAGGCAGGGGGAGATTGGAGGCAGGGGGTGATTGGAGGCAGGGGGTGATGGTGGCTGCAGTGGTACCCCAGAGAGGAATGGAGGCAGGGGGAGATTTGGAGGCAGGGGGTGTTGGTGGCACCGCAGAAGGTGGGGGATGGAGACAGGGGTTGTTGGTGGCATCGCAGAGGGGGATGGAGGTAGGGGGCCTGGGGGAGATTTGTGGCAGGGGGTGATTGGAGGCAGGGGGTGTTGGTGGCACTGCAAAGGGGGATGGTGGCATCGCAGAGGGTGGGGGATGGAGACAGGGGTTGTTGGTGGCACCGCAGAGGGGGGTGGAGGCAGGGGGTGATGTGACTAAATAATTTGGCCTTATTATTATGAAAATAACAAAAATATGTTTTTTTTACCTGAATATCTACCATAAATCACATTGCTATTTGCCTAGCGTACTTGTTTGTAGCCTACATACTGAAATGTGCACCTAAAAATGTAATTTAGTAACGTTTGTGAAATGCCAAAAAAAACGTGGCTGCGCCAGTAAATTTCAGGTATCGCGCCAGTAAATTTCAATCTGGTAGGTTGGAAACACTGGCACCCATAGCAAGCCACTTCCTATGGGGGGCACTGGTGCAGGCTTGCTCCCGAGCAGGGCTGTGTGTGTCTATTGACAAGTAAAGTGTGGCTCAGCCTCACCCCCCCGTCCCCCCCCTCACTGGAATTTACTGACAGTAGCAGGAGCCAATGGTTCCTACTGCTTTTAGACAAGCCTGCAAATGCAGGAAGAGAGAGCAGAGCAGGGCTGCTGGTGCCGTGGGTGCAGTGCTGGATCGAGAGTGGTGTCAGGTAAGTGTTTGGGGGTAAGCACAAATAGTGGATTTTTTTTTTTTATCTTAATGCATAGAATGCACTACGGTAAAAACCTTATGCCTTTAGAACCACTTTAAATGATTTGTCTCAACCCTCTAAATACTACATTGTCTGGCCAGCCTGGTCTGTTTAAAAACAACTTACTGGCTGGATGACCAGATGAAAATAAAGGAAACAAGCCTAAAAAAGAGGACAAATACAGCCACCACATCTAAACCCTGCTCTCTATTCCCCCAGGCAGGATTCCCGGCAGAGTGTTTCCTGCCGAGAAAACTGGTCGTCTGTATGCTTACCTGAGTGTAGAAAAACTGCGCATGTTCGATAACACTTCAACGCATGCGCGGTAGCATACAAAGTTAGTGTGGGGTGTAGCAAGATGGCGGCGACGGAATTTAATGTGACGAGATGATGGTTCATCGTTGTTTATGACGTCACCGCGTTCTTGACGTTCAAAAGAACGGCGCTTATTTTGAGTGGCTGTCTGTATACACCGCTTTGCAAGGCAGGCTTGCCAGGAATTCCGTCAGGAAAACGGAAGTTTTTTTTCCTGACGGGATTCCTGGCCGTGTGTACAGGGCTTAAGAGCCGGTAAGCTGCAATTTTATTCATTTTTGTTTTTGTGTTTAATACCACTTTAAGCCAGGAGACAAATGAAAAGAGGTAGTTGGCACAGACTGGACTATACAAGCATAGAGTAAATATAATAAATTTAACAGCAACTTGTAACTCATTAACGTCATTTTATAAGTACACAAGAATGTACCAAAGTCAGTCTCTATTTGTGATTTTATAAAGAGTAAAGCACTTAGCCTGAAAAGGGGTACAGTAAGGGGAAGTGAAAGTCAATAATACCTATTTTAACTTTAAAAATGTTATAAAAAACGTGTTATGGGCATGAGAGGGATCCAGAGGCACCACGTCCCTTGGTAATATATAAAGAGGAAGGAATACGTTCTTGGAATTTTTAAGGTGCAAAATATCAACAATGCACAACCTGTTAAAAATTAACAAGTTTATTCAGTACCTCCTTAAAAATATTAACTACTTACATACCAGCCGTTGTCATTATACGTCAGTATTTTGATGTAGAGGAGATAGCTGCCATAACCCCGGTATTTTCTTCAACGGCGGGCGGTCCTCTTTCAGATAAAAGTGGTCTATGCAGCGGATTTGCCCCAAGATCACTTTTATTGGAGGCAGGAGAGGATCTGATGCTATCCCCTCAGTAGCATGGAGCCGAGTGAGGGAAAGATGGTCCCACCCGGCTCCATAACATTGGATGATGAAAGTGACATTTACGTTGTACATTACGTTGATCCGCCTCTTTCACACGGGGCGGATCAGTAATGATCCGCCCCGTGAACCTCCGCTTGCTCAGCGGGGATCGCTCCATTGATCCCCGCTGTGCCGGCGGATGACAGGGCGGTCCCCGCACACTGTGCAGGGACCGCCCTGTCTTTTCTCCGCTCTCCCCTATGGGGGGATCGGATGAACACGGACCTGTTCTGCTCTTGCCGATCGCAATCGCGGGACTCCTGGGAACATGGAGTTCCCAGGACACGCGGCAGGCGCGCGCACGCTTGCTGGGCAGCAGATTCAAATGGACGTACCTGTACGCCAATCTGCCTGCCCGTGCCATTCTGTCACTGTAAATAGGCGTGCGGCTGTCGGCAAGTGGTTAAAGTGGAACTAAACCCTCCTATCCTCTACAGCCAAGAAAGCTTCCATCTTAGCTTCTGTTTGATCTGCAGTTGCCATTGTGCTGCACATGTGATCAGTTATGACACCAACCATTTGATGGCTTGACAGTTCTGTTTGAGGCAACTGTGACAGTTATCATTCATGGGAGGCCCGGACTGGCCATAGGGCATAACAGGCACCTGCCCGGTAGGCCGCGGCACCTGGGCTGCTCCTGGTATGGCCAATGCAGCTGGGCTGCTCCTGGTATGGCTAAAGCAGCTGGGCTGATCCTTGAGCCCGTGCTGCTTACCTGGCCTCTCCGCGCTGGCTAGTTCAGTTCCGCTGTCGAGCGGGGGGGGGGGGGCGTAAACTACAGGTCAGGTGATCTGTGTGAGTATGACGAGGGAGAGGGGATCTGGAGGATACGCCGGACCTGAACAAAGGTAACGCTCCCTGTGTTCCTGGATAGGAGGAGCAGCGGGACGTCTGCATAGAAGAATCAATTTCTCTATTTTACTCTTGCAGTCTCTTAAAGCCAGCTTATCCTCCTCTCTCCCACATTCAGAGGCTGCAGGAGTAAAATAAAGAGATTGATTCTTCTAAATCCTCCCCTCCAGCTACTTTCTGCTGCCCCATCTGTGCTCTCAGGCGCCCCCATGTTCTCACCACCACCCTCCCCCCAGTGCTCTCTGACCCCCCATGAGCTCTCCACCACCCCCCAGTGCTCTCTGACCCCCCATGCTCTCAGGTGTCCCCATGTATTCACCACCACCCCCAGTGCTCTCTGACCCCCATGCTCTCAGATGTCCCCATGTGCTCACCACCACCCCCAGTGCTCTCTGACCCCTATGCTCTCAGGTGTCCCCATGTGCTCACCACCACCCCCAGTGCTCTCCAACCACTCATGCTCTCAGGCACCCCCATGTGCTCACCACCACCCCCCCAGTGCTCTCTGACCCCCCCATGCGTTCTCCACCCCCCCAGTGCTCTCTGACCCCCCATGAGCTCTCCACCCCCCAGTGCTCTGACCCCCCATGCTCTCAGGCGTCCCATGTGCTCACCACCACCCCCCAGTGCTTCTGACCCCCCATACTCTCAGGCGCCCCCCATGCGCTCTCCACCACCCCCTCTGTGCTCTCTGACCCCCCCCATGCGCTCTCCATCACCTCCCCCAGTGCTCTCTGATCCCCCCATGTGCTATCCATCATTCTCCCACCAGTGCTCTCTGACCCCCCATGCGCTCTTCACCACCCCAAGGTGCTCTTTGACCACCCATGCTCTCAGGCGCCCCCATGTGTTTGCCACCACCCCCTTCCCAGTTCTCTCTGACCACCAATGAGCTCTCCACCGACCCCTCCCCCAGTGCTCTTTGACCCCCCATGCACTCTCCACCACCCCCCAGTGCTCCCTGACCCCACATGAGCTCTCCACCACCCCCCCAGTGCTCTCTGATCGCCCACGCGCCCTCCACCACCCCCCAGTACTCTCTGACACCCCATGCGCTCTCTGACCCTCCCAGTGCTTTCTGACCCCCCATGCGCCGTCCATCCCCCCAGTGCTCTCTCTCCATGTGCTTTTGCGCCCCCCCCCCTGTGCTCTACAGCCCTCCAGTGCTCTCAGTTTTCCCCCCCATGCTCTCAGGCCACCCCTTATTCTGGCATCCGTACACCTTTCTGGACGCCGGGCGCCTGAATTGTAGAGGCAGGGTGTATTTTTGAAGCACCTGATTAGAGCCATAGGCTCTAATAGGCTTCAAAATATGTGGGATCGTGTCGCAGAGCATTGCACTACTAGCCCACCCAGGTGTTACAAAAGCTGTTGTAACAATAATGCTCAATCCGGCCAATCAGAAGCAGGTCTGAGACCCCCTTTCTGATTTTCCGAAAAGACAAGACTCTGGATTGGCCATCGAGAAGGAGGAAATGGAAGCCAGAGCTGTTGTTTGGAGACTGGAGAGTAGGGGAACGGGAGAGCCATGCCGCCGTCGAGAGCCCGGAAGAAGCGCTGATGGGGTAAGTGCTGCAGACCCACACACCTGCCGACCGGCCAACCAACTGACCGACTGGGAGGGTGGTGGTTACGATGCTGTTTGCCTCCCCCAAAGCAAATTACCACCGGCCACCACTGAGCTGCAATATATTACATTGTTAGTTTTGGGTTTATTACCGCTTTAAGGACCAATCCCAACTGATCATTTAGCGTAATGACGCATGCCCTTTCCTCCTCCATAGTATACAGATCTTCATTTTAAAAGCATGGAAGCAAAACAGTTCTGCCTCTTTAAAAAATATAATATAAATCATTTCAGAATCTTCTGCCTGATTTAACACTGTGCCTGTTGTTATTTGAAAAACGATGTCACTGAATAGCATTAGCTGTAGCTGAATAGTTGTATTGGTGATGCTGCTACTTAACAATTGAAGATCATGTCATTCCATTGTCTATTATGTTCATTAGTCTGGCTGCAGAGGCTCATGGTAGGCTCATTGAGAGACGTTTGATTTGTTGCATGTTTTCTTTTAAGTGTTGAACGGTTTTGTTCCCGCAAACACTATTATCTGTAAGATCTATTGTGCTTTAATATTTATGCTATTTGTGTCTATAAGCCATAAACAGCAGTGTAGCATATAGCCTGTAAGTGAACGCAGTTTGGGGTGCAAGGAGTTAATTTGTGTTGCACTTGTTTCTAGAACTTCCTATTTTCTGCTGGAATAGGAGAAATCTGCAGATATTGTTTGAGGAAGATACTGCCTTGTCCAGACTGCATAAGTAGAAGATCGTGATTCATTACAGCTAAAAGAGGTGAGCCCCCGTTTTTCAGTGCATGTCTGCTATTTGTGTATTCCTTCTCTTCCAGGAAAATAAAATGTAATGCTTGACCATTGATATACCCTGATAAAAATGTTTGATCGTTTAGCAATACTGACTATAAGCCACAACTGCTGATGCAGTGGTTTATTTTTTTCAACTTTTATTTAACTTGATTCATTGTTGCAAAATAATGTGATTGCTGGCTTTAGTAATTACATATGTGTTACATGAATCACTTGCATAATTTTTTGTTACTGGTAGTTTAATGTTTACAAAATGCAAATTTGTAGTGATTAAACAGCTTGAAGTCTATCACCTTTCATGCAGTTAATATCTAAGTAGAACTGCACCCTTTCAGGTTTGGCAAACATATCATTAATAGAGATGAGCTTGGGCATCCTCTGAACACATACCTCTTGCTTGAGCTGGATGAGCTGTGGGCCAAGCCATTCTGCGGCCCACAGCTCACAGAAGCCCTGGTCTGCAGCTCATTGAGGGAGTTTAGAGAGACTTTAAACTCCCACTTTATTGTACCAGGTCATCCTTCTCCCGCAGCTTCTGTGAGCCCACAGCTCATTGGAGTAAAAAATGTAAGATGTGCTAGACTTGAGTTGCGACCATCCGTATCATGTTGCTGTGAATTTAGAGATTTTTTCCTGTCAAATACTAGTTTTTCTATTTTTTCTATATTATTGATTCTATGAAACCATTCCTTTCTTGTTGGAGTAGTAGTCGAGCACCAATTACAGGGCATACAGTGTCAAGCAGCATTAATCATGAACGTTGTTAGGGATTTGAGGTAGTGCTTCTTAGGAATAGAAGTGTGGTGGAGAAGATATTGTGCAGGTGAGAAATCAATATTTATAGTGATTGTTAGGATAGTCTCATGCAG
Source organism: Rana temporaria (assembly GCF_905171775.1). Classification (NCBI taxonomy): domain Eukaryota; kingdom Metazoa; phylum Chordata; class Amphibia; order Anura; family Ranidae; genus Rana; species Rana temporaria. The sequence continues at coordinate 138,538,744 of NC_053496.1, read as the reverse complement.
GACCGTTTGAAGGAATTAGGGGGCCCCAAGCAAAATGGACATGGAGGCCCCCCACCACACGCACAGCGCAGAACCACAGCAAGCAAAAAACCAACAGCCGGGAGCATGGATGAAAGGGGTGATGGTGGGCAAGATGACTCACTAGTGCCCCAGCATGGCATGAAATATAAAAGAGGGCTCCATATGGTGTAGATCAACCAATGAATTTTATTTATAAACATATCTTACAAATCAGTGTAAATATAGCCAATAAAAGTCATCACAAAATGGTAAAATATGAATAAAAGCAATGTGGGAAGCATAAAGATGCCTGCATCTTTATGCTTCCCACATTGCTTTTATTCATATTTTACCATTTTGTGATTACTTGTCATCCACCTGGCTGTGCCAGTGTGCCAGTGAGCTCTCTTCTTTCTATTCACAGTCACTGAGAGACTCTCACCATATAGCATCGTTTGTTACAACTTGTGATTGTGTCATCATGCACTTGTGCTTATATATCTGTAACATTCATTTATTATGAGTTGGTGATCCATTATCACCGTGGTCATTCTCACATTCTTTTTACTCCCCCCCCCCCATGTTTTGTTCTATTCTCACCTCCCCTTCTTACCTGTAGCGTGGCCAAGCTCCTCTTCCTCCTGTCAGTCAGGTGTCCTGCCGTATTTTCGGAGACTCTCAGTGTGCACTTCCTGTCAGTCCGGCCGGGAACAGGACACTGAATCTCCTGTACCGCGGGTACTCGGCTGGACTGACGGGAGGAAAGAAGAGGAGCTCAGCCACGCTACAGCCTGGAAAGGGGAAGTTGGGGGCCCCAGGCCAGCTCGGGGCCCCAATCAATTGTTTGCTTTGCCTGTCCTGTAGCGACGGGCCTGGTCTCATGTATCGATTGCCAAAAAGGTTATTTCTCTTATCGTCCATGGACGGACACAGCTCCTTAAGTCTTGACAAGTGGGTTATGTTCCCTGTTTACAGGAGAGGACTAGGCAGAAACATGTTAAATGGTTAAATACATGTTACATTAACAGAGTTGAACAGCCCCGCCCAGGGGGCGGTCCCTCCAGACATAACCCTCCTCACTGCAGCTTGCAGCCTCAGTTTCGTTCTGCCTAGCAAAGGAGATGGACGTATGGCTCCCTTTGGGCCCAGCGCCTTGAGGAGAAATTTTCTTTTATTTTCTTTTCTTTTAATTTTTTCTTAAAGAATCTTCTTTCAACTGTCGGCTGAGAGACAGGCTGGATATTATAGATCCTTGTAGTCTTCTCAGTCCGACCAGCATGCGTGGACACACCTTTGCAAAGAGGCTTGGTCTGCCACGCCATACCTCATGACTCCTGAGGTGGCCGGTGAGCTTTGCTCCGAGGTCCACATATGACTGGGCTGTGGTGTTGTCTCACTCACAGTGGACCGGGCCGACAGCTACCTCCATTGCGGTTGTAGTTCTGTCAGGAATGCGTCAGCGAATGCTCGCTCTGAGGTAAGTACAGTCCCTCCCGCTTAGGTGGGTTGGTGCGGCTGGGCATTCCCGGGGTTTGGGGGGCCTTTTCTCCTCCCTCCCCTGCTCCTTTCCCTCTGCTGCATTGCAAACATTTGCCGCTGTCGGGGGGGGGGGGCGCTCCGTGAGGGGACTGTGTCTGGCCTGAGTTTTTCTGTGAGGTTTCTGTGTGTATTTTTTAATTTTTTTACACTTTTAAAAGCCTTAGAGGCTTTTGCTGTTTAAATGCTGCGTTTTGCCGCCATTCGGCCGGCTCTGGCGCCATTTTTGGGGTGGTTTTCAATTGCATTGAAAACTCCCATTGGCGGCCATTTTGCCGTAGCCGCGCTCCGAGGACGTTCGGCGGCCATCTTGGCTGACCCCTAGTGCTGAATCCTACGGTACACACAGGTCCCTCGGATGCCGCAGTCTCCTCACAGTATTTTTTCCTCCCCACACGCCGTGTGCTGTGGGCGGATGGCGCGCTGGGCAGTCTCCTCCTCGGTGAGTCCCCTGGGATACCCCCGACCAGCGCAGCGAAGGGTGAGTTGCCCTGCATAGGGCATTGGAGCTTCTGTAAATCAATGGCAATTTATACATACACACTATGTGTATGGGTTGCTCTATTGGAGTCAGTATCTGGTCCTTCCCCACCTGGGATCCCACAGATGGTTTTTTACTGTTTGTCCTGGACACCTTGGTGCCAGGGTGGGGGACTGTGGACGGGCAGGGGTCAAAGGAGTGCCCTCCTCCCCCCCCCCCCCTCTTATCCCCTGGGGAATGCTCTGTCACAGATGGAGCCATGGACCAGATACCTGGGGGTGCAGGATAAGGCACTTAGAGGTGCGCTTCTCACTGCTGGACGGGACTCCCTGTAGCTGGATAGTGCAGCTGGGTTTCCGCTGAGGGCTCGGTCTTTTTTGGGATCACACAAATCAGACCGCTCTGTGTAGGTTTTCCTTCTGTGCCCTTTCTTGCTCATTTTTAAAAAAACGCGGAATGAGAAAAGCCACTGAGGGCTTTTGTAGTCCCTTACCGCCTGGCGGCTCGGTGCCCCTTGAGGGGAGCCTTTTAAGAGAGTGGGCTTCTCCTCCGGTGGTGGACCCTCCGGGCGTCATGTATAGGTGACCACCCCCCCCTATTGCGGGACACCCCCGCTTGTATGAATTTGACTGAGAAGATCCGAAGTTCTGACCCGTTCCATGTCTATCATGCTGGGGTCTGTCTTGCGGCCTATTGTGGCCACTACTCTGGATCCCAGTCGCTCACTGAGTGAGCATTTTGAACCATACAGTGGATAAATGCATTGGTGGTTCAGTGGTAGAATTCTCGCCTGCCACGCGGGAGGCCCGGGTTCGATTCCCGGACAATGCAATGAGTACTTTACTCTCTCCCGAAGTTGTTAGGCTAACGGACCTGCAGGTCCAGGGCCCTGTATATGTCTGTGATGTTTCACTGGATGCCGCGCCCTTGATATCCAGGGCTTTGGTTTCTGATGGGAGACCTTTGGGTCCTTGCTGGTTGACATTATCAAGGATGTCACTGGAGGGAAGAGCGCTCTCCTCCCTCAGGCTTCCAGGGGGAAGGGGCCCCGCCGTGGGCCGGGTCCTTCTTTTTCCAAAGCGGTCTTTTTCCGTCAGTCAGGGGCCGCGGGCGAACCTCCTGGGCCGACAAGGGCTCAGCTGGGGGGCTGATCCGTCCCTGGGTGCGTAAGCCAATTGCGCCGGCACCCGAACCCGCCAATGTATGTAGCTTCCCCTGCCCGTCTCTGAAGTGGGGGGTCGCCTTTGCTGTTAACAGCTCGGTGAACCTCCCTGCCCTCCGACAGTGGGTCTGTGAGGTGGTATCTTCGGGGTACTAGATAGGGTCCCTTCCGATCCACCGAACAGTTTTCTTCCCTCGTGTCTCCCTCTCCCGGCTCGGTCTGCCTTTGAGCAGTATGGGACTTGCTAAGCTGCGGTGTGATTTTATCTTTTCCGCAGGACTAGTGGTTTGAGGGACTCTATCTCGGTCCCAAGGATGGGCATGATCCATTCGATTTTGGGCTTCAAGGACCTAAAGGTCTTTGTGAATGATGGGTAGGTCCGCTCGGAATCCATTCGTTCAGTGGGGTAGCCACTTGCACTTCGGTGCAGAAGGTCATAGGTACGACCCACCATGGGGCTGCTACCTATATAGCTTTTAGCTGCGCTCCATCCGGGGGACTTTCTGGCGTCCTTGGACATAAGGACGCATACATGCTTGTTTGCGCAAGTCATAGAGTTTTTCTGTGCCTCGCGATGGAGATGCCCACGGTCAGTTGTGGGCCTTCCTTTTGAACTGGTGCCAGCAGCCCGGCTAGCTCAGTCGCAGGGTCGTGGGTTCGTGTCCCACGTTGGGCGCCACCAATGATTTTCACCAAGGAGTTTTGCACTTATCCTATCCTTGTTGGGACAGCGAGGCTTTGCTGTCGTGGCTACTTAGACGACTTCCTGACTCAGAGGTTGTGTCTGTGGCTTTTCGGACCCTCCGTGAATTCGGGTGGGTGTTAAACATTTGGAGTCGGCCCTGGTTCCGACTCAGTTTGGATTGCCTACGACTTCCGGACTCCTCGGTGGCAAAGGTCTTTTTTTCTCCCTGGAGAACTTGCAGACTCTTCAGTCGGTGGTGATTATTGACATCACGCAATTGGTCTCTCCGTTTGCAAGCAAATTCTAGGTCTGTGGATAGCCTCCTCCGAGGCGGTAGAGTATGCCTAGTTCCACACTCGTGTTTTTTTCCAGAGGGAAATGCTGTCGAATCTCTGGTCTCTGAATCATCAGATTCAGGTACGCCACCTAGTCAGTGTCTCTCTGAATTGGTGGCTGGGATCCCTGACTTTTCGGTCTGGGAGGTGGTTTCTTCCCTTCTGTGGAGATTACAATGGACGCCAACCTCTAGGGCTGTGAGGGCGTCTGGGGGGTCCGGTCGGCCCAGAGCCGCTGGACGTGAGTGGACCTACGACCACACAGGCCTATATGCGCTCAATCTCGGTAACTGCCCAAGCTCGGGCCTGGTCAGCACCTGGGTGGGAGTCCGCCTGGAAATACCAGGTGCCGTAGACCTTGTCTACCGTTACTTGCCCTAGTACTATGGGCGGTACTATGAGAGGCTATGCCTCTCCTCATGGTCGAGGGGGTTGCAAGGCCGTCCGATCTTGATTCAACCTAACAACGCCACGCCGGTGGCTTCGGGCTACCATCAGGTATGCCGGCAGGCGGGCTACTGGAGTCGCCTGATGTTGAATCAGGACAACTGGTCTTGGTACATGGAGTCAACTCCCTGGCAGGAGGTGAGCCTCGCAGGGCATGGATCTCCTAGCCACTCGTCTCAGCCACAGGGGTATCAAGGTTAGTGGCCAGATCTAGCGATCTGGTACAGACGTGCAAGTTGCGCTGGTGGCCCTGTGGGGTCTGTCTCGGCGACTTTTATGCCTTTCCCCCATTGTAGTGGCTTCCCCACAGAGTGGAGGCTGAGGAATCCCGACGATTTTAATAGCTTCAGATCCTGGGTGCGCTGATTTCGGCCGCCTGGTAGCGGAGGTACCCTGGCGGTAGCCAGGGCAGGAGGTCCTCCTGTCTCGAGGTCCCATACTTCCTCCTGTTGTACAGTCACTGACTTGCTCAACAGGGCTATTGGAAGCCAGACCTTAAGGGACCGGGGTCTGTCCGACCCGGTCACCTCAACAATGCTGAGTGCACGGTAGTCTTCTTTCGGTGAACCTACCGTCGTGTCTGGCGGACCTACATCTCTGGGTGCAAGGAGATGGAGTGACGTCCACGGACGTACTCGGGGTCCATCGGCCTGCTGTTTTTACAGCTTGGTGGATCAAAAAATTAGCTTAGAGCACCGTTTGGGGGCAGATTTCAGCCTTGGCTGTGTTCTTTCAGTGGCCTTTCTGCGGCCGTTCCCTGGTGGGTACCTTTTTTTGTGGAGGGGGCTTATCCTATACCTTACCCCCCCTTGGCCCATCTTTTCCCCCATGAGTTTTGACTCTGGCGCTCTCGGTTCTTCGGGAATCTTCCTTTTGGAAACATCAGAGAGATTTTCTCTTGACACTATCTCAGAAGTGGCCCCTTTAAGTGGCTTTACCTCTGTTAGAGGGGTTTCTGAATTGGCGCTCTTGTCTTGCAAGCCGCCATGTTTGATCCTTCATAGCCTTAGGTGGTGGTGCGTCCGCGACCTACCCTTCTTCCGAAGGTGGTTTCGGCTTTTTCGCCAGAATAAGGACATTGTTTCTCACATCTTTCTGTCCTCGGCCGCCGCATCCTACGGAGGTTGCCTTTCATACTTTAGGCGGGGTACGCACTTTGCGGGTATACTAGCCTGCTACTGCTCAGTTTCGGAAGATCTGACTCTTTAGTGTCGGTGTCTGGTCAACAAAAGGGGACTGACAATCTTGTTGCCCACCATTTCTCGGTGGATCAGGTAGGCTGTCATACAGGCCTGTGTTCCTAAGGGGCGGGCCCCCCTTTTACGGTCCGACAACATGCGTCGGTCTCAGGTGTGCGAGGCGGCGACTTGGTCGTCCGTTCACAGCCTTTCCAGAATTTACATGGTTGCTGTGAGTGCATCTTCTGATGTCTTTTTTTCGCCCGCTAGTGTTTGCAGGCGGCCGTTTGAAGTTGCATCTCCTCCGTTTGAGGAGCTCTGCTTGTTTTGGGGTGAAGTTAAAATTGGTTTTACTGATATATTTCCCACCCCTCGTTTTTTGACACTGCTTGGGGACGTCCCACTTGTCAAGACTTAAGGAGCTGTGTCCGTCCATGGACGATAAGAGAAAATAGGATTTTTTGTACTCACCGTAAAATCCTTTTCTCTGACGTCCATGGACGGACACAGCTCCCACCCCTCCTTTTTAGGTTTGTACTGCTTGTTACGAACTGAGGCTGCAAGCTGCAGTGAGGAGGGTTATGTCTGGAGGGACCGCCCCCTGGGCGGGGCTGTTCAACTCTGTTAATGTAACATGTATTTAACCATTTAACATGTTTCTGCCTAGTCCTCTCCTGTAAACAGGGAACATAACCCACTTGTCAAGACTTAAGGAGCTGTGTCCGTCCATGGACGTCAGAGAAAAGGATTTTACGGTGAGTACAAAAAATCCTATTATTTTAGAGCATGCCCACCAGACGTGTAGCATAGAACCTTAGGCCTAAAACATTTTTGAGTATTTATTTAGTAAAGTAGGGCTTCTATACCATCTTGTGAGTATTTTGAATTCACATTCCTGAGTGGCAAAATTTAGAGATCCTTTATGTGTGTGTGCGTACAGATGAATTCCCATTGAACATCTGAAGAGTGTATATTTAGGTTGCATTCCCATGCCAAACATGATGCACCGGAGAAAGCCAAAACATCCCTACAAAGAGATACATTTAGTACCTAAATGAGAGGGTTTTTCTTATAGCAGAGGGTTTCTAGGGTTGTATAGGGCCTTCTCCAGTGACGTGATGTTAAATTTTTTTTATCTGGGTGTATATCCAGTGTGGAATAGTATGGGGTGCAAGTTCAGTGTTGAGAGTTTCCAGTGACAAGAATGAGCCCCTCCAGAAAAAGTGGGAGGTTAGGACATCTCTGTGAGGCCAGATGTTTGAGAGAAAATTGTAATTTGTACTTGGGGGAAAGTCTGGGTTGGAGCGTATAGGAGTCAATGGACCGAGCCATGGTGTTGGATTAGCCTAGCTGTACGGCAGAACGTTTTCAATGTGGGACAGATCAATGGATGTGATTTAGGCATAGCTGGAATGTGAACTGGGTTTATCCAAGGTAGAGACCTCAAGCAATTGGGGATTAACATGTCCCAATCCTTGACCGCCTGATGGATATTCCAATCTACTACTCGGGCTAAATGAGATGCCCAGCAGTAGCCACAAAGGTCGGAAAGGGCAATTCCATCTTTAATTTTCAGTAAGGTAAGGCAAGAATTTAATTCTGGGAGGTTTGCCACGCCAGATGAAAGAAGAACAGGCTTGATTAAACAGGTAAAGAAGCCCACAGATAATCAAATGGGGCTAGTTTGTATGACATATGGAAACCGAGGGAGAATGGTCATTTTTATTAATGAGGTTCTTCCAAACTAGGAGACATTTCAAGAATTCCAATGTTTTAAGTCTTCCACATGCTTCCTTTAAAATCGGGGCGAAGTTGTGTTGAAAAGGTTTGATAATGAGGAAGGAATCTGGATTCCAAGGTATTTTATTGCCTTCGTGACCCATGTGAAGGGAATGTTCTTCTGGCATAGTGTCACTGTGTCTGGTGGTAGTGTTATGTTTAAATCATTTCATTTTGAATAATTCATTTTCAGACTGGAAAGTAACTTTGAAGTGCTCGCGGTTTGTAAGGGAGGTGTGAGGTTCAGTAAGGAATAATAATAGATCATTATCTAAGGCCACAAGTTTATAGATCTTGTTATGTACAGTAATACCTCTGATATCGGGATTAGTGTGTAGTCTGTTTAATAGAGGTTCCATGGTTAAGAGAAATAATAAAGGGGGTATTGAGCAGACTTGCCTAGTTCCATTAAGTAATTGAAAGGTGTTTGACGGGTGGCGGTTTAAACAAATACCTGCTAGTGGAGCCAATTATAGTGCTCAAATGTATGCTTGCATACAAGGCAAAAGGCCTATGCAACTAAACACAGCGTCCATATAGTCCCAGGCCACCCTTTCAAACATCTTTTTGGCATTGAGAAATGTTTTGCAGTAGATGTAAGCCAGTGGTGACTAGTGTTGCTCACGAATATTCGTATTGCGAATATTCAGCTCGAATATGGCATATTCGAGTATTCGCGATATATTTCGAATTTCGCGGTGAATATTCGCTATTCCGAATATTCGCATTTTTTCAATTTTATTTTTAAAACAGATCACATCCTATCGACGTCTAAAAGCATTGCTGGTATGATTAGAGACCCTGGGCCGAGTAGCTAAAATTGCGAATTTTCGCTAATGCGAATGCGAAAATGATTGCGAATTTTCGATAACTGTGGTAGGAGAACTCTGATTGTCTCTGATGCAAAAGGGGGGGGCTTTGTGTATGTTTCTGTTATGAATATTTGTATGTTTGATATTATTTTTTTTTGTAAGAAGGAAAAAATTGCGCATACCTTAAAAAAAGGGGAGAATACAGCAGCAACTCAAAAATGTTATACAACATAAATTAATACAATACAGAAAATGGAGTCGCTCTACAAGAATAAAAAATATGTCTAGTGACAAGACATGTGGGCAAATTATAAAATAAGCAAGCGCAAATAACTTGTGAAATACACAGTGAAACAAATATATAAAGAAATATAGTCCCAATAATAGAAAAATAATCTTTCATAAAAATGTCTTTGATATGTGAAGTGAAAAAAAGTCCAAAGCATGCAGCATGAACGTGTTCAATCTTCAAGGTGTTTGATTGACAAACGGCTGTGACAGATGGATAGAGTAAAGAATCACCACCAATGCAAAACACTTTTTATTTTCTATTGTAAAATATCACGAATATTCTGAGCCAATCAGAGTGCTCCTTCCGCATTTGCCGAATATTCGCAATTATTTTGTATTGTAAAATATCAAGAATATTCTGAGCCAATCAGAGTGCTCCTTCCGCATTTGCCGAATATTCGCAATTATTTTGTATTGTAAAATATCACGAATATTCTGAGCCAATCAGAGTGCTCCTACAGCATTTGTCGAAATTGCGCAGTAAATATCGCATTCGCATTTTGCGAAATTTCGAAAAAATATCAAGAATATTCTGAGCCAATCAGAGTGCTCCTACCGCAGTTATTGAAATTTCGCAATTATTTTCGCATTCGCAATAGCAAAAATTCGCAATCATTTCATTTCGATAAAATATCACGAATATTCGAATTTAGCGAATATATTTTGAATATTCGACTATATATTCGAGATATATCGCGAAATCGAATATGGCGTATTCTGCTCAACACTAGTGGTGACAGTTTCACTCTTTAATTGTATTGTCTCGACCTTCTCTACCTGGTATGAAACCTACTTGGTCAAGGAAGATCAGGGAGCACAACAATGACACGAATCTGTTTGCCATGATCTTGGCGTATATCTTCACGTCAACGTAGAGATATCAGGCTACAGTTTGAGACCGGGAGTGCATCTTTCTTATCTTTTGGAGTTACAGCTCTATGAGCTTTCAGCAAGACAGATGCTGCAAGGAACCGCAGTTTTAGTACATCAGTAATTTTTTTATTGTGTTGTAATGGAAGTCCAACATGTGCTTTACCCACCTTCATGTGCTTGATTGTTTTTTTTAAATTCTGTTTCTGATAGAGGAACCTCGAGTTTGTGGGCTATGTCATGCACTTGGGAGCTAAAAATATGCATGAAGGTTACTCGCTAGTGGGAGAACCTCTGCGTGAATCAAAGATGCAAAAGGACCTGGGGGGTGCTAGTAGAGTACAGACTCAGCAATAGCATGCAGTGTCAGCAAGCAAAGCAAGAAGACTATTAACATGCATTAAAAAGGGAATTTACTCAAGAGCTCTAACTATAATTATATCAATTTATAAAACTTTGATTAGGCTACAACTTGAGAATGTGATCCAGTTTTGGTCACCAGTCTTCAGGAAAGATGTGCTTGAACTGGAGAGAGTCCAGAGCAGGACAGCAAAACCAATAAAGGGGCTGGAGGACCTCTGTTATGAGGAATGACTAGAATCATTAAACATATTCTCCCTGAAGAAGGGACACTTAAAGGGGTTGTAAAGGTTTGTTTTTTATTTTCTAAATAGGTTCCTTTTAAGCTAGTGCATTGTTTGTTCACTTACCTTTTCCTTCAATTTCCCTTCTAAATGTTTATTTTCTTTGTTTTCTTTGTCTGAATTTCTCACTTCCTGTTCCTCCTCAGTAAGGTGTTCAGTAAGCTGTTCTAAATTACTTTCCATCGCTCGGATGATGGTGGAAAGCTTACTGAGGAGAAACAGGAAGTGAGAAATTCAAACAAAGAAAACAAACATTTAGAAGGGAAATCGAAGGAAAGGGTAAGTGAACCAACAATGCACTAGCTTAAAGGAACCTATTTAGAAAATAAAAGACGGCCCTTTACAACCCCTTTAAAGTGATTTTGTTTAGGTAAAAATAGCAAACATGTTATACTTACCTGCTCTGTGCAGTGGATTTGCACAGAGCAGCCTGGATCCTCCTCTTCTCGGGTCCCCTTCTGTTGAGTGCCCCCACAGCAAGCAGCTTGCTATGGGGGCACCCGAGCCGAGCCACTGTTGCTGTATCAGACAATTAGGGGAGTCCCAGACAGCCAAGTATCTCATGCAACATTGCTGGATCTAGAGGGGGCTCATGTAAGTATTAGGGGGGCTGGGGGGGTTTCTGCACACAGAAAGTGTTTTATCTTAACCGTTAGCCGACCAGCCGCTGCAGTTATACTGCGACAGGTTGGACACTGCGCAAATCGCTGTAGGTATGCGTTGCTCCTTTAAGACCATCTAACAGGAGCGCGCCCCAGAGCCGATGCGCATGCTTGGCAGCAGTGATGTCCGCCGGGTACCCACAATCGCTCGTGCCAGAGCAGGAACGTGGATCAGTGAGGCTTTCTTCCTGGTGTGGAGAAAGCCTCTTGAGGGGGGAGGGGGCGAGCAGGCAAGTCAGGACACTCTCTACTTTGCAGATAGAGAAAGGAGCTGTGTGTTAGTGGGCGTCCTGACACTCCTGCTCGCCCCCTCAAGAGGCTTTCTCCACACCAGGTAGAAAGCCTTGCATTACTGTGTGTAGTTACAGACAGAAGAACAGGAAGTGAGCATTTCTCAGAAGAAATAAGGACATTTAACCACTAGCTGACGGCCGTACGACCTTGTACGGCCGCAGCGCGGCTCTCAATCTCTAACAGGCCGTCTTTTTACGGCCGCCCCTTTGCTCGTTCCCCGCGCGCGCTCCCGAGCGTGCAGCGGGGAACTGCTGTGCTGGCCGTGTCCCTTGGACACAGCCAAACACAGATCGCGGTAAATAGCCAATCGCAGCGGCTATTTACAGCGCGATCTGTGCGGCCAATGAGAGATGATCTCATATGTAAACATATGAGATCATCTCTCATTGCCGGCTCTCCCCTCCTCACACAGACGCCGCGTGTGAGGAGGGGCAGGGGAATCAAAGTAACAAGCGCTGAAAAAAAAAATTATTAACCAGTGCCACCACCTGTGCCCCCCACAGTACTACAGTGCCCCACACAGTGCCCCCTACAGTACTACAGTGCCCCACACAGTACCCCCCAGTACTACAGTGCCCCACACAGTACCCCCCAGTACTACAGTGCCCCCCACAGTGCCCACCACAGTGCCCCCCACAGTGCCCCCCAGTACCACTGTGTGCTCCCCAATACCACCGTGTGCCCCCCAGTACCACCGTGTGCCCCCCAGTACCACCGTGTGCCCACCAGTACCACCGTGCCCACCAGTACCACCGTGCCCACCAGTACCACCGTGCCCACCTGTGCCACCGTGCCCACCTGTGCCACCAGTACCACCTGTGCCCAGTGCCCATCTGCCACCTCAGTGCACATCTGCAATCAGTGCCCACCTGTGCCACCTCATCAGTGCCCACCTGTGCCACCTCATCAGTGCCCACCTGTGCCACAGTCAATCAGTGCACATCAGTACCCTTCTCATCAGTACCCATCTCAGTGCCATCTGTGCCACCTCAGTGCCATCTGTGCCGCCTCATTAGTGCCATCTGTGCCGCCTCATCAGTGCCCACCTGTGTCCACCAGTACACAGGCCTCATCGGTGCACATCAGTACCCATCTCATCAGTACCCATCTCAGTGCCACCTCATCAGTGCCATCTGTGCCACCCATCTGTGGGCATTCCTGGCTTGTTAGGGTCTCAAGAAATGAGATAGGCCTTCAGTACATCAGGTGTGATCAGATGTGATAATTTTTTATGATTTGCACTATAGCTTGTAGACTCTAAAACTTTCACACAGACCAAATAATTTCCAAAAACTTTGGGTTATTTTTATCAAAGACGTGTAGCAGTATAAATTGTGGCCAAAATTTATGAAGAAAAATTAATAATTTGCAAAATTTTATCACAGAAACTAAGAAAAAATCATTTTTTTTCCAAATTTTCGGTCTTTTTTCATTAATAGCGCAAAAAATAAAAAATGCAGAGGTGATCAAATACCACCAAAAGAAAGCTCTATTTGTGGGAAAAAAGGACAAAAAAATCATTGGGGTACAGTGTTGCATGACTGAGTAATTAAAAGTGTAAGAGCACCGAAAGCTGAAAATTGGTCTGGTCAGGAGGGTGTTTAAGTGCCCAGTATGGAAGTGGTTAAAAGCAAAATTGAAAGATGAAGTAAGTAAAGGAGGACTGCACTAGGGTAAAGGAAGCTATTTAGGGAAACATTTTTTTTCCTTTACAACCCATTTAAGGAATAAAATGCATCAAGATAAAGAAAAACTTTTGACTTCACAGCCACTTTAACCACTTGCCGCCCGCCAATGACAAATTGACGTCGGCAAAGTGGTTGTAGAATCCTGACCGGACGTCATATGACGTCCTCAGGATTCTCAGCCGCTGCGCGCCCCCGGGGGCGCGCATCGCGGCGATCGTTGTTGCGGGGTGTCAGTCTGACACCCCGCAACACCGATCTCGGTAAAGAGTCTCTCACGGAGACTCTTTACCACGTGATCAGCCGTGTCCAACCACGGCTGATCACGATGTAAACAGGAAGAGCCGTCGACGGCTCTTCCTCACTCGCGTCTGACAGACGCGAGTAGAGGAGAGCAGATCGGCGGCTCTCCTGACAGGGGGGGTTCGCGCTGATTGTTTATCAGCGCAGCCCCCCCTCGGATCGCCACATGGACCACCAGGGAAGCCCACCCTGGACCACCAGGGAAGCGGGCAAAAAAAAAAAAAAAAGTCTTAAAAAAAAGCCCCCCCTCGGATCGCCACATGGACCACCAGGGAAGCCCACCCTGGACCACCAGGGAAGCGGGCAAAAAAAAAAAAAAAAGTCTTAAAAAAAAAAAAAAGTCTTGGAAAAAAAAAAAAAAAGTCTGAAAATAAAAAAGCAATAAAAAAAGATGCCAATCAGTGCCCACAAATGGGCACTGATTGGCAAAATGTGTAAATCAGTGCCACACCACAGTGTCCATCAGTGCCACCCCACAGTGTCCATCAGTGCCACCCCACAGTGCCCATCCATGCCCAGTGCCCACCTATCAGTGCCCATCTGTGCCACCCATAATTATCCATCAGTGCCGCCCATGAGTGCCCATCTGTGCCACCTACGAGTGCCCATCAGTGCCGCCCATGTGTGCCCATCAGTGCCGCCCATGTGTGCCCATCAGTGCCGCCCATGTGTGCCCATCAGTGCCGCCCATGTGTGCCCATCAGTGCCGCCTATGTGTGCCCATCAGTGCCGCCTATGTGTGCCCATCAGTGCCACCTATGTGTGCCCATCAGTGCCGCATACCAGCGCCGCCAATCAGTGCCACCTCATCTGTGCCCGTCAGTACTACCTCACCGGTGCCCATCAGTGCCGCCATATCAGTGCCCGTAATTGAAAGAGAAATCTTACTTATTTACAAAAAAATTAACAGAAAAAAATAAAAATTTAATTTTTTTTCCAAATTTTCAGTCTTTTTTTAGTTGTTGCGCAAAAAAAAAAAATCGCAGAGGTGATCAAATACCACCAAAAGAAAGCTCTATTTGTGGGAAAAAAAGGACGCCAATTTTGTTTGGGTACAGTGTAGCACGACCGCGCAATTGCCATTCAAAGTGCGACAGTGCTGAAAGCTGAAAATTGGCTTGGGCAGGAAGGTGCGTAGGTGCCTGGTATGGAAGTGGTTAAGAGGGGCTATGATTGCAATATGCAACTCTTCAATTGGTGACTCTAAGTTTGGGAGGAAACAATTTAACCTAAGAAGGCCCCTTTCACACTGGGGCATTTTTCGAGTGTTATTCGAGCATTTTTTTAACGTTATTTGAGCGTATTTCGAGCGTTTTTCAATCGTTTTTCGAGCGTTATTTGAGCGAAGCCTCATCTGCAATCCCAGTGTGCTGGTAAAGCACCGCTAAGACCCTAACGTTTTAGGGCATTTTTGCAGTGCCTCAGTGTGAAAGGGTAAGGCGTTTTTACAGCGCTTTCAATTCATTTCAATGGGGAGGGGCGTTTTTGGAGCGTTTTTTTCAGCGCCCAAAAGCTGCTCCAAAGATGCTGCTGGCAGGACTCAGTGTGAAAGGGTCCATTGAGATGCATGGAGAGCGTTTTATGAGCGTTTTAATAGCGCTATTTTTAACGCTAAAACACTGTAAAAACGCTTCAGTGTGAAAGGGGTCTAAAGAAGACACATGGCCACATGATGAGGTTGGATGAGAGGCAGTTCAGTCTTAAGCTGTGTAAGGGGTCCTTTGCTGTTGGAGCAGTAATGATGTGGATCTCTCTTCCAAAGTCGGTGGTGTCATCAGGGAAGATAAATAAAAAAAAAAAAATTGAAACTACATACTTGTTTCTTCTTGTTTTGTTGCTGACAATGCTAAATTTTCCCTTGGAACCAGCTCTGCGAATTTAATTTCCCCTTTCCCTAAGCAATGCTCTAATACTAACTTTCCTGAGAAATAATTTGTCTACATTCTCTGATTAAATGAGGCTAAATTGTTATAACCCCAATCCCCAGGTCTGAAGTAGAATTATTGACTATAATTATTGAATTATAGAAACCCCCATGTCAGACATCAATTATCTCCACCAAGGAGACTCTCTGGTCTTGAAGGATATAAACAAATGGATACCTACAATACCTGTTACCCTCTTTTTAACACATTTCAAGACATATCTGAAACTGGTTGGAGAGGGTAATGGTGATATAGCTGGAAAGAATGAAGTGGCATACCTAGCGCACCTGGCACCTTAGAGCTGCCCCCCCCCCCCCCCCCCAAAAAAAAAAATAATAATAATAATGCTATAAAGGAACAAAGTGACACGCACAGTACTCTGCACCAAATTGTGGGTGTGGCCAAATTGTGGTAACAGTGGGAGGGACCTGAAGGGGAATAGATATAAAACCTGAGCCTACCTTCTTAATACTCGGCACAGATAAGCCACAATCCTTTTACCCATGAAGTATGCTTTAATGATTGTGCCACAAGCAAGAGACGTACAGACCTCAGCACATTCATTTTAATAAAATTAAACTGTTCCATTACATATCCTTTTCTACACACAGCCTACCTTTAAAAAATACTTCAGTAGTAATGTACAGTGCAATAGTCCGGAGCATGATATCTACACATATGCCCATACATAAAACACAGTGAGGAGAATTTATCAAAACTGGAGCAGTCAGAATCTGAAGTAGCTGTGCATTGCAACCAAGTAGCTTCTATCTTAAGCTTGTTCAGTTAAGCTTTGAAAATAAAAGCTATAAGCAGATTGGTTGTAATGTACAGCTACTTCACATTCTGGCTGGCTTTTGTTTTGATAAACTTCACTAAGTGGCTATTGTACAGGGACCAGGATTGCTTAACACACAGGCCACTTTACAGAGTACAACCAAAAATTATACCTCTTCTTATAACAAATCCCCCCCCCAGTATAAATTGACTTTTAATCCCCCCTCCCAGCCCACCCCTCAGTACAGACCCCCCCCCCCCCCTTTAGCACAGACCTTTAAGTACAGACTACCCCTATCTGATCACAGATGTAGAAGTAAAGGATAGGTAATTACATTTGCTGTAAATCATAGGAAAATCAGACACAAGGGTAAGATAAGAACAATGAATTTCAAGAGAGCCAACATTACTAAGCTGAACTTCGTAATTGGCAACATTAAATGGCTCAGATCGCTTAAAAAGACACGTGGCCACTTAATGAAGTTGGATGAGAAGCAGTTTAACCTTAGCGGTAGTAAAGGCTTTAAAAAAAAAACTGCAATGTAAAGGCATAATGTGCTAAAATGCACCGCACACTAGCAAATTCTGAAATACTTACCTTGAAACAAAGTCCTCCAGTGGCGTGTTGACACCGCTTCAGAGGTTTCCATCTTCTTCCTTTTGGATTTGTGGGCTGTTGTCACTTGAATGGCTAAGCCACGATGATATCATTCCCGCACATGAATGCAGGAGTAATGGCCACGGAACAGGGCTCTGAAGGAACAGCACGGCTATGCCATTGCTTCAGAGCTCATGCTCTGGTGAGGTCACCAGCTGCTGCTCCCTATATGGTGCACATTTAGGAGATATTAATTTTACCAACAGATAAGCTTTATTATAAGCTTACCTGTAGGTAAAAATAAACTTTGAGCATTTACTACCACTTTAACCACTTACGGACTTCCCACCGTTGTTATACGTTGTAGCTGACATAACCCCGATATCCTCTCCTTCAGCGGGCAGTCCCCTTTTTAGATGAAAGTTGTCTCTGCAGCGGATTTGCCGCAAGATCACTTTTATCGGTGGCGGTAGAGGGCCCCCCTTCCCGTCGTGCTCCGGTGTCCTCCACCGCTGACCGATGCCGCTGGCAGCTCCATACTGATTGCGTTTGCTGCCCTCTATGGTATGGAGCTGAGTGAGGGGAAGATGAAGAGTGAGGTTCATGGCCCCCACCAAGGCTCCATACCATTGCAGGGCAGAAGCGACGTCAAAACGACACTTCTGTCCATAGCTCTTAAAGCAACATTTTTATTTTATTTTTTTCAACCAAAATTTTTTTTGTAGAAATATGAGATCTGAAGTCTTTTTGACTCTAGGTCTCATATTTAAGAGGTCCTGTCATGCTTTTTTTCTATTACTATAAAAGTGACACAATAATTTTTTTTAAAGAACAGTGTCAAAATAAAAGGTAAAATAAATAATAATAAAAAAATTAAACGTGCCCTGTCCTGACGAGCTCACGTGCAGAAGTGAACGCATACGTGAGTAGCCCCCGCATATGAAAACGGTGTTTAAATCACACAAGTGAGGTATCACCACGATTGGTAGAACGAGAGTAATAATTCTAGCCCTAGACCTCCGCTGTAACTCTAAACATGCAACCTGTAGAATTTTTAAACCTTGCATATGGAGATTTTTAGGCGTAAAAATTTGTCACCATTCCACGCAACCATTCCACCTGCAACTTTGAAGCCTGACATGTTGGGTATCATTTTACTCGCATTAACATTATCTTTCACAGTATAAAAAACAAGTTGGGTTAACTTTACTATTGTCTTATTTTTTTATTAATAAAAGTGTATTTTTTCCAAAAAAGTGCTCTTGCAAGACTGCTGCGCAAAAACGGTGTGACAAAAAGTATTGTAAAGACCGCCATTTTATTCTCTTCAGGATGTTAGGAAAAAATATATAATGTTTGGGGGTTCTAAGTAATTTTCCAGCAAAAAAAAATGATTTTGATTGGTAAACAACACGTTTAAAAAATAGGCCCAGTCCTTAAGTGGTTAAACTGTGTAAGTATTTTTTTTACTGTAATGCCATGTACACACGATATGACATTCGGACAACAAAACCGTGTATTTTTTTCTGACGGATGTTGGCTCAAACTTGTCTTGCATACACACGGTTGCACAAATGTTGTAGGAAATTCCGAACGTCAAGAATGCGGTGACGTACAACACGTACGACGAGCCGAGAAAAATTAAGTTCAATAGGCAGTGCGGCTGTTCTGTTGGCTACACACGATCGGAATTTCCGACAAGAACTTTTGTTGTCGGAAAAATTAAGAACCAGCTCTCAAACATATGTTGTCGTAAATTCCGACAGCAAATCTCCGATGGAGCCTACACACGGTCGGATTTTCCGACAACAAGCTCACGTCGAACATTTGTTGTTGAGAATTCCGACCGTGTGTCTCCGGCATTAGAGCGGTAAAGATGTGAAACTTTTAGGTGGGCATCTTGAACACAATATACAGGGATATGGAAAGTGGGAGAGACATACATACACGCACACACACATCTACACAGGTTGAACTGGATAGTCTTTATTCAATCTTACCAACTATTTAACATTTTTTTTTTTACTAAAGGCAAATCTACTTTACACTACAAGTGCATTGCAAGTGCACTTGGAAGTGCAGTCGCTGTAGATCTGAGGGGGACATGCAAGAAAAAGAAAAAACAGCATTTTTGCTTGTACGTGATTGGATAATATAAATCAGCAGAGCTTCCACTCATTTCAGAGCTTCCCCTCAGATCCACAGCGACTGCACTTCCAAGTGCACTTGCAATGCACTGGTAGTGCGCAGAGGATTTGCCTTTAGTAAATCAACCCATATGTCTTGTATTGGGATTTTATCAATACAAAGATTTGTTGTATGACAGAGACAACAGAAAAGCACTTATTTTTCTTTTGGTCTCCAAAAGGCATGAACTACCTCAGTACCAATCGCACAAGATGAACATAAAATAAAATAAAGCTTTTTATTTAGACATAGAAATAAAAGCAGGATATCAAAACACAAATAGGAGCAAGGTTTGTACATACAAAAACAATATTAAAATACAAATTGTCAGTACATGAGTGTCACTAATCCCTAGTCTCCTCCAATGAGGAGACAAGAGGCATAGTGTACTCCTCTGCGTGTTTTGTGGAATTCTACTGCTTCATCAGGAGGATAGTGTCTGAAATGAAGTGGAAAAATGTACATAATAGTCATAAAAAGAGAAACATTAACATGCTACAGTTTAACCCAGTAAACAGTCCAGCTTAACATCAAGTAGTAATTTAGCATAGTCCAGCTGGATGGCAGCCCAGGAATCAGCATTGTCCAGCGGGGCGGCGGCCCCAGAATCAGCCTAGTCCAGGGGGGTGGGCCCAGAATCAGCATATTTAGGCTGAGGAGAGGGCACCGTCTCAACAGGCTGGGCAGTGGGCACCAGCTCAATAGGTTATGCAGCGGGCACATCAGGTTGGGTAGCAGCCAGGGAACCAGTATAGTCCAGGGGAGCAGTCCGGGAACCAGCCGCAGCAAGCTTGGCAACAGACGGCAGCATGGAGGAGGCATGGATACCATCAGCAGGCGGCAACATGGAGGAGGCATAGACATCATCGACAGGTGGCAACATGGAGGAGGCATGGACACCATAGGCATACGGCAACATGGAGGAGGCATAGACACCATCGACAGGCGGCAACATGGAGGAGGCATGGGTAACATGGGCTGCATTTACAGCTGCAATTTTTTGGGGGGTATGTCTCTACCAACTTTGCACATCTAGAGAGTGAAATTTTTGCCCATTCTTCTTTGCAAAATAGCTCAAGCTTTGTCAGATTGGATGGAGAGCGTCTGTGAACAACAATTTTCAAGTCTTGCTACAGATTCTCAGTTAAATTTAGGTCTGGATTTTGAATGGGCCATTCTAACACATGAATAATTAGAAAAATTGCTCCCAAGGGCCTAAAGGCAACTAGAAAAGTTTTACGGAATAGAATATATATCAAAAGAATTTATTGCGTACAGATACAGTATAAGAAAAAAAACACACAAATTAAAAACTACATGAGCTCTGGTATGCATGGTATCCAAACATGAGATGTCAATGTTACAAATGCAAATAGCAAAACAGAGTTTCTTAACACTAAATGCTATGCTCAGAGAATAGCCCCAACACAGTTCTGATCTTCCTGAGAGGGATGAAGACATCTAATATCACAAAACATATCAAGGTTATGGCATTCTAAATTAGGAAGTGTACATATATGGACACATCGCCCATCTGATTTAGCCATATGTTTTGTGATATTAGATGTCTTCATCCCCCTGAGGAAGATCAGAACAATATACGATGGAAACGCGTTGGGTTCTTCTCTGAGCAATAACATTTAGTGTTAGGAAACTCTTTTTTGCTATTTGCATTTGTAACATTGACATCTCATGTTTTGGATACCATGCATACCAGAGCTCATGTAGTTTTTAATGTGTGGTTTTTTTTTCATATATCTGTACGCAATAAAGAACTTTTTTTGCTATATTCTATTCAGTCCAATTTTTTATAGCTGCCTATAGTCCCTTGGGAGCAATTTTTCAAATGTATCATATTTTGGACTAGCAGCACTTTCTCTCCACCCAGGTGGGTGGGTTTCACTTGATTTTAAACACATGAATATGCTTTGATCTAAATCATTTCATTGTAGCTGTGACTGTATGTTTAGGGTCATTGTCATGCTGGAAGGTGAACTTCCGCCCCGGTCTAAAGTCTTTTGCAGACTATAACAGGTTTTCTTCTAAGACTGCCCTGTATTTGGTGCCATCCATCTTCCCATTATTTCTGAACAGTGTAAACTTTGGGGGTCTTTAAGCTCCGCGAGACAAGTGCGTAAAACCGTGTCAGTAAAGCAAAGGGTCTTTATTGGTGACCAAACAAAACAAAATAAAGCTTTTCTTCAGCATCCAAAATGTCACAACAAAAGTCCTGCTTGTTTCCAGCATAAATTAGGAAAAAGTCTTTCTTCAGAAAAAACAACCAAAAGAAAGGCACATACGTTTTTAGTAAGAAGTCCTCCAGACCTTCCCTGCAGACACAGCTTCACTTCCAAACTACTCAAAAGTCCTCTCTGAGCAGCTAGCAGACTTCCATCTTGTCCTCACAGGTGCACTCTCCCAACTCACTCACTCCCTCCAGCATCACTTCCTGCTTTAATGGGTGGTTGTCTGTGAGATTTTAACCCCTTGTGCGCTGGCTTCCAGGGTTTAGGAGTGGAGGCTCCATCCCACCCAAATAACACTTTGGAGCCTCCAAAATTCCAGGCCCCAAACTACTTTATTAGGATAGAGAAGACTGCGAGCCAGTCCTCTCTGAATTAGCGCCTGCCTGGAAATTTTCACCCACTTTTGGGTGACCCCCTGAACCTTCTACCTCTATTTAAATGGACCATAGTCCAAACAGTGGTGCCGTATAGCACCCGTCCAGGACCCACCCCCGGTGTCCTGTACAACAGCTTCCCTGTCCCTGCTGAAGAAAAGCATCCCTACAACACGATGCTGCCATCACCATGTTTCTGGGTGGGGGTGGTATGTTCAGGGTGATGTGCAGTGTTAGTTTTCTGCAACACATAGAGTTTTACTTTTGGGCCAAAAAGTTAAATTTTGGTCTCATCTGACCAGAACACCTTCTTCCACATGTTTGCTGTGTCCCCCACATGGCTTCTCACCAACTACAAACAGGACTTCCTTTGGCTTTCTTCAACAACGGATTTCTTCTTGCCACTCTTCCATTAAGGCCGGAATTGTGGAGTGCACAACTAATAGTTGTCCTGTGGACAGATTCTCCCATCTGAGTTGTGGATCTCTGCAGCTCCTCCAGAGTTACCATGGACCTCTTGGCTGC
The DNA here is from genome assembly GCF_905171775.1 of Rana temporaria. NCBI lineage: Eukaryota > Metazoa > Chordata > Amphibia > Anura > Ranidae > Rana > Rana temporaria. The sequence goes on along the minus strand of NC_053496.1, from coordinate 138,516,948 downwards.
TTCTCTGATTAATCTCCTTGCCCGGCCTGTCAGTTTAGGCAGATGGTCATGTCTTGTCTTGTCTTGCAGTTGTGCCATACTCTTTCCATTTTCAGATGATGGATTGAACAGTGCTCTGTGAGATGTTCAAAGCTTGGGACATTTTTTTATTACCCAACCCTGCATTAAACTTCTCCACAACTTTATCCATGACCTTTCTGGAGTGTTCCTTGGCCTTCTTGATGCTGTTTGTTCACTAAGGTTCTCTAACAAGACTGTGAGGGCTTCACAGAACAGCTGTATTTATACTGAGATTATATTACACACAGGTGGACTCTTTTTACTAATTAGGGGACTTCTGAAGGCAATTGGTTCCACTAGATATTGGTTAGGGTTATCAGAGTAAAGGGGGCTGAATACAAATGCACACCACACTTTTCCGATATGTATTTGTAAAAAATGTTGAAAACCATTTACTATTTTCCTTCCACTTCACAATTATGTGCCACTTTGTGTTGGTCTATAACATAAAATCCCAATAAAATACATTTACATTTTTGGTTGTAACATGACAAAATGTGGAAAATTTCAAGGGGTATGGATACGATTTCAAGGCACTATTTGTGTGGGTACTTTGTATGTGCTGTAGTCTATTTATTTTCTTTTTTCTTTTTTCCGTTGCCCTTCTTCAGTTTTCTCTGTACACACTTTTTTACCTTTTTTGTGTTGCCTTCACTCCTGAAACAGACACAGTCCACATTAGTATTCCTCATTTACAGCATGTTCCTAAAGAATACTGGTTATGAACCAGGACACCTCATAGTGATAGTGTGATCACAAAATAATTTTCAGAAGTTATATTCAGCATTAAAACTATTTATGATTGCAGATATACAGGTAGCTAGTCCTCCTTTCTTCCTGGCAGCAGCGTTTTGGCAGAAAAAAAGCCTGATGCTGGTAAAAGTGTGTAACCCATTTAGGAGCATTTACAGGTGTGAAGCTCTTGGCCATTAAATCATTTCATTGGCCAGAATAATAATTTATTCTGGTCATTAAAATAAATTAATGTCCAAGTGCTAAAAGTGCCTAGCGCTAACATGCATTTAGAAGCGTCAAGTGTTTTTTTTTTTTTTTGCTTCCAATCTCTAAAGCCCTGTACACGCGCTTGGTTTTCACGGTGGTAAAAAGGCCGCTGTGAAAACCAAGGTGAAAGCCGAGAACCCGGCAGGAAAACTGCCATAGAGCTTTGGCCCGGGAATCCCAGGCCATGTGTATGCTCCATGGGCACTGCCTCGCAGTGTTTTCCATAGAGTATTAGTAAATCTGGCGGCAAAAAAGCCGCCGGGAATCCCGATGGGAAAATAGAGAGCAGATTCTCTATTTTCCCGTCAGAATTCCTGTCTGTTTCCCTGACGGGAAAGCATACACACGTCCGTTTTTTCTGGCCAAATGCTCTCTTGGTAGTTTTCCTGGCAGGAAAGCCGGTCGTGTGTACAGGGCTTAAAAGTCTATATGTGCATGGACACATAGGCTAAAATGCAGGGGCATTTAGAGGCAGGAAAAAAAATTGTGTGCATGAGGCCTTAGGCAAATATTGACATGTCCTGGGGGGGCCATTCACATATGTGCATTGTAGTAATGCACATTTCAAATTTTGTGAGGTAAAATACCTGCTCTTTGTGTGGTGCATTGCAGTGCCATTTGTTGTGAATGGCACCTCCAATGCATTCTACTGTGGTGCCTAATTCTCTGCAGTGCACAACAATGCACATACTGTGTTTTGTGGTATACTGCATTTTGAAAACAAGATATCATGTGTTTTTTCATCTGTTGTAATGTATTGGCAGCCTAATTTTAATGAATAGGTTGCCTTAAAGGGGTTGTAAAGGTTTGTTTTTTTATTTTCTAAATAGGTTACTTTAAGCTAGTGCATTGTTGGTTCACTTACCTTTGCCTTCAATTTCCCTTCTAAGAGCCGGTTCACACTGGGGCGACTTGGGATCCGACTTGAAGTCGCCTCAAGTCGTCCCAAGTCGCGCTGTCGAGAAAAACAATGCAAGTGAATGGGAGCGGTTTTAATACACACGACTTGAGTCGCTCCGACTTCAAAAGAAGTTCCTGTACTACTTCAATCCGACTTGTAGGCGATTTGTACATATTGATTTCAATGGAAGTCTGATCCAAGTCTGATCCAAGTCTGATCACTGTCTTAACTGAAGCGACTTTCCAGGAAGATAACATACATTTCTCAGGCAAACCTCTACCTCCCCCTCCCTCCCCTAGAGCTGATTGTTGTTTGATTGACCACTGGAAAGTCTCCTGTCCTGGAGACGACTTCAAGTCCTGTTGTAAATCGCCCCAGATCGCCCTGTAGTTCATGCTCAAGTCGTGTCGGAGTCGCCTCTGAAAGTCGCGCTGGAAGTCGTGTCGCCCTAGTGTGAACTGACTCTAAATGTTTTTTTTCTTTGTTTTCTTTGGCTGAATTTCTCACTTCCTGTTACTTCTCAGTAAGGTGTTCAGTAAGCTGTTCTAAATGACTTTCCACCGCTCAGATGATGGTGGAACGCTTACTGAGGAGAAACAGGAAGTGAGAAATTCAAACAAAGAAAATAAACATTTAGAAGGGAAAGTGAAGGAAAAGGTAAGTGAACCAACAATGCACTAGCTTAAATGAACCAATTTAGAAAATAAAAGACAAACCTTTACAACCCTGTTAAAGCTGAACTCAAGTGATAATATATTTTGTATGCTTACATTGGGCCATCTTGGTTCAATGTAAGTATGCATATGTGATGTAGTAGACTGAGTTATTTCAGTGATGGCCACGTTCTTCCAGGTGCTGTGCTGAGCAGCTGTCCCTCTGCATAGTAAACATAGGATGTCGTTCGCTGCCTTGATGTTTTCTCAATGAATGCAAAGTGTTCTCTGATTAGACATGTCACCATGCAAAATATATCATTGCACCTTAACGCATGTTAGGGCACTGAAACAGATTGCTTTGGTGTAATTGCTACCTAAATGTAAAAGGGTTTGTGAACCCATTTGTAAAAGTCTATGCCAGCCCTTTTATTAGAGGCTGGCACAGCACACTGAGTTAAGCATTTTTTTTAAACGAATTTTGTAAATACCGATATTTAGCTGTCTTCAGGCTGGTCACATGACTCACAGCCGCTTTCCAGCTCCAACGGATGGCTTTTGTGGGAGGGGGCGTGATCTCCCTCTGACGTCAGCCGGGGAGATCACGTGACTGCTTCTCTCCTCTGCAGAATCCCGTCTCATAGCTGTAAAGCGACCGCGAGTCACGTGACCGGCCTGAAGACAGCTAAATATCATTTTTTACAACACTCGTTTTAAAAAATGCTTAGCACAGTGTACTATGCCAGCCTCTAATAGAGGGGCTGGCAGTGACAATTTTAGTTTTTTTTTTTTTAATAATAGGGGCAAGGCTGAGTGAAGACAGGCAGAGAGGGTGCTGACAGGGAGGAAGGAGAGGGTGAGGGGGGAGAGAGGAGAACAGAGGGGACAGCAGCCTATCCCTGAGGGAGGCACTTTGACCACAGTGATCAGGTCGGAGCTGCCCTGGTTATCGTGGTCTGATTAGAGAGGGCATACAGGAAGTGGCAAGTTTAGTTAATTTTTTTTTACAGTTTAGAGGGGGGCAAATTACATAGCACAAGCACTGTGCTATGTAATCTGCTTTAAGGGGCCAGGATATGAATTTTTTTTGGGGGTTAACAAACGTTTTAAAGTGGAATTTCTGCCTGAAGCTAAAATCCCAAAATCTACTTGCATTCACAATCTAAGACTAACCTATCTAGCGCTGTAAAGCAAAAATCGCTATACATACCTTTTCTGAAGCCCCTCCGGTCCAGTGTCCAGTGGCGGAAGCTCTGTGCAGGAGACAACCGACACCATGACGTCGTCCTACTCTCACCACGCTTGCGCGCTCGTGGGTGCGTGTGGTGATTGGCGGCGCGCTGTGTCCCCAGGCATCCCCGATCTTTGTAAAGAGCTTATGACGCTGCTCTTTACCCATGTGTTCAGCTGTGTCCAATCACAGCTGATCACATGTAAACAAGGAAATGCTGGTTTTAGGCTTTCCTCTCCTCGGACTGACAGCGTGTGAGGTGAGGAAAGCCTATCACAGGGGAGACCTGCACAAATAATCAGGGCATTGATTATCAGTGCCCTGATTACCAGTGCAGACCCAATTGTGCCCATCAGTGATGTCAGTGATGCCAGTCAGTCCTTATCAGTGATTCCAGTTAGTGGCTATCAGTGCCGTCAATCAGTGCCCATCAGGGATGCCTATCAGTGACCATTAGGGATGCCAATCAGTGATCATCAGTGATGCCAATCAGTGATGCCTTTCAGTACTGTCAATCAGTGCCCATAAGTGCTGCCTATCAGTGCCCATCAGTGCCCAACAGTACCACCTATCAATGCTAATCAGTGCTGCATATTAGTGCCTCTTCATCATTGCCACCTCATCAGTGGCCCATCAGTGTTGCCACATCAGTGCAACCTATCAGTGCCCATCAGTGTAGCCTCATCAGCACACATCAGTGAAGGAGAAAAATTACTTATTTACAAGATTTTCTACGAGAAACTAAGAAGCTTTTTGTTTTCAAAATCTTCCCTCTTTTTTTATATTTTTAGCAAAAATATAAAAAACCCAGTGGCGATTGAATACCACCACAAGAAAACTCTATCTGTCTCAAAAAAAAACATACAAATGTAGTTTGTTGCATGACCGCGCAGTTGTCATTAAAAAAGGGTGACAGCGCTGAATATTTCCGGTCATTTTGCTAACTTTAACAAGTTAAAGGGTCACTAAATGAAAACATTTGTTTTTGCTGAAATTACTGTTTACAGGGTATAGAGACATAATAGTTAACTGATTCCTTTTAAAAATAGATAAAAATCAATCATATACTGTACCTGTAGTTTTTTAGTTTCGTTTTTGCATTTAGTTTCGTTTTCTGTATCTGTGCTGGACAGTGCCATAGAGCTGTATTGGTTTGAAAATGAAACTAAAATCTCCCAGTACTGTGGTGATCAGGAAACAGACAACCAGGAAGTGTCCACAACAGAGGAGAATTACAGCAACATCAGAGCAAAAACGAACAATGAGGACATGAAACCAGGACTGCAGTAAGGTAAAGGAAGCTATTTAGCTAAAAAAAAAAAAAAATCCTTTAGTGACCCTTTAAGTTTGTGTTGCTTTATGTAAGATGAAATGTAATACAAGTGATGGTTGCTGGATAGACATGGAAAGAGTATGTAAAACAATTTTGACACTCCAATGGCACACTACCTTATAAAACAACATGATTCTGCCACCTTGTTACATATCATTATGTTTTTCACACACCCTTATGTGTATAAATATGTCTATATTCTGTATTGGTGCATCTGTAAATGTTTTTCATTTGTGCTGAAGTGATAAAAGTTTTTGGTAAAATCATCAACACTTTTCTTTAATTGTTAACTTTTATATTAAGTAATACTCACCTTTTCCAACAAGAAATTATGACCTTCCCTTCTTTATCATTGGGGTCTATGCATTTGGGGGTGGAATTCACTATTACTCTGAAAAATATTTAGAAAAACGTAATATAATAATTTCATGTGAACACTAGAAACATTTTTAGATATTCTCACTCATTCATCAATGTATTAGTTTACCTTTTAAATTTACAAGGTTGAAGTTTGAAAGTGGATGCATTTATAAGTGTCAGAGTATAGTGTAATGAACATATAGGGCTAAATTACAGAATGAGAGTTCTGTTCTGGATTGATTTTTTTTCTTATATGTTTTTAAATATGGTTGTATTTTATTTTGCAAATCAACATGTCCCCCTCCTAATAAAAGACACGTGATGGTATTCATGGCCAAAGGGTCGTGAGTGCCCAGTTTCAATTCAGTAATTATCTTTGCAGCTACAGTGTTTTTTTTGTTTTTGTTTTTAATTTTGTTTTTTTGCATGATTGAAGTAAATTAGAGCTCAAGCCATTTATTGCTGTGTTCCCATATTTCTCTTTCCTATCCTGTTGTTATCAGTCCCTGGGGTAGAATGCGAGAAGAGGACTTTCAAATGGCAACGAAGTCAGTAATTAAAACTTGACTGAATGGGTAACTATTCCCTGTTCCCTAAGACAAGTATTTAGCAAAACCAAAGAAATGTGAAGAAAATGCTATTTGACAACAAAACCATTTATTATAAGAGAAATATTCAGCTGGTATTTCCTTATCATCTACTCTTTCTAAAAGAGACATCTGTCGCCCCTTCCCATTAGGCAACTACAGTGCCTTTAAAAAGTATTCATGCCCCTTGAAATTTTCCACATTTTGTGATGTTACAACCAAAAACGCAAATTTATTTTATTGGGATTTTAATGCGCCCCCACCCCAAAGCACCTTGTCCCCATGTTGATGGGGACAAGGACCTCTCCCCGACAACCCTGGCCATTGGTTGTCGGGGTCTGCGAGCGGGGGGCTTATCCAAATCCGGGAGCCCCCTTTAATAAGGGGGCTCCCAGATCCCGGCCCCCTTCCCTATGTGAATGAGTATGGGGTACATCGTACCCCTACCCATTCACCTGGGAGGAAAAAGTTTCAAGAAAAAACCCACAATGACCCCACCTCTTATGATGTCACCGCCCGGGGCATGATGGGACTGTGACATCATAAGAGGCGGCGTCACCGCGTGACATCACCCGGTGACCATTATCAAACAGCTATTGTAGGAGATACAGAGGGATAATTTAAAAAGCAAAAGCACCATGATGCTAATTGCACATTAAAGGGACAGGAGCATCATTTTTTTGGGGGGGGTGGGGGGTTAACAAACACTTTAATTTCATTATAAAAACAGTGAAATCCTTAGAGGTTTGTTAGAGAACCTTAGTGAACAAACAGCATCATGAAGGTCAAGGGACACACCAGACAGATCAGGGATACAGTTGTGGAGAAGTTTAAAGCAGGGTTAGGTTATAAAAAAACCCTGTTAGACTTACCGATAACGGTATTTCCAGGAACCTTCCAGAACAGCTACTTGAGAGATTATTGGCTCCGCCCTCTACAGGAAACACAAATCACAATTTAAAAGGCCCCTCCCTTTCCTCTGACCTTCAGTTGTTTAGAAGATCAAGTAAACCTTCACCAAAGTGCACTCGGCAGGGGAAAAAACACACACAAAAAAAAAACAACACACCACCATCAGGTAATAGAAAAATAGGGTGGGAATATAGATGCTGTCCTGGAAGGTTCCTGGAAATACCGTTACCAGTAAGTCTAACGGGGTTTTTTTCCCCCTCACCTTCCAGGACAGCTGATAGCTGATAGAACTTTTGGCCTCTTTGTATCCCTTTTTGGGGCCACTGAACAATACAATACAATAACAGCTGGGATCAACTCCTAAACCTGCTGGATTTCTCTAAGTAAAGCAGACATCTCTTTACGTTTAAAAAACAAAATCTTTCCTCTTCCGCATTTTTGGGAGAGGAACAAAAACTAGGAAGGACTACTTCCTGGGACCTATGAAAGTTAGAAGAAACTTTGGCCAAATAGAAAGGATCAGGCTTGATCACTACCCTGTCCTCTAAAATCCTCAGGAAGGGGTATTTACAGGAAAGGGACTGCAGATCAGAAATCCTTCTTCCTGACGTGATAGCCAAAAGGAAGGAAATCTTCAAGGGAATACATTTTAGGGAAGCTTCATGCAAAGGCTCAAACAGAGCCCTTGTTAGAGCATTAAGCACTAATGACAGATCCCAAGGGGGCACATGTTTGACCATCCTGGGAGCATGTCTAGATCTGGCTGAAAGAAACCTCCTGACCAAAGGATCTTCAGCTAGCCTCTTGTCTGAAAATACAGACAGGGCCTCAAACTGAACCCTAAGGGTGCTGACAGATAGACCTTTCTCCACTCCCTTGTGTAAAAAATCTAGAACACAGGGAGTAGAAACCTAAACCGGATTTCCTTTGCCAGGAAAAAAAGTTTTCCCCACTTTCCCATAGATTCTTCTAGTTACCAACTTGCGGCTGTCCAGGATAGTTTGAATAACTGCCTCTGAACACCCTTTCAAGGAAGATCCAGAGGGGGTCTTCAGAGAGGAAAACCAACTCCTCCTGGGCCACCAGGGGGCCATCAGAACCACTTCTGCCTGATCCTGAATCATTTTTCAAACTACCAGAGGTAAGAGGGGAAAAGGAGGGAAGGCGTAGGCCAAAGCGAAATCCCACAGGAAGGAGAGAGCATCCATCTCTAAGGACCCTGTCTCTCTCTCCAGTGAGAAAAACGCCGGCAGTTTTCTGTTGAGAATGGAGGAAAAAAGAGCCACTGCAGGAAGACCCCATCTTAGCACAATCTCCTGGAATGTGCCTTGCTGTAACTCCCAACAGCTGTAACTTACACTCACCCTGCTCAGATAGTCCGCCAGAGTGTTCTCTGAACCTCTGGTGTGGACTGCTCTGATTGTGGTGACATTGATTTCCGCCCAGAAAAGAATCTGCTGTGATAGCATTAGGAGTGACTCCGAACGAGTGCCCCCTTGCTTGTTCAGGTATGCCACTGTTGTGGCATTGTCTGAAAACACCAACAGGTTTTTTGAACTGAGCTTCTCCTGCAGAGCCAAGAGAGCTTTCCCTACAGCTAGTAGTTCCCTGAAATTTGAGGGGCGGTCTGCCTCCTCCGGCGACCAAGCTCCCTGGGCCTGCCAGTCCTGAGAATGTGCACCCCAGCCCCACAGACTGGCATCTGTGGTAACCTTCACTGGAGCATGTTGCGTCCAGTTCTTCCCTCCCTGCAGAGATTGAGAGAATCCTCCCTTGGAAGTTAAACTAGTTGATCCAGAGAATCCTTCCTGCGATCCCAATGGAGTAAGAGAAACGCCTGAAGGGGTCTGGAGTGTAATTGGGTCCAAGGAACTCCTGGGATGGCTGCGGTCATTAAACCTAATAACTGCATGACCCGCCGAAGCAAGGTCTGTGGGAGCAATCTGAAGACCTGCACGGTGAGAAGAAGTTTCAGAACTTTCTCTTCGGGAAGAAAAAATCTCTGAGCAACAGAGTCTATTAGATAACCCAGAAAAAGTATGTTCTGGGAGGGTACCAGACAAGACTTTCCACCCTAGATCCTGAAAGGTCCGCAGAACCAACTGCAGATCCTGGATAAGGGATTCTTTGTCTCTGGGCAAAGATCAGAAAATCGTCCAGATATGGAACGATCGATACACTTTGTATCCAAAAAAAAGCCATGACTTTGGCCATGATCTTTGTAAAAATCCTGGGCGCTGCTGAGAGACTGAAAGGGAGGGCATTGAACTGCAAATGACTGCCCGTTGTCCATGAGAATCGCAAATCTGAGGAACTTTCGGTGGTTCTGGCAGATTGGAGCATGAAGATAAGCGTCCTGAAGATCCAGGGTAACCATGAATACCTCTGACCATAATAGATTTCTCACAGAGTAAATGTTTTCCATCCGGAAACGTCTGTAGAGAATATACTTGTTCAGGACGCTCAAATTGATGACCATCCGGAAGCCGCCGGAGGCTTTCTGAACCAGAAAGACATGGAAATAAATTCCCCGGAATTTTTGATTTTTCGAGGACAGGGGAAATTACCCCTTCTGTTTCCCACATGGAAACTAGATTCAACATGGCTTGCCGTCTCGCTTGGGTTCTCGGCAGATGAGCAAGAAGAAATCTCTGGGGTGGAAGATTTTTAAAATTCCAACCTGTAACCCCTTTCCAATATTTGGAGGATAAAGGAATTGTCAGAAATCTTTTCCCATTCCTTGACGAAGTGGGACAACCTTCCCCCTACCCCTATCCTGGCATCACTGGGGATTTTCGGAAGGAGCTGAAGCAGTAAAGAGAATCCCCTTTTTTGCTTATCTTTGTTAAAATACCATTTTTTCTTTGCCTGTTGTCTGTTGGTTCCAAAATTAGCTTTGTTTTGGAAACCACAAAAAGTCTTCTTATTCTGTGGCTTATTCTTTTGAGAAGAAGGGAACCATTTACTCTTCTCGAGCTAGTACCTCCACCAAGGAGGAACTGAATAAGAGATTGCCTTCAAAGGGAATGTTGCAGAGCTTGTTCTTGGAGACCAGGTCCCCCTCCGCAGACTTAAGCCAGATTGCTCATCTGGCTGAATTAATGAGAGCAGAAGACCTTGCTGTAGCTTTCACAGAGGATGCAGCTGCATCAGCCAAGAAGGCTACTGCTTTAGCAATGAGTGGGAGGGACCCCCTAATCTCATCTTTGGGGGTGTCAGACGAAAGGAGCTCATCCAGACGCTGAACCCATACATCTAAATTCCTAGCCACACTGGTGTATACTACAACTGGACCCAAGGATAAAGTTGAAGCATCCCCGGCCTTGCGTAGCAAAGAATCGGCCTTCCTATCCATTTGCTCCTTCAGGACCCCTGAATCTTCAAAGGACAGGTCTAAGGTCTTAGAAACCTGAGACATAGGGGCATCTAGCTTAGGACATTTAAAGAAAGTGTCTTCAATTTCAGATTGAAAAGGAAATCTTCTTTTGTGCCCTTTAGATTGGAACACTAACCTTTCTGGATCTTTTCATTCTGACAGAATCATATCTTTAAAGTGGAGTTCCACCCATAAATATAACATTACATCAGTAGTTTTAAAAAAATGTCATTAGTCCTTTACGAATTTTTTTTTTTTTTTTAGATGCCTTCAAAGTGTTGCTAGGCAGAATAGTTAATCTTCCCACTTCCTGCACCTAGGTGCTTAATGCTTTCTAACCTACACTGCACAGACTCCTGGGAATGTAGTGGGTGTAACTTTCCAGCAGTCTGTGCATTCCCCAGTCTCAAAGAATCATGTGACTTGGACAGCACAGGTGCTGAAACCTGATCTGACACTGCTTGTGCAGCACTGAGCATGTGTGAGATTTGCAAGGCTGAAATCCAGGAAGTCATACAGTCTGGCTTCATGATGCCCACACTTAAGATGGCCCCAGTCAATTTCTATTTTATAAAGTGTCTAAATGCTGTAACAACCTAACAAAACGGACCTTAGTTTACAGACTTACTTTACTAGAATACATTAAGCTTGTGTATTACAGGGGTATTTATATTTAAAAAGTGAAATTGTGGCCGGAACTCCGCTTTAAGTGACTGGTGAACCGGAAAAGTCCTTCACTTTCGCCCCTGAAGCCCCCTATACATTCTATCCTGCACAGATTGAATTTGCTGCGGCATTTCAATCTGCTCAGAGGTATAAATTAGGGTTACCTAGGTATATATATAAACTTAGGGTTACCTGCCTCCCCCACTGATGCGGAATCCCCATCAGATGAGGAGCTCGGGTTCTCTCCTTCTTCCGGATTCAAGGTATAGTGTGAATCACTGATCTCAGACCAAAGAGAGGGTCTAACAGAAGGTTCTTGAGTCCTGTGATCAGAGGAAGAAGGTCCCAGACCTGCTGCCCTGTCACTGAAAGACCAGAAGGAGGCAACCACCTCCTTCATAGAAGACAATAGCTCTTTAAAAGAGGAAGTCTCTGAATTAGCCCTAGACGGAAAACAATCTTCACAAAAAAGTTTTTTATATACATCAGACAGCCTGGCTCTACAGTTTCCACATTTCTTTTTCATCTGTCTATCCTAGAAAAAGAGCAGAAACAAGCCATAAGAAAAAAGCAGGCCCATACCAAAAAAACATCTCATGGAGTACTGTTCAATCCATCATCCGAAAATGGAAATAGTATGGCACAACTGCAAAACTAGAAGACATGACCATCCACCTAAACTGACAGGCTAGGCGAGGAGAGCATTAATCAGAGAAGCATTCAAGAGGCTCATGGTAACTCTGAAGGAGCTACAGAGATCCACAGCTCAGGTGGGAGAATCTGTCCACAGGAAAACCATTAGTCATGCACTCCCCAAATCGGGCCTTTATGGAAGAGTGGCAAGAAGAAAGCCATTGCTGAAAGAAAACCATAAGAAGTCCCATTTGCAGTTTGCAACAAAAAAACATGTTGGGGACAGAGGAAACATGAGGAAAAAGGTGCTCTGGTGAAATGAGACCAAAATTTTACTTTTTGGCTCAAAAGAAAAACGCTATGTGTGGCGGAAAACTAACACTGCACATCACTCTGAACAGACCATCCCAACTGTGAAACATGGTGGTGGCAGCATTATGTTGTGGGGATGCTTTTTGTTCAGCAGGGACAGGAAAGCCAGTCTAAATTAATGGGAAGATGGATGGAGCCAAACACAGGACAATCTTAGAAGAAAATCCATCTGAATTTTTCCCATCGGAAATCTTGATCGTGTGTACAGGGCATTAGAGTCTGTAAAAGACTCGAGGCTGGGGCGGAGATTCACCTTCCAGCAGGATAATGACCCTAAACATACAGCCAAAGCTACAATGGAATGGTTTAGATCGGGGATATGCAATTAGCAGACCTCCAGCTGTTGCAGAACTACAATTCCCATGAGGCATAGCAAGACTCTGACAGCCACAAGCATGACACCAGAGTCAGAAGCATGATGGGACTTGTAGTTTTGCAACAGCTGGAGGTCCGCTTATTGCATATCCCTGGTTTAGATCAAAGCATATTCATGTGTTAGAATGGCCCAGTCAAAGTCCAGTCCTAAATCTAATTGAGAATCTGTGGCAAGACTTGACAAGTGTTGTTCACAGACACTCTCCATCCAATCTGACAGAGCTTAAACAATTTTGTAAAGAAGAATGGGGAAAATGTCACTATCTAGATGTGCAAAGCTGGTAGAGACATCCCCAAAAAGACTTGTAGCTTTAATTGCAGCAAAAGGTTACTCAACAAAGTATTGACTCTTTTCACATATTTATTTGTAAAAAAAAAAAAAAAATGAAAACCATTTATCATTTTCCTTCCACTTCACAATTATGTGTCACTTTGTATTGGTCTATCACATAAAATCCCAATAAAATGCATTTATCTTTTTGGTTGTGACATGACAAAATGTGGAAATTTTTTAATGGGTAGGAATACTTTTTCAAGGCACTAAGTTGATAAGCAGCACTCTGTCCTTCCTAGTATTGGGTAAAGCTGAATTTTACAAACTGTAATGTATGCGGTATGCAGTTGGCTCCTTTCTAGGAGCTAGTAATGGCAGATAAGAAGCTAGCAACTTTATTTGTATTACTTCACAATATAGGAAAAAAGGAGGTTTGACAGACTGTTTCCCTACAACAAAAATTCCCATAGCGCTGAAATTACTTTTACAAAGCAGAAAGGAAACAAGCACTCTTATTACACTTGCACCCAGTTATCTCTTCTGGACCATGGCAACAATTTGTCAGCATAACTTTACTAAAAAGTATTGTTGCATCTATGTGGCAACTTATTTTTGTTTTAGTGACATATAGAGCAAACAAATGATATGGAAAGTTAAGAGTTCTGTGCTCCATTGTTTAGTCAACTTTGTGATGGACACAAATTAAGCAAAACTTTTCCTACTCATTGGGGGATGCTCACAACCATATAATTCAAAACTGTCCATGTATGCAAAATTAGGGTTTAATGGGGGCGCCTGCACGGCACGATGCGGGAAGGTCGCGAGTGAGAGAAGCTCCGTCAGTCCTAGACGATACAGGCCAAATCCCCAGGGCTATTTTGCTCCAACATCGGTGAAAACACCCAGCACCTCTGTGGGAAACATCCGTGCATGCCTACAGAGAAGAACAGGCGATCGCACCGCTCTCAGCACAACCTGACAAACTTTCTTTTAAAAGCCGGACACAGAAAGCACAAGATGTCCCAAGATGGCGCCGGCTCTCACGCGGCCACAGAGAAAACCCTACCGACTCTCCTCTCCACTAATGGTAACAGTGAGTACAATGCTCCCCTCTCCAAGGCAGACTTAGATGCAAGTCTTACTGTCATCTTTGATAAATTAGTGGATAAAATAGAAAGTGAAGTGCATAAATCTACCGCTACTCTCTCTCAGGAGATTGCATGCATTGGCAATCGCACTGATGTCCTGGAAACAAAACATGATGAACTTTCATTAGCTCATAATGATCTGAGAAGAGACTATGAGACCTTAGCTGACAGCTTTGCATTTATGCAGGCTCAGGTTGAAGATCTGGACAATAGAAATAGACGCCACAATATTAGAGTGCGCTGTGTCCCGGAGATGGTCACAGATCTTATGCCCACCATTTCAAAAATATTCCACAAGCTTTTGCCTGATAGACCAATGTCAGCGTTCATCTGTGATAGAACCCACAGAGCTCTCCGCCCAAAACCATCCCCTGATAAACCTCCCAGGGATATCATTATGTGTATGAAGGACTTTCTCGTAAAAGACATCATGCGCGCCTCAAGAAACACTCCTAACATTGAATATGATGATAAAAGGCTGCAGATATACCTTGACATCTCCCCTGCCACATTGGAGAGGAGGCGCAGGATGAAGGATGTTACCAATATCCTGCAAACAGCAAGAATAAAGTACAGATGGGGATTCTCCTTTAAGTTCAGTGTCCCACACAATGGCTCCACCTACGCTGTCTATAACGTGATAGAGGGTAAGGAGTTATTGGTCAAGTTGGGCCTGCTGGAGCCTGAACTCCTCAACCGCCCTCCGCCCACTCCCAGACCTTCTCCAATATGGTAAACACCCTAATCTCGTCCCTCACTTAGAAGCAATATTTTCGTCAGTCAGGGCCCGCGGGTAAACCCTCCCAGGACGACAAGGGCTCAGATGGGGGACAGAAACATCCCTGGGTGCGTAAGCCGAACAAACCGGCACCCAAACCCACCAATGCATGAAGCCTTGCCCCCGCCCGACTCATGGGTGGGGGGACGGCTTCGCAGGTTCACAGCTCGGTGAACCTCCCTGCTCTCCGACCAGTGGGTCTGCGAGGTGGTCTCTTCGCAGTACAAGATAGAGTTTCTTTCCTATCCACCGAACAGATTCTTTCCCTCAAGTCTCCCTCTCCTTCCGGCTCATCGGTCTGCCCTGCTAGGGGCAGTGCAGGACTTGCTAAGTTGCGGGGTAATTTTACCCGTTCCACAGGACGAGAGGTTTCAGGGATTTTATTCTAATCTGTTTATGGTCCCAAAGAAGGACAGGGTCTGTCCAATTTGGACCTCAAAGCCCTAAATGCCTTTGTCAGAGTAAGGAAGTTCTGCATTGAATCCATTCATTCGGTGGTGGTGCATATTTACGCTGGACGCTAGGTGGCGCTTCCATTGATTTCCGCGTAGAATATGCAAATGAGCTAGATACGCCGAATCAGAAACGTACGTGCGCCCGGCAGATTTTTTTGCGTCGTTTACGTAAGGCTTTTCCCGGCGTAAAGTTACCCCTGCTATATGAGGCGTAGCCAATGTTAAGTATGGACGTTGGGACAGCGTTGAATTTTCCCTCGTTTACGTCGTTTGCGTAAGTCGTACGCGAATAGGGCTGTGCGTAAGTTACGTTCACGTCAAAAGCATTGACTATTTGCGACGTGATTTCGAGCATGCGCACTGGGATACGTTCACGGACGGCGCATGCGCCTTTCGTTAGGAACGTCAATTACATGGGGTCAAGGCTCATTTTAATACAACACGCCCACTGCCTGGACAATTTGAATTAGGCGGGCTTACGCCGGCCCATTTACACTACGCCGCCGTAACTTAGAGCGCAAGTTCTTTCTGAATACAGGACCTGACGCTCTAAGTTACGGCAGCGTAGTGTATCTGAGATACGCTATGCCTGCCTAAAGATAGGCAGATCTTTCTGAATCTAGCCCATAGTCTCTGGATCATCAGATTCAGTTAAGCCACCTAGTCAGGGTCTCTCTGAATTGGTGGCTAAGATCCCCGGCTCTTTGGTCCGGGAAGTCGTTTCTTCCCTTCCAGTGGACGGTGATTACGATGGACGCCAGCCTCACGAGTTGGGGGGGCATCTGGGGGGTCAAGTCGGCCCAGGCTCGATGAACTCTAGTGGAATCCCGTCTGCCGTTCAATGTCCTAGAACTCTAGGCGATCAAGCTACGCCTCTCCTGGTGATCGTGGAGGTTACAATGTCGCCGGATTGGGATTTTGTCGGACAACGCCTCGGCTGTGGCTTATGTCAACCATCAGGGAAAACTGGGAGGTGGACTACCTGAGTCGCCAGATGCTGGACCAGGGCGACTGGTCTTTGCACTTGGAGGTGTTTCAACAGGAGGTGAGGCTCACAGGGCATGGATCTCCTGGCCTCTCGTTTCACCTGAAAGGTGTCGGGGTTCGTGGCCAGGTCTAGAGATCCCTGTGCAGACGCATTGGTGGCCCTGTGGGGTCAGTATCGGCTACTTTATGCCTTTCCCCATTGAAGTTGCTTCTTTGGCTGCTCAGCAGAGTGGAGGCCGAGGGGATCCCGATGATTCTAATCGCTACAGATTGGCCTCGGTGTCCTTGGTACGCCAATCTCGTGTGCCTGGAGACGGATGTACCCTGGCGGTTGCCAATGCCTTCTGTCTCAAGGTCCTATACTTCATCCTGCTTTACAGTCGCTGGTTTTATCGGCTTGGCTATTGAAGGCCAGGTTTTAAGAGAATGGGGTCTTTCCAGCTCGGTCATTTCAACCATGCTGAGGGCACGGAAGTCTTCTTCCAGGAAGATCTACCATCGCACCTGGAAGGCCTACATCTCTTTGTGCAAAAAGATGGGGCGGCGTCCATGGACATACTCAATGTCCAGGGTCCTGCGATTTTTACAGCTTGGAGTGGATCAAAAACTTTCCTTAAGCACTGTTTAGGGGCAGTTTTCAGCTTTGGCTGTGTTTTTTTCATTGGCCTTTGGCGGCCCATTCTCTGATGGGTACCTTTGTGCAAGGGGTTTCATCATAAACTTCCCCCCTCTTGACCCACCCCCCCATGGGTTTTGACTCTGGTGCTCTCGGTTCAGCAGGAACCTCCCTTTGAAAACATCAGAAATATTCCTCTCTTGACACTATCTCAAAAGGTGGCTTTTTGGTGGCCATTACTTCTGTCAGAAGCCTTTCTGAGTTGGCAGCCTTGTCCTGCAAGTCACCATACTTGATCCTCTATAAGGATAAGGCCCCGTACACACGACCGAACATGTCTGCTGAAACTGGTCCGCGGACCAGTTTCAGCAGACATGTTCGGTCGTGTGTACGGCCGATCGGACAGGATTCCAGCGTACATTTGCCCGCCAGACCGTTTTCGAGCGGACAAATGTTTCTAAACTTGCTTAGAAACATGCCCGCTGGAATCCTGTCCGTCGGACATGTTCGGTCGTCTGTACAGACTTACCGTACATGTCCGAGCGACCGCCATCCCTCGCATGCGTCGAATGACTTTGACGCATGAGTGGAAGCATTGACCTTTCAGCGTCGCGCACGTCGCCGCGTCATCGTCGCGGCGACGGCGCGAACACGTCACCGCGCTGTCTGTCCGCGCGGATTGTCTCTCATTTCTGTATGATGGTGTGTACAGCCATCATACAAAAATCTCCGGGCGGGCATGTCCGCTGAAAACGGTACGGCGGACCGTTTTCAGTGGACATGTTTGCCTGTGTGTACAAGGCCTTAGGCGGTGGTGCGCCCACGACCTTCCTTTCTTCCAAAGGTGATTTCGGCCTTTCAGCTGAATGAGGACATTGTTCTTCCATCCTTATGTTCTTGGCCGGCGCATCCTAATGAGGTTGCACTTCATACTTTAGATAGGGTACGTGCTTTGCGGGTGTACCTCCGTTTCGGAGGTCTGACTCACTTTTTGTGTCGATATCTGGTCCACAAAAGGGCCTGGCGGTCTCGTTGGCCACCATTTCTCAGTGGATCAGGCAGACTGTCATACAGGCTTATGCTCTTAGGGGGCGGACGCCCCCTTTTCTGGTCATGGCATTTTTGACCAGGGCAATTGGTGCTTCCTGGGTTTTCCGACATCAAGTGTCTGTCTCACAGGTGCGCAAGGTGGCGACTTGGTCGTCCGTTCAAATTTTTTCACATTTTTTCCTCCGTTGAGGAGCTCTGCTTGTTTTGGGGTGAAGTTAAATAGTTTTTTACTGATACTGTTCCCACCCCTCGTTTTTGACACTGCTTGGGGACGTCCCAATTGTCAAGATTTAAGGAGCTGTGTCCGTCCATGGATAAGAGAAAATAGGATTTTTTGTACTCGCCGTAAAATCCTTTTCTCTGTCGTCCATGGACGGACACAACACCCACCCCTCCTTTTTAGGTTTGTACTGCTTGTTACAAAATGAGGCTGCATGCTGCAGGGAGGATGGTTATGTCCCGGAGGGACCGCCCCCTGGGCGGGGCTGTTCAACTCTGTTAAAGTAACATGTATTTAATTATCTAACATGTTTCTGCCTAGTCCTCTCCTGTGAACAGGAACATAACCCACTTATCAAGATTTCCATGGAAAATCCAATTTTTTTCCTTTAGAAATGTCATTTTGCTGTGGTACTGTTCTAAACACAGGAACAAATGTGCTACTTTACAGGCATACTAAGTCCCCCCCAGGCACGATATTTAAAGGAATATTTAATTTTTATTGTTTTACTTTAAGCATTATTAAAATCACTGCTCCTGAAAAAAGGGCCATTTTTAAAACTTTGTTTTTGCATAGATACACGTTTTATGACAATAACTTGCATATAAACCTTTAAAATTAGCACTTTTGATTTTTCATTTTTGTGAAGGATCTCGGATACCCCAGGTGGGCACATCCGCCAGACCTGTGTCTTCTGTCCTCCAAACACACCCACAGTCTGCAAATTCACCATAACCAGCCCTTAACCCCTCAATCACAAAACAAGCCACCCCTCCTTACACATCCCCTGCAGAGAGATGTCTCCAGTCCAGACCATTGTCCACATGCCATGAACCAACACAATTAAACACATCTTAAAGTGCCTCAAAGAAGCTGCTTGCAGGCCTTTTGTTGACGTCCTGACAGTGCCCCGCTGCAGTGTGAAAGCCCTTGGGCTTTCACATAGGAGTGACAGGAGAGGCGGTTTTACAGGCACTTTGTGGGTGCTATTTTTAACGCTATATCACCTGTAAAGCGCCTTAGAGCGAAAGGGGTCTTACAGTCACTTGAAATTCCTTGACTGCACACAGGTGATCACAATTTAATCATGTGACTGTGGAAAAGGATTTGTTGCATCAATGATGACTTTTGCAGAGATTTGTTTTAACTTTTACAACACAGAGTACATTTCTGTTGATCAGTGTTAAAAAAAAAAAAAAAAAAAAAAAAATCTACTGTGATTCAATATTCTATCACAATAAAATGTGAAAATTGCCAAGTGGCTGAATAGGCACGATATTCAGATTTCACAGCTGGTTCAATTGTGTTGGTGCACTTTGCATTGCTACATGCTTAGCAAAAAGTCTTACAGTGCTCCTAAACAAATGCTGTATCCGTTGTAATCATTATATGGACTCACATAATTTCTAATTGGTCACAAGATGATCTTTGTGGTATCACTTCAATGTTTTGAAATTTCCTTGGGGGCACAAATTTCAAAGATGCTATGCACTGACATCTGGTAGATACATCTGGTAAAGAAAAAACAGTGAATATATAACATGGAATGAATATGTTTACTGACATTTTGTATTTATTTTTGTTTTAAATAATTCTTATTCTACATATAGTTTGGTATTAAAAATTATGTATTAATAAAAATTGACCCAGCCCGTTAATGCATTTTGGTTTGCTGTTGTATTTTTTAATAAATAGTAAACCAAAAATGTGACCATTCCTCCTTAAATTACATCATCTCGATGACTGCAAGACATACTAGAAGGACATATTTAACCACTTCAGCTCCGGAAGGATTTGCCCCCTTAATGACCAGGCCATTTTTGATCAGTGCTTTAAAAATGCACTGATCAATGTATAAATGACATTGGCAGGGAAGAGGTTAACACTGGGGGGTGATCAAGGGCTTAATTGTGTTCCCTGGGTATGTTATAACTGTAGGGGGGATGGGCTTACTGGGACATGACAGAGATCACTGTTTCCGATCACTGGGAACAGTAGATCTCTGTCATGTCATCTGGCAGAGCAGGGAATCGCCTTGTTTGCAAAGGCAGATCCCCATTCTGCCTCTGTGCATGACGGTCGCGGGCAGCCAACAGACATCGAGTCCGCCCGACTAGAGCGCCCGCAATTTCATATGCATGGACCGACGTACAGGTATGTCAGTTCGCGCAGGAGAGCCGACCTGCCGCAGTAAATGTACGTGAGCAGGTCGGCAAGTGGTTAGAGAGGGCTTTTCAGTTTTGTACATGCAGCCATTTGAAAGAGAACCTCAAACTAATTTAACCTCCCTGGAGGTATGATTATGTCAGATTTTTGAATCTCAAAGCAGTACATTGTTTTGCATAGAAATTTGTTGTTTTATATTGTAGGCCTGTAATTCTTAGGAATAACTCACTTAAATCTGTCCAAACAAGGGTCTAGTAGACATCCCGGGTATGATAAAGTTTGAAACACAAAATCATAAATTATAATATAATAAAAAATTATAAAAAAATATAATAATAATAAAATGTATTCAATAATGTAATCAATCAAAAACAGCAGAATCGTTGTTGTCGTCACTTTCAGTGTCTAATGACAAATTTCCACACAAATCACAATCGCTCAATTCTGCAGGTGATTCTAATATACTATCGCTGTTTTCTAGCTGGTCTAAAACCGCTTTTGACGTAAGGGGACACTTTTTGGATGCCATGGACGTTCTCAGGTTTCCAGGCAGAAAAAAGGTATACAGTATATAATATAAAAGTGCAGGGCACTGGACAAAGCACTAGGGACTAGGGATGAGCTTTATGTTCGAGTCAAACATGAGTTCGACTTAAACATTACCAGTTCGCCTGTTCGGCGAACAGCAAACAATTTGAGGTGTTCGCGGCAAATTCGAAAAGCCGCAGAACACCCTTTAAAAGTCTATGGGAGAAATCAAAAGTGTTAACTTTAAAGGTTAATATGCAAGTTATTGTCATAAAAAGGGTCTGGGGACCCGGGTCCTGCCCCAGGGGACTTTTATCAATGCAAAAAAAAGTTTTAAAAACTGCATTTTTTTGGGGAACAGTGATTTTAATAATGCTTAAAGTGAAACAATAAAAGTGAAATATTACGTTAAATTTCGTACCTGGGGGCTGTATATAGTATGCCTGTAAAGTAGCGCATGTTTCCCGTGTTTAGAACTGTCCCTGCACAAAATGTAATTTCTAAAGGAAATTTACTCACGGCTATTCATGAATTGTCGGCTCCCAGCAATACAGATCAAAGTCATTGATAAAAATAAAAAAAAAGCGTGGGGGTCCCCCCAAATTCCATATTAGTCCATTCAGGTCTGGTATGGATATTAAAGTGGAGGTTCACCCAAAAAAATCTATTTTTAACATTAGATTGAGGCTAATTACTGGAGGCAGAATCGGGTGTTTTGTTTAAAATCAATGCAGTACTTACCGCGTTCCTATTTGATTGACAGCCTTCCGACCGTCGTATACAGCGCGTCACCAGTTTCCGAAAGTAGCCGAACGTCTGTGCGCAGGCGCCGTATAGAGCCGCACCAACATTCGGCAACTCATGACGCGCTGTATGCGACCGTCGGAAGGCTGTCAATCAAATAGGAACGCCCAGTCCCGAAGACCATACCCGGAAGCGGCGGAGAACATCTATCTCTAAAACGGTAAGTACTGCATTGATTTAAAAAAAACACCCGATTCTGCCTCCAGTAATTAGCCTCAATCTAATGTTAAATTTTTTTTATTCGGGTGAACCCCCGCTTTAAGGGGAACCCCGCGCCATTTTTTTTTCAAATGGCATGGGGTTCCCCCAAAAATCCATACCAGACCCTTCAGGTCTGGTATAGATTTTAAGGGGAACCCCACACCCTTTGTTAAAGGGGGCTTCCTGATTTCGATAAGCCCCCTGCCCGCAGACCCCCAAAACCACTGGGCAAGTGCTGTGGGGATGAGGCCCTTGTCCCCATCAACATGGGGACATCCTCCCCATGTTGGGGGAATGTGGCCTGGTACGCCATTTTATTTTTTATTTTGGTGTGGGGTTCCCCTTAACCACTTCCCGACCTCCGCATGTAAATGTACGTCCACAATATGGCACGTACAGGCACATGGGCGTTAATGTACGTCCTTGCCTATTAGCGGGTGGGGGGTCCGATCGGGACCCCCCCCGCTACATGCGGCGGTCGGGTTCGCTCGGGGAGCGATCCGGGACCACGGCGCGGCTATTTGTTTATAGCCGCTCCGTCGCGATCGCTCCCCGGAGCTGAAGAACGGGGAGAGTCGTATGTAAACACGGCTTCCCCGTGCTTCACTATGGCGGCGCATCGATCGTGTCATCCCCTTTATAGGGGAGACACAATCGATGACGTCAGTCCTACAGCCACACCCCCCTACAGTTGTAAACACACACTAGGTGCACCCTAACTCCTACAGCGCCACCTGTGGTTAACTCCCAAACTGCAACTGTCATTTTCACAATAAAGAATGCAATTTAAATGCATTTTTTGCTGTGAAAATGACAATGGTCCCAAAAATGTGTCAAAATTGTCCGAAGTGTCCGCCATAATGTCGCAGTCACGAAAAAAAATCGCTGATCGCCGCCATTAGTAGTAAAAAAAAAAATAATAATAAAAATGCAATAAAACTATCCCCTATTTTGTAAACGCTATACATTTTGCGCAAACCAATCGATAAACGCTTATTGCGATTTTTTTTACTAAAAATAGGTCGGAGAATACGTATCGGCCTAAACTGAGGGAAATTTTTTTTTATATATGTTTTTGGGGGATATTTATTATAGCAAAAAGTAAAAAATATTGAATTTTTTTCAAAATTGTCGCTCTATTTTTGTTTATAGCGCAAAAACTAAAAACCGCAGATGTGATCAAAGACCACCAAAAGAAAGCTCTATTTGTGGGGAAAAAAGGACGCCAATTTTGTTTGGGAGCCACGTCGCACGACCGCGCAATTGTCTGTTAAAGCGACGCAGTCCCGAACTGTAAAAACACCTTGGGTCTTTAGGCTGCATATTGGTCCGGGGCTTAAGTGGTTAAAATCCATACCAGACCTGCTTTTTTAGAAAATTCGGAAATTCAAAAATTCTGAATCTCGGATTTTCGAATTTTCAAATTGTCAAATTCTGAATTTTCAAATTTACGATTTTTGAATTTTCAAATTCAAAATTTTCGAAATGTCTAATTTTCACATTTCCGAATTTGGGAAATTCGAAATTTTGGAAATTTGAAATTTCGTAAATTCGAGAATTCGTAAATTCGAAAATCCGAAAATCTGAAAATTCTGAAATTGAAAAATTCTGAAGTTTCGGAATTAACTAATTTGTTCAAATTCGTTAAAAAATGAATTAGGAACTAAACGAATTGCACATGTCTAATGCTAAACACATAGGCCCGGATTCACAAAGCACTTACGCCGACGTATCTCGATATACGCCACGTAAGTGTAAATATGCGCTGTCGTATATATGCGCCATGCCCACAAAACTAGATACGCCTGAAAATAGGCTTCATCCGACCGACGTAACTTGTATATGCCGGCGTATCGTGGGCGCATATTTTTTATTCAAATATGCAAATGAGGGAGATACGGACGATTCACGAATGTACGTGCGCCCGACACAGGCTACGCGCGGTGCGCGCAAGTTCAACGTCCGGCCTAAAGTCATTCCCCATAAAGCAGGTGTAACTCAGCACCAGACGTGCACAGGTCAGCTGACCTGTGCACGTTACGGACAAGCTGAGCAACCACACTTGCAGGACAACACATCTGTATGCCAACATGCCAGGAAGGGCCGCCATCAGGAATTATGGGGCCCCTTACACAGCTTCAGGCATGGGCCTGGGGGGTATTGCCGCAAATTGAGAAAGACAAAATAAAGAAAAATATATATATATAAAAAAAGGAACTAAAAAGAATAAAAAAATAAATTAAAAAATATCATAAACTTTTTTTGTTTAAAAAAAAAAAAAAAAAAAGTGACTTGCCATCTGTGGTCCCTAGGTCACACACACCACATCCACTTCACATTGGTTTAGCCAAAGTCCACCGTGCAGGACTTGGGAGCAGCAACGCCACACCAAGGCACCAAGGATGTAGCTGTCCATTCATACCACATTCACACGGTCATGGGGATAACCTCTCCCCGACGACCCAAGGTGACACACCTTGCTGGCAGGAATGTCACCCACGTTCACACACCAGTCACACTGTAGCCTGCACTACTGACCGTGTGCAGTCACTACAAAAAAAAAAAGGATCATGCCATTGGCCGACATGGCATGTCCTTACTGGAGGACGGCACATACATTTATGCACGTATCTCCAAAAAAAAAAGCTCATCATCTGAGCAAACCAAAAAAAAAAAAAGAGCACTCATTTGCTCTGTCGTGGGCCATGGCTCCGACTCCTCAGTTGTCTGGGGGGAGCTTCGGGTGGGGGGGCATCAGGAGGAGGATCATCCCCTCTTGTGTCACTCCTGGCAGATGCTGGCTG
Source organism: Rana temporaria (assembly GCF_905171775.1). Lineage (NCBI taxonomy): Eukaryota > Metazoa > Chordata > Amphibia > Anura > Ranidae > Rana > Rana temporaria. The sequence goes on along the minus strand of NC_053496.1, from coordinate 138,492,456 downwards.
CCTGCCCTCTAACGCAAGGGCAATGCGGGTGAGGACAGCGTTCGTCTGCGCCTGCATCCACATCCTCATCATAAATGAGACACCTCTGTGCCAGCCATTATTTGCGTAGGCCCATTTCTTTTTCCGGGTATGTTTCCACCAGCACTTCACCTCGGCGCCTCTATGCCAACTATCAGCAGCAGGAGTCCTAATCTGCCCAACTTTTTCTCTAAAGGGGCACTCCACCCACATCTTCTTCTGGGTGTGCTTTTACCAGCAAGTCTTTCTGAACCGTGGGCTCCCACTAATCTCTCTATCCCTTCTACGTTCTGGCCTCAGGATCCTTCTTTTTTCTCCCACAGACCTACTCTCCCGGCACTGTTGGGGACCCACTTCCATGAAATCTGTCAGGGACAAACCCCTCTCACTACCTGATACAACATTAACTAACAACATTTGTTTCTCAGGTTCACTAACCCCTGTGTAGTTACCTTTGGCAACCAAACCATCTGAGATCAACACCACATCCTTGTGTTTAACCTCAATAGCAATGTTTCACAAGGGGTTATTCAACTTAATATTGTCATTGGGACCTCTTGTCCCCTTGTTTGCTAGGACAGTGTCTATGGAGGGACCACCTACAGGAAAGCAGTTATTCCCTATGGGACAGTCCCGCAGTTTCACATCGCCCCCTGTTGTCCAACACTCCAATAGCAATTGTCCTACCAATGCATATATTTCCACACCAATCTCTTTAACCATTTCTGTGTCCATTGGTACCTCAACCAATAGCTCAGAGTTGTCTGACAGTGCTCTACAGTGCCTCACATACACTTTTTCGGTACAGTTACCATCACTGTTATTTCCTATCAAAGTGTCTCCGGGTACCTCAAACTGAACCTCTCTGCGAGTGATAGACCAAATTCCGACTACTGCCATGTCTGTTCCGAGCCCTTCATTTACATGAGGTCTAGCGGGTGAGACAGTACGTGCGCCATGTACCACCCACTGCCCAGCTGCACCTCGTGTCTTTTTATATTCGGCGATCGGTGGCACCCCCAGCTTATCTACTTTTAATGAGCGCTGTCATATTGATTGATTCACTTTCTATTGATTTTCATTTACTTTCAGCGATCGTTGGCATGAACTTTTATAAGTTGTCATTGCGATGTCGTTGTCATATATATGCGATCGACAGGACCCTGCTTATCAACTTTTAATGTGCGATGTCAGTGTCATTTATATTTGGCGATCCGCGGTTGATTGTCATTTCTCCATTCACTTTCAGCGATCTGCAACCCCCCCCCGGGTTATCAACTTCTAACGGCAATGTTATTGCCATTTATATTCAGCGATCAGCAACCCCCCCCAACTTTTAGTGGGAGATGTCATTGTCTTTTATTATCAATTTTTAATGTCATTTACTTTCAGCGATCGGCAATCCCTATCCCCCCACATATCAACTTTTAATGGGTTATTTCAGGAGAGGTTTGCATAAGGGGCGGCAACTTCGTCTGACACTGCCGTTGCTGTGGAAACCTGACCTGAAACCTATTACACTGCTTGTGCAGCACTGAGCATGTGCGAGATCTGAAAAGCTAAAATCCAGGAAGTAATACAGTCTGGCTTCATATGCCCACACTTAAGATGGCCACGGTCTAATGCTAGTTTATAAAGTTTCAAAATGCTGTAATAACCTAACAAAACGGACCTTAGTTTACAGACTAACTTTACTATAATACATTAAGCTTGTATATTATAGGGGTATTTTTATTTAAAAAGTGTAATTTCGGCCGGAGCTCCACTTTAACATCACCTGTACCTCCTGCCTCCTGCGTCCACCGATTGGTACTACGCAGTACCATGTCGCACCTCTGCTGTGGATACATGCAGGTGTACATTGGAAAGATTTTCACCAATTCCAACAACATCTCAGTTATTTCTAGACATGCCGCATCTAAACACAGAACTCTAGGGACTTTTCCTTTACTAACGATGTGGAGGGCCTCATTTGCAAAGGCGTGAGAGGCTGAGACACATAAAGAGACCTCTACCTCAGAGGCAACTGACAAAACTTGCGGCTCCCCCTGAGCACTACAAATCTCATCCTCTGACTTTCAGCAACACTGAGCCCCTCCAAATCGCTATCCATTACCCTATCATCCTGACGCTCAACATTCCTCATCTCTTTTGCTGTGGACAAAACCTCTGCTATGTATGCGCCCTTTTCAGATCCATCCAACTGGAGAGGGTTAAAGGGGTGGTTCCCCCGAAATTCATTTAAAAAAAAAAAATCCTTTCTCCCGCTTAGTACATGTACAATAATGTACTCACCCGTCCCAGGAATCTAGGCGCTAGCATTCTTAATTCATCAGAAAGTAAACTTTATAAAATACAGCGATGGACGTTTCAATCTTAGCTCCTGGCATTCTGAAGCCCTATGCTGGAAAGAAATAGACACGCCCAGCCTCACTCAGACAGACCGGGAAGTGCCTGCTTCACAGACCATAAAGAAAGGTAAACAAACGTTTTAAAAAATGTTGTTTGGCGAACGGTTTTTAGGCTAACTATGCCCTTGTGTTTAAGGTTAAGTTGTTAGATAGGTGGAACCACCACTTTAACTTCTGCAAAAGTCAACGCACCTGTGTCTACAGGCCCTGCAGCCTCTCCATTTAGCATAGCAGAAATTGTGTCCACCCCACTGTTACCCACTGAGCCTTCTTTCATTAAAGCCAACAAACTTGTTGCCAATCTGACCCAGTCTACTTTTTCTGTGCTCCCATCAGAGGTACTTTGCAGTACTACTCCAACTGCCAAAGGAGACACAGGACAGAGTGGCTCCACAGCAGACACATTTTTAAACACAGCAGGCTGCAATAACATTGCTTCACCACTTTGCTCGGGTGGCGCTTCATTAAACTCATAAGGACTTTTTCTGCCAGCAGTGACAGACCGCAGTAACCCATTATCACTACAAGTAATTTCAAACATTTGAGTTTTACCATTTTTCTCATCACCAAAGTCAAGTACCCTTTTATCCATCAGAGCGACACCACAGTTCTCCCAGGCAACCTCTGGCTCCAACACACAGAGCTCCCTGGAGGTTTCTAAGGACACCTCTGCAGCCTTATATACTGTTGCTAAGCGAAATATCTAAGCATCGCTAAGCATATCCTGCTTAGCGATCACACCTACCTCATTAAGCATCACATTATCAGCATTAGACAATTCACTCAGCTGTGCACCTTTAGCTTTGGCCAGCTGACTTAACCCCTTACCAACTGAATTATGCATTGGGTAAACGAACTGCTCACACAAACTCTCATTGCATGGTGTAGACCCAGTCTGTTCAACCAGAGCAATATCAGGGCTGTCCTGGACAATCTCTGGCTCCAACATCTGGAGACCCCCAAAGATTTCCATGGGCAACACTGTGGTTCTGCTTCTGGTTGCCAAGGGAGACATCCCCCTTTCCTCATTACTAGTGAACACATCGCCATAAATACATGTATCATCAGCAATATCTTCATCATCAGCATTCATAAACATAGCAGTTTTACAAGCTCTATCAGGTTGTCTTTTGTCATAATGCATGGAACCCTGCGTGCCACTCAGCACACCACCCTTCCTCTCCAAAGGAATTCTTCTTCCCACTAGGGCGGCTTCACAGTTGTCCTGGGAAACCAGTTGCCTCACCACTGCAGGCTCCCTGGAGGTTTCCCTGGGCAACTCTGCAGCACCTGTCACTGTCGCTAGGGAACATGGCACACCAACTGTTTTGGTCACCCCTAGCACATCTCTCCCAGCACTCTGCTGGATTACCTTAGGTGCACAGAGAGTCCATATGTCCTTTTCAGTCCTTGACCTTGCTGCAAGCAGGGTTTTAACATGTGTCTCCCCACTGATCTGGGTAGCACACTGCAGCAAGTCCATTTTTATACCTTCTGCAGATCTCCCCACCGGACACACTGCCACTTCACTTGTATCAGTCCCACAAACTACAACAGTCTTACCATATCCTGTGTAGCAGGTAACTCTGGCTTCATTTGAGTGTGTGGTCTCTCAGCTGCATATTTACTGGCCAACTCCCCCTGGTGCCAACAGGATGAAATCACAGCAGGCATCTCCCACTGTTTAGCACCCCCTGCAGACACAACAGAAAACTCCTTGTTGCCAGGGGTCACTGCAAACATATCTGTAAATGAATCTTGGCCCACAGATAAAGTGTTCTGCTCAGCAACATTACCTCCAGCTGCACCCCAGAATCTAGGGCAAGAAAATATGCCATGCCCCAGTTGACCACATTCCAGGCATGGTGTTTGGAGACTTTCTCCTGTTGCTAAGGGAGATGACACTCTCCCAACATGCAGAATTTCACTGATATGTCTATGGGGATGGTGGTATACCTCTTCCCTGTAGCTCCGTCTTCCCATTGGCACATTATCTCCTGTTGCTAACGGAAACGGTGCTCTCCCAGCTGCACTTTGCTGGCTCTCCCACACATGTAGACTTCTCTCTCTATGAAGTGGTGTTGCTTTAAACTTGCCACGACCCTCTGTAGGCAATATCTTTGTCTTGCGGTCAATCGACCTGATATCATAGGCGTTGCTATGGGCAACTGCACCCATCTGCTCACTCTTTACACTCAGAGCAGGCTTCTCATACTTTTGTTTTGCTGAAGCCTGGGACAAAGGGCACTTGGACAACCCCTCCAGCCACAAGGTTCTGTCTCTCATCTCAGCAAACATTGCTTCCTTTTTGCGTTTTGACCGCCCCATCTCTGCAATCAGGCCAACAATGGTTTTTAACAGTTCCTTTTAACACAGGAACATTTTGGCGTACTGTCTCCAAGAATTGCAAACAGCACAGTTTCACATGCAGACTTCATTCTTTGCGATTCCGCTTGAACCATCCATTCACTGGACCTTCCTAAGTGGATACATCTTCACAGGCCACGCTGAGCTCACTTCCACAGGTACACCACCTGTATGCAACACAGTCCATCAATTGAACTCCTGCGCAATGGAGTTCTCCTGGCTGCCACACACAGCTAACAGCATTTCACCGCAGAAAACTTTGACTTTTCATTCACATTGGTTGCTCATCACAGCATTGCTGCAAAACACACAGTTTCTTTCTACTCACTGTTTTTTCAGTATTCGAGGATCTGAAAATCTTCAAAAACTGCCCAAAACAATACCTCCACCATATGTAAGATTGGGCTGATCAGACTCCAGTGGTAGGTGCCTTTTTAGTGAGTACGCCAGTCCAGAACTGAATTTTTAAGGGCCTGGTAGCCCACCTTTATTTAACCACTTAACCCCGGGACCATATTGCTAGTCAATGACCAGAGCACTTTTTGCGATTCGGCACTGCGTCGCTTTAACTGACAATTGCATGGTCGTGCGACGTGGCTCACAAACAAAATTGGCGTCCTTTTTTTCCCCACAAATAGAGCTTTCTTTTGGTGGTATTTGATGACCTTTGCGGTTTTTAGTTTTTGCGCTATAAACAAAAATAGAGCGACAATTTTGATTTTTTTTTTATATTTTTTACTTTTTGCTATAATAAATATCCTCCAAAAATTATAAACAAACGATTTTTTTCCTCAGTTTAGGCCAATAAGTATTCTTCTACATTTTTCGTAAAAAGAAATCGCAATAAACGTTTATTGATTGGTTTGCGCAAAAGTTATAGCATTTACAAAATAGGGGGTAGTTTTATGGCATTTTTATTAATATTTTTTTTTTACTAGTAATGGCGGCGATCAGCGATTTTTTTCGGTACTGCGACATTATGGCGGACACTTTTGACACATTTTTGGGACCATTGGCATTTTTAGAGCGATCAGTGCTATAAAAATGCATTGGATTACTATAAAAATGCCACTGACAGGGAAGGGGTTAACACTAGGGGGCGGGGAAGGGGTTAAGTATGTTCCCTGGGTGTGTTCTAACTGTAGGGGGGGTGGCCTCACTAGGGGAAATGACTGATCGCTGTTCATACATTGTATGAACAGACGATCAGGCATTTCACCCCTGACAGGACCGGAAGCTGTGTGTTTACACACACAGCTCCCGGTCCTCGCTCTGTAACGAGCAATCGAGGGTGGCCGGTGGCGATCGCGCCCGCCGGGCATGCGCATGGGAGTCAGGGACCACCCCTAGTGGCCGCTTCGAGAGCCGACGTAGAGCTACGGGCTCTCGCGCAGGGGAGCCGACCTACCGCCGTAGAACTGCGGCGGCTGATCGGCAAGTAGTTAAAAGCACAAAAAAGTTCACAAATACATCAGTAGCCTTTGCAGGGAGTTCCACCATTACTGTATGTTGCATACTCAACACTTTAGCCTCCTGGCTTTCATTCTTGCCATCCGGTTGTTTCAGGCCATTAGCCTAGACCGTAGTCCTGCTCCTCAGAACAAACAGAGCTTTCTAGAGTTAAGCTCACACCTAGCTTACTCCTGATCAGCGCCTTGCTGCTCAATCACTAATGACATCTGCCTCCTGCAGAAATGCGTGCTCTGGCTGCACCCATGCAGCTTCTGACTCCTCTCAGAGGGATGGGAGTCCATGTGACTCCCAGGAACAGACTTCCTGTCTGTTGAGTGGGGCCCTGAGCCATAGTCAGGTCAGAACTAAATAGCCCAACACATAGCTGTGCAATTACAGTAGCGTGTCTTTCTCTCCAAAATCTGGCGTAAACCAACATTCTTTAAGGTCGCACTGGGTCCCACCGCCACAATATATACATAATACAATATATATATATATAAATATATATATATATATATATATATATATATATATATATTTATATTTATGTTAAGTCACTAGTATATCTGGTGCTCCTTCAATAATAGAACAATATGGTTAATCTACTGCTGATGTGGTGTCTATTATCACCATTATTATTATGGTATGTCAACCAACTATAGTGGAGTTTACCTAAAATGGTAATTGGGAAAAGGAGGAGGGGAAGGGTTCACAACAAGGAGGGGAGAGAAAGCAAGTAGGAAGAGGAAGAGATAGGGGGTCCCCGAAGGTAGGTTACTCCCAGAGGGTAATGGTATATCTGCACATTAAATCATCATCTACCATGGTAAAAAGTATTTGCCCTCGAAGTCTGGTGGTAAGCAGTGTTTAATCCATGATTTAAACTGTTTTTATCTAAAGCTTCCATCTTTGCGTGCAACAGAGATTAGGCTGTTAAGAGCTGTATTAAATATTTAAACTATTTTCGTTCTATAAATTCCGGTCTTAGGTTTAGAAGGGCCAATGCCGGGTCTGGTGACATAGTGCTTTCGAACATTGCTGAGGCAAGCATGAAAATAGATTTTCAAAATTCTTGTACCACTGTACATTTCAACCAAATGTGTAAATGTGTACCCAGCTATGAACAGCCGTAAAAACCTGAGTAATCCGGAACATATTTAGAAATTCTAGCTGGAACTAAGTACCAACCTGTGAGTACTTTGTATGTAGTCTCAACTGCTGTTACATTTGATGAAGACAATTTTGTTATTGACCATATCTCAGACCATTCTGCTGAATCAATAGTGCGACCCAAATAACCTGCCCATTTGGGCACATATGAGGATGGGGATGCATCCAGTTTAGTGAGCAACTGGGAATAGAGTGTTGAAATACTTCCTCTACAATGTGGATCTTTAAAGCAAATGTTTTTGAAAACTTTTAGTTTTGTTATAGCAATCTTTGTATTTAGAAAGGGGGGTGTAATAAAATGTAATTTGTACAGTAAATAACAAAATAATTCAGATCGAGGATATATACAGGATTTACATATATCTGGAAAGGGTAAGATTGATGAATCTGAAACCAAATTGTGTAGGCATTAAATACCTGCCTTTGACCAAGCTTGGAAGGTCATGGGGGAAGTCCATGCCGAATAAAAGGCCTGACTTTTGTGGAATGAAAGGAGTGGGTTATGTAAAGATTGTAACCCATACATAGTTCTGTGTCTATCCCATATTGTTAAAGAATGTTTAGTGATAGGGTTCAAAAGGGTCTTACGTTACTTTGGATGTAACCATAGTATATTTGATATCAGGAAAGGGTCACAATCCATTGCTTCTATTGCAACCCAAAAAACGGTTTCAGCAGTAGCTTGATATTTTGACAGTTGTGCAGCTTGAGCAAACTTATAATATGTCAAGAAATTAGGAAATACCAAGCCACCCCACATTTTGGGGAGAAATAAGGTATCTTTAGGAAATCTTGATTTAATCTGTCCACAAGTGAATTGTATCGCTCTCTGCTGCATAATTCTTAAAAAATATGCCGGATGGATATTGGGAGAACGTCATTTTGAATACAATAATTTTCCCGAAACAGGAAAGTGGAATAGATGACCATTTTGACAATAAGCTTTTGGTGGTTTGTTCCAATAAGGCTGGATAATTGGTGGAAAATAGATCTTTGTGATCTGCGGTAAACTGGATACCTAAGTAGGAGAGACTGTGTGTAGCCCATTTAAAAGGAAATGCCTCCTTGACAGTACAAATTTCCTTATCAGATAATGAAATGTTCAATGCTGTTGATTTCTGCATATTAACTTTAAGACCTGAATGTTCATAAGATTGGGTTAGAGATTTATGGGGAGTATAAGAATAGAAGAATATCATCAGCAAATAAACACAGCTTATGATGATACCCACCTAGTGCTATACCTGTAATAGAAAGGTCAGTCCTAATTCTCTGGGATAATGGTTCAATAAGCAGGGCAAATAGAAGAGGAGAAAGATGGCACCCTTGTCTTGTGCCTCTTCCTGTAATAAATGAATCAGATTTATAGGCCACATATTTAATATATGCTTCGAGTTGATTGTATAACGCATCGATCCACTGTAGGGAATGAGGGCCGAAGCCCCATTTCTGCAAAGTAAAATGCATACTATACCGTGATATAGAATCAAATTCTTTTTTAATGTCTAATGCCTTGTACACACGATTGGAATTTCCGATGGAAAAAGTCAGACGGATTTTTTTCATCATATATTCCGACTGTGTGTGTGCCCCATAGGAGTTTTTCTATCGGAAATTCCGACGGACTTAGAAAGAGAATATGTTCTCGTTTATTCCGATGAAGAAAAATACTATCGGAAATTCCGTTCGTCTGTATGGAACTCTGACGGAGAAAAAAATCATGCATGCTCAGAATCAAGTCGACGCATGCTCGAAAGCATTGAGCTTCATTTTTCTTGGCTCGTCGTAGTGTTGTGCGTCACCTCATTTTGGACGGTCTGAATTTGGTGTGACAGTGTGTATGAAAGACAGCTTGAACGGAATTCAGTCGGAAAAATCAGTCAGAGTTTATCCCGACGGAAATTCCGATTGTGTATGCAAGTCATAAGGAGAGAAAACAAGATGTAATGCAACATGTTTTAGCAAAGTGAGATAAAAGGACCGCACTATGAATTTTATCGCTGGCTTGCCGAACAAGCATGATACCTACTTGGTCACGATGTATAAGATTTCCTTTAAATCTATTCAATCTAGTAGCAAGAGCCTTACTAAAATCTTGATGTCTAGGTTCAACAGAGAAATAGAATGATAATTCAACCAAATTGTATCATCTGTGTGGGGTTTGGGAAGCATGCATATACGGTAATCACTATCAAAGTGACCTTTGAGAAAGGAACTAAAGGCATTGGCTAAAACAGGAGATAAAGTTTCTGCAAAAATAAAAAATAAATAGAGAGCAGAGAACCCATTAGGTCCAGGTCTCTTATTAAGTTTCAAAGTTTTTATAGCATTGAGCAATTCATAGGCCAAGATCTGATCTTCTGTTTGTATTTGAGAAAATAAGGGAAGAGAGATATGGGAGAAAAAATAATCTGCCTAATGCCTCGTACACACGACCATTTTTCTCGGCAGGAAAAAAAACAATGTTTTTCCCGACGTGATTCCTCTCCAGCCTGACTTGCATACACACGTTCATGCAAAAAAAACGCCCGACCAAAGCGCGGTGACATACAACACGTACAACGGGACTATAAAGGGGAAGTTCCATTCAAATAGTGCCACCCTTTGGGCTGCATACTTGATTCTGAGCATGTGTTTTTTTTCCCCTCGGAAAAGCATACACACAACCGTTTCGCGACGAGATAAAAAACTGACGGGAAACACGACGAGAAAAAAGAGAGCTGGTTTAAATTTTTTTGCTAGGGAGCATACACACGACCGTTTTTCATGACCAATCTAAAAAATGGCAGTTTTCTCGTCGTGAAAACCGGTCAGGTGTACAAGGCATTAGAGGTATCCAGCTCCTTTTCAGGTGAATATAATGTCGCTAAGTTTGATCTAAACTTTTGTAATATTTTCACAGGGACATTAGAATTAATATCTCTGGAAATCTTCAGGCGTATTGGTTTAGAGGGTTTTTGGTATGATTTAAGTGTATAGGCCAAATGGGTGTCGAGTTTATTTGCCTTAATGTAATAATTATGGCAAGATCTTTTGTTTTTGTTTTGTCAGCTGATTCTGTAAGAAATAAATCGAATTCCAGTTCAGCCTTGTCTAATTTAAGTTTTAACTTTGGAGAAGGGTTATTTTGAGATGCCATATAACATGCGTTAAAGTCTGCTTCTAATTTACTGTACAGTGTTTTGCGCTCTCTATTAAAAAGTGAAGATTGCTGTACAGTCGGACAAACCGGAACACCGATCTCAGTAAAGAGCCTCTGGCGGAGGCTCTTTACCACTTGATTAGCCATGTCCAATCACGGCTGATCACAGTGTAAACAGGAAGAGACGTTTATCGGCTTTTCCTCACTTGTCTGACAGACGTGAGTAGAGAAGAGCCGATCGTCAGCTCTCCTGACAGAGGGGTCTGCACAGATTGTTTATTAGTGCAGCACCCCCCCCCCCCCCCCCCGCGGACCACCAGGGATGCCGCCAGGACCACCAGGGATGGCCAGCACGCATGGATGACCAGGTATGCCACCCATGGCCACAAGGGATGCCACACTGTGCTCTAAAAGATGCCAATCAGTGCCCAGAAATGGTGCCAGTCAGTGCCCACTAAAAATGCCTGCCAGATGTCTCATCAGTAATGCCCAGCAGTGCCACCCATCAGTGTCCATCAGTGCCACCCATCAGTGTCCATCAGTGCCACCTATCAGTGCACATCCATGCCCATCATACCCCAGCAGTGATCAAATACCACCAAAAGAAAGCTCTATTTGTGCGAACAAAATGATAATAAATGTGTTTGGATACAGTGTAGCATGACCGCGTAATTGTCATTCAAAGTACGACAGCGCTGAAGGCTAAAAATAGGCCTGGGCAGGAAGGGGGTGTAAGTGCCTGGTATTAAAGTGGTTAATCTCCTTTAATAATGTAAATTGTGTGATATGATGAAATTCAATAAAAACGCCACGTTGTTTAGTCGGAGCAGAGGCTGTATATACTTGAGAATATATCTTACTGAAGAATTTCGCGGTGGATTGAGTGGGTTTCTTGAAGACACAAGATGTGTGCCTTCCTGGAAGCAAAAGAACGAAAGGCTTTAGTGCATTTTTGTGGGACGTTAAACCCCTGTACATTCAGGGATAATATGTTTAAGGGAGCCATAGTATTAAAGAGTTATAAAGTATGGTATCACGTAATCAAAAACTGCATAAGAATAAAGAAAGATAAAAAAGGAAGAAGATCCAGGAGAAAAAGTACATTTTAAATGTCATGAATAGTAGATAAAATATGTATAAACTTTTAACATATCAGTTGTGGGGGGAAAAAAATCTCCCTCCAAGGGTGCATTAGCTACTGTCAATTGCCCACTGATTCAATGAACAATCGAGGGTAGCAAGAAGGGAGTGCAGGGAACATCCTTAAAGGATATGGAAAGCCAACTATTAAAATTGTACCATAACAATTTATGAAACAAGAACTAAAATAGCCCAAGAATGAATTAAGGGTTTGAAAACTGCAATATATTATTACAAATACAAAGCATTTTAATATAAATACAAACCAGTGCCGAATGTTAGGGACCACCAGAGCCAAATGTTAGGGACCACCAGAGCCAAATGTCAGGAACCACCAGAGCCAAATGTCAGGGACCACCAGTAACGTATGTCAGGGACCACCAGTCCTGAATGTCAGGGACCACCAGAGCCAAATGTCAGGGACCACCATTGCTGAATATCAGGGACCACCGGAGCCAAATTTCAGGGACCACCAGAGTCAAACATCAGGGACCACCATTGCCAAATGTCAAGGACCACCAGAGCCAAATGTCAAGGACCACCAGAGCCAAATGTCAGGGACCACCATTGCCGAATGTCGGGGCCCACCATTGCCGAATTTCAGGGACCACCAGTGCATAATGTCAGGGACCACCAGAGCTAAATGTCACCACCACCAGTGACGAATATCAGGGACCACCAGTGCCAAATGTCAGGGACCACCGGTGCCGAAAGTCAGGGGCCACCAGAGCCAAAGGTCAGGGACCACCACCAGAGCCAAAAGTCAGGGACACCACCAGTGCTGCATGTCAGGGACCACCAGTGCCGAATGTCAGGGACAACCAGTGCCTAATTTCAGGGACAACCAGTGCCGCATGTCAGAGACCACCAGTGCCGCATGTCAGGGACAACCAGTGCTGCATGTCAGGGACCACCAGTGCTACATGTCAGGGACCACCAGTGCAGATGATCAGTGCCCATCTCATTTCGAAAATGCTGGGACAGTACAAATATCCCCCAAATGACCCCTTTTTGGAAAGTAGATAGTCCAAGGTATTTAGGAAGAGGCACGGCGAGTTTTTTTAAATTTTTATTTTTTGTCACAATTTTCTTGAAAATTAGGAAATTAACCTTTTGCCGACCGCGCTATAGACAAAAGACGTCTACAGCGCGGTCGAGTTGTTCTGGGAGGACGTCCCTGGGACGTCCTCCCAAAATCCTCCTCTCGCGCGCCCCCCATGTGATGACGCCGGTTCCTCCCTCTCCTCTCTCCTCTCTGTACCGATCGGTACAGTGTGAGAGGAGAGAGGGGAGAGCGGGCGCAGCAGCAGCACTGTGGGCTGGATCTGTGACAAATGCAGTCACAGATCCAGCCATCCTTCCCTGCGCAATACTCTGCAGTACCCCCCATACTGTGCAATACTCTGCAGTACCCTGCAATTCCCTGAGCAATACTCTGCAATTACCTGCACAATACCCTGCACAATACTCTGCAATACCCTGCATAATACTCTGCAATACCCTGCACAATACTCTGCAATACTCCAATACTCTGCAATAGCCCGCACAATACTCTGCAATAGCCCGCACAATACTCTGCAATAGCCCGCACAATACTCTTCAATACCCCGCACAATACTCTGCGAAACCCCGCACAATACTCTGCAATACCCTGCACAATACCCTGCACAATACTCTGCAATACCCTGCACAATACTCTGCAATACCCTGCACAATACTCTGCAATACCCCGTAATACCCCGCACAATACTCTGCAATACCCCGCACAATACCCTGCACAATACTCTGCAATACCCCGCACAATACTCTGCAATACCCTGCACAATAATCTGCAATACCCTGCACAATACTCTGCAATACCCTGTAATACTCCAATACTCTGCAATACTCCAATACCTTGCCAATACTCCGAAATACTCACCACTCACCGCTACGATCGAAGCCAGGATAATTTTTTTTTTATTTCAGGCTTCCCAGCCTAGAGGTGATATGTTATTGACCCCATACCGCACTGTAAAGAGGACCTGTCATGCTATATTCCTATTACAAGGGATGTTTACATTCCTTATAATAGGAATAAAAGTGATCAAAACATTTATTTTTGGGGGAAAAAGTGTCAAACTAAAATAAATAAAGTAAAATGAACAATAAAATATATATATATATATATATATATATTTAAAGCGCCCCTGTCCCTGTGTACTCGCACACAGAAGCGAACGCACAAGTAGTCCCGCCCACATATGAAACCGGTGTTCAAGCTACACATTTGAGGTATTGCTGTGAATGTTAGCGAGAGCAATCATCTTGGCCCTAGACCTCCTACGTAACTAAAAACATGTAACTAATAAAAATAATTAAAACGTCACCTATGGGGATTTTTAGTAGCAAAGTTTGGCGCCATTCCACGAGCGTGTGCAATTTTGAAGGGTGACATGTTGGGTATCTATTTACTCGGCGTAACTTCATCTTTCATATTATTTAAAAACATTGGGCTAACTTTACTGTTTTGTGTTTTTTTTAAGCACAAACCTGTTTTTTTTTTAAAAAACACGTGTTCAAAAAATTGCTGCGAAAATACTGTGCAGGATAAAAAGTTGTAATGGCCGCCATTGTATTCTCTAGGGTCTTTGCTAAAGAAGCATATATAATGTTTGGGGGTTCTATGTAATTTTTTAGCAAATAAATGATGATTTTTACATGTAGGAGAGAAATGTCAGAATTGGCCTGGGTGCTCCAGAACGCCTGAAGGTGCTCCCTGCATGTTGGGCCTCTGTATGTGACCACGCTGTGTAAAAGTCTCACACATGTGGTATCGCCATACTCGGGAGGAATAGCAGAATGTGTTTTGGGGTGTCATTTGTAGTATGCATATGCTGTGTGTGAGAAATAACCCGCTAATATGACCTAAACTAGAATTTTTTTTTTTTTTTACAGAATTTTAAGTCTTTTTTCATTTATAGCGCAAAAAATAAAAACCGCAGAGGTGATCAAATACCACCAAAAGAAATCTCCCGCTGCTGTCTCAGACAATGAGGAGGAAGAGACCCTGGAGAGCTAATGCTCTTGTGCACATCGCTGGATCGAGATGGACTTGGGTAAGTATTAGGAGGGGCTGCTGTATACAGAAGGAAATTGGACATTTACAACCACTTTAAACTTATTCAGCAGTTTCAAATGACAGTAGAGGACATTCTGGGATGAGAATTCCATGATTACAACACTCACTCATAGTTAACAAAAGGAAACTCTCTGGTCTGGTTTACACATAAAATTTTCCAATTAGTCATTGGGATTTATTTTTATTTTTTTGCGGAGCCAATGCTGAGCGCAATAAAGAGAATATAATTACTGTATGTAATAATAATTATTGTATTCACTTATAACAGTAAACTATTTGGTACATTAATTTCACATGTACATGCTATATAACATTTACAAGTGTGTCATTGAAAAGCAATCAACTGCAAACATATTTTAGTCGCAATGCTAATTTAATCTTCAATCTATCAGACCGTATATGTCATACTAGACTAATGTCCTAGGAGGTTCAGATAAGCAATTGTGGCAAAATACAAAGAATATTATTTCACATACTGTATATATCACTCTTGCAGTCATGGTTCTATCTCTTGGAATCTTGCTGTCCACCAATCTTTTATTACACAGGTGTAACCAATAACACATGAACAGCACAGCCAACAACCTTGTAATCTAGTATATATTTTACATTCGTCTCACTATTCCTATTTTAAACAACAGTATTTCCCAACTTCATATCTTTGATCACGATATAACATCTGTCCTTATATGCTTTATAATTACAAGAGTAAAGCTTCCTATATATAGTAATAACTGGAAATTAAAATATAATAAACATTTCCAGACATTTAAATCTGTATATTTCTAAGTATAGTTGTTGGCTAATTTTTCTGTTCGTAGATTGTTTTTCAATATACAATACATACATGATTGGCTGGTCTTACATTGATGTTTCACTCCAAAGACAGCAGGCAGCAGAGATAATAATACAAACATCCGCAGCTCCATTGCAATGCTTCGCTGGCTTCCAAGACAAATGAAAGTAATTTTAAAGTTCACAGTTTTATACACTTTACTTCCTGTTCTCCTACACACAGGTATAGCTTGGGGGAAGGGAAGATTGCTGTCATGTGTTTTCAACCTTAAGGTAGTATTAAACCATCCATAAAAAGTACATCTCACTTTAAACACATATTATATTTTCCATAAATCCAGCATGGTGCATGGGGTCTTTGGTTTTTAATCGTGTAATATAAATCAAGAGGCAGCTCGCCCATTGGGGGCACAGGGGTGCCCCCCCCCCCCAAAGCTACTCATCATAAAAAAAAATATTTAAAAAATAAATAAATACTGGCCCTTTAAGTGTGTGTGGGATGCCGGACACACAGGTGTACGTTCTGCAATCACTGAAAAAAATAAAATAATGTCCCTTAATCGTGCCGTTCCTATAGTGCCCATGCCGTGACCGTCGGCTCGCACTCGCATGCGTAGGAGTGACGTCACACGACTCTGGCCAGTAACAGAGCCGTCGGCGCTGGAAGGAAGAGGGGTAAAGGTGGACGCTTCCTGCAGCGGGGACAGAACGGGCTTCCTTTGCAGGTGAGTGCCACATAATGGGCTAGTATGTGACGCAAACTAGCCCATTATGCTTTTACTTTGCAGGGTTTGCAGGACACAGTAAAACCCATTAGGTTTTACTTACTCTTACTTCCTTTTTCCTCGGACACACAGCTGCTATGGGAAGCATGACGTGTTTGCAATCCGGTGATTGCAAACAAGAAGCTCTATTGGCTTCCTTTTGAAGGTCCTCGGGGCGCTGAGCTCTGTGCCCTGTACATTCCCTCTAGCATTGTTCCCTGCTGTGGCGTCTGATTGGCAGGTCCTGTGCCTTCACTTCCAGTTTCTCTGACTCATCCCTGCAGGTCTGGAGGTGGATGACAGACGACTTGCTGTGACAGCCGTTAGTACGAGGGGGAAGAGAGGGGACATCTTATGTAAAGGGGGACTCTGATGGGGACATCTTCTATAAAGGGGGGCTCTGATGGGGGAATCTAATATACAGTAAAGAGAGACTCTGATGGTGACATCTGATGTAAAGGAGGACTCTGATGGGGACATCTAATGTAAAGGGGGGCTTTGATAGGGACATCTGATGTAAAGGGGGATTCTGATGGGGACATCTGATGTAAAGGGGGACTCTGATGGGGACATCTGATGTAAAGTGGGACTCCGATGGGGACATCTGATGTAAAGGGGGGGACTCTGATGGGGACATCTGATGTGAAGGGGGACTCTGATGGGGACATCTGATGTAAAGGAGGACTCTGATGATGATATCCAATATAAAGGGGGACTCTGGTTGGGACATCTGCTGTAAAGGAGAACTCTGATGGGGACATCAAATAAAGGGGGGTTCTGATTGGGACATCAAATATAAAGGGGGACTCTGATGGTAACATCTAATGTAAAGGAGGACTCTGATGATGATATCTAATGTAAAGGGGGGCTCTGATGGGGGCATCTAATATAAAGGGGGACTCTGATGGTGACCTTCAAGGTGATATTCTCTGAAATATTTCCTATGCCATGCGCAACACAGGAAAGGCAGGGGGAGATTAGAGAGCTGAATGCATGGCTAAAGACCTGGTGTAGAAAGGAGGGATTTGGGTTTCTAGAGCACTGGGCTGACTTTTCATTGGGGTGCAACCTATATGTTAAAGACGGTTTGCACTTGAATGGAAGGGGGTCTGCTGTGCTGGGGGAGAGGTTTATGGGAATGCTGGAGGAGTATTTAAACTAGGCTTGAGGGGGAGGGTGAACTAGAATTACATCGGGCACACAGGTCAGTTGGGGTCAGACATTAATGGAGAGTGGAATGGGGATAGATGGGTGGAGGGTTATGGCAGGTGACAAGAAAGTTCCCATTTTGCAAACAGCCAACTATAGTGCCATTTGTACTACTAAAAATTATATGAAAAACACCAGAGAAAAATTTAATAATACATTTAAGTGTTTGTTCACCAATGCCAGAAGTCTGCCAAGCAAAATAGGTGAGTTGGAAGCTCTGGTGCATGAGGAGAGCTATGATGTAATCGGTATTGCTGAAACTTGGCTTCAATCTTCACATGACTGGGCTAATAATATTCCTGGCTATGCTTTATTTACGGAAAGACAAAAAGTTAAAAGGAAAGGTGGCGGGGTCTGTCTCTATGTGAGAAGTGACCTCAAAACAAGCGTGAAAGAGGACCTGGTTGATGGAGATTGTGATTAGGCTGAAGCATTATGGGTGGAACTGCATACAGATGTGTGTATTTCAAAGTTAATCATTGGAGTTTGTTATAGACCACCCAATGTTAATGAGGAGGTGGAGACTCAGCTCCTTGCAAAGATGGAGAGAGCTTCAAGGGCTGGGACGGTGATAATAATGCAAGGTTTTAACTACCCAAAAAATTACTGGAGTAATGGCACTGCTGGGACAGTTAAAGGGCAAAAATTAAAAAACCTATTGCAGGACAATTTTATGGTCCAGTTTATTGAGGCCCCAACTAGAAATGATGCCCTGTTGGACCTGATAATCTCAGACCATGCAGAGCTTATTACAAATGTTCAGATAAAGGAACACCTGGGTAGCAGTGATCATAACATGATTTCATTTCATGTTAGCTGTAAGCAAGAAATACATACAGGAAAGATAAAAAACACTTAACCTCCCTGGCGGTATGATTATTTCAGAAAAAAGTGCTGAAAGCGGTACCATTATTTGCAAGGAAATTTGGCGTTTTATACTGTAGGCCTGTAATTCTTAGGAATAACTCACTTAAATCTGACCAAACAAGAGTCTAATAGGCATCCCGGGTATGACATTTTTTTAAAAACAAAATTATAAATTATAATATAATAAATATTTATAAATAATTATAACAAATAATAATATAATTCTAATAAAAATTATTCAATAATGTAATCAACTCAAAATCACTGAAATTTGCTCAGTTGCTGAATTGTTGCTGTTTTTTGTTTTTTTTTTGTTTATGACAAATTTCCCCACAAATCGCTATCGCACAATTCTGCATGTGATTATAATTTATTATCGCTGTTTTCTAGCTGATCTAAAACCATTTTTGACATAAAGGGACACTTTTGGTTGCTATGGACAATATACAGTTTGCAGGGAAAAAGAACCGTTTTTATTATATAAAAGAACATGTAGGGCACTGGACAGACCACTAGGGACAAGGGGGGTGTGTATTTTTTACATACAGTACTGTAATCTATAAGATTACAGTATACTGTATGTATAGTGTTTGTTTATTTTTTTGAATTTGGCGCCGATCTCCACCCCCGTGCGTCGTAACGTCGCAGGGAACGGAGATCGACGGCACACGGGGACACTGTGTGAATCGAGCGAGGTCCCGCTCGCTCACACAGCGTGGTGGCATCGCTGGATCCAGGAATAAGGTAAGCCAGCGCGCGCTGCAGGCTCTGCATAGCTACCCCAAGCGTGACTCGGGGATACCGATTTTAGCACAAAAAATCCACCCAGAGTCACGCTCGGGAATACCGCCAGGGGGGTTAATTTCAAGAGAGCAAATTTTCCAAGGATGAGGGCTGCTCTCCAGGACTTATGCCCCGTACACACGGTCGCTTTATGTGATGTAAAAAAAAGTTGTTTTTAAAAACGTCATTTTAAATGACCGTGTGTGGGGAAAACGTTGTTTTATGTCTTCTGAAAAACGACAAAAAAAAATTCGAGCATGCTTAAATTTTTTGTGTCGTTTTTCAAAACATTGTTTTTTGTGTCAAAAAAAATCACTGTGTGTAGCTAAAACGACGTTTAAAACGACGTTTTTAAACCCGCGCATGCTCAGAAGCAAGTTATGAAGCGAGCTTGAATGGAAAAGAGTGCTAAACGTAACCGCGCTTTGCTAGAGCATTTTGAAAAAACGATGGTGTGTAGGCAACGTCGTTTTTGAAAATTAAGTTTCAAAAATGTCGTTTTTTTACTTCACAAAAAAATTGCGTTTTTTTTTCATCACTTAAGCCCCGGACCATCAAAGACCAGGCCACTTTTTGCGATTCGGCACTGAGTCGCTTTAACTGACAATTCCGCGGTCGTGCGACGTGGCTCCCAAACAAAATTGGCGTCCTTTTTTTTCCCCACAAATAGAGCTTTCTTTTGGTGGTATTTGATCACCTCTGCAGTTTTTAGTTTTTGCGCTATAAACAAAAATAGAGCGACAATTTTGAAAAAAAATTATATTTTTTACTTTTTGCTATAGTAAATATCCCCCAAAAATATATAAAAAACAATTCTTTCCTCAGTTTAGGGCGATACGTAGTCGTCTACATATTTTTCATAAAAAAAATCGCAATAAGCGTTTATTGATTGTTTTGCGCAAAAGTTATAGCGTTTACAAAATAGGGGATAGTTTTATGGCATTTTTATTAATATTTTTTTCTTACTAGCAATGGCGGCGATCATCGATTTTTATCGGTAATGTGACATTATGGCGGACACTTCTGACACTTTTGACACATTTTTGGGACCATTGGCTTTTTTATAGCGATCAATGCTATAAAAATATAAAAATGCCACTGGCAGGAAAGGGGTTAACACTAGGGGACGAGGAAGGGGTTAAGTATGTTCCCTGGGTGTGTTCTAACTGAAGGGGGGGTGGGACTGACTAGGGGAAATGACTGATCGCTGGGGCATTTCTCCCCCTGACAGGACCGGAAGCTGTGTGTTTACACACACAGCTCCAGGTCCTCGCTCTTTAACGAGCGATCACGGGTGCCCGGCGGTGATCGCGAGCGGCGGTGATTGGCGTCAGGGGCGAGGGGGGGCTATCGTGCGTGCCTCCGGTGGCGCGCGCGCACCCCTATTGGCTGCTCCGCGAGATGACGTATAGCTAATTGATCTCACCCAGCAGAGCCGACCTGCTGCCGGCGGCTGGTCGGCAAGCAGTTAAAAGGCTAAAAATAAAACCTATGTGGCTCACGGTCAAAGTTTAAAAAGCTATAAACAATAAGAAAAGAGCTTTTAAAATATATAAAAATGAAGGAACACTAGTGTCTTTTAAATGTTACAAAGAATATAACAGGATATGTAAAAAGGAAATCAAGGATGCAAAAATTCAAAACGAACGACAGATTGCAAAAGATAGTAGGAACCCCAAAAAACCCCAAAAAATTCTTCAAAAATATTAATAGTAAAAAGGTCAGGTCTGAGCATGTAGGCCCCTTACAAAATACTCTAGAGTGGGTGACTGGGGACAAAGAGAAGGCTAATTTAGTAAATGCTTTCTTCAGCTCTGTGTATACAATGGAGCATGGGGGAGCTCATGTCCATAATGGGGGTTATAGTGACAAAGCCCCTAATCCACAATGGCTTAAAAGTGGTATGGTCCAGAAATATTTAGACAGAATAAAGGTGGATAAAGCACCTGGACCAGATGGCATACACCCATGGATCCTAAAAGAATTGAGCTCTGTAATTTCAAAGCCACTGTATCTAATTTTTAGGGACTCATCAATGACGGGAATAGTACCACTGGATTGGCGCAGGGCTGTTAAGCCCTGTACACACGATCGGTTTGTCTGATGAAAATGGACCGTTTTCATAGGACAAACCGATCGTGTGTGGGCCCCATCGTTTTTTTTTTTCCATCTGTGAAAAAAATAGAACCTGTTTTATATTTTTCCTATGGTTAAAAAAATGATAGAAAAAAACGATCGTCTGTGGGGAAGTCCATCGGTCAAAAATCCATGCATGCTCAGAATCAAGTCGACGCTTGCTCGGAAGCATTGAACTTCATTTTTCTGAGCACGTTATAGTGTTTTACGTCACCGTGTTGGACACGATCGGATTTTTAACCGATGGTGTGTAGGCAAGACTGATGAAAGTCAGCTTCATCGGATATCCGATGAAAAAATACATCGGATATCCGATGAAAAAATACATCGGATTAGATTCCATCAGATATCCGATCGTGTGTAGAGGGCTTTAGTTTAACTTCTATAGTTGGGAAGATACTGGAGAGTCGAGAAGGGAGAGTATTGCCTCTGTTAGACTAATAATAAAAATAGATTAAATGTGCCAGCATCCCGTTTGGTATGTAGAAGGTGAGACCTAAATGAAAAAATACCACAGGCTGCTTGTGGCCGATTGGCATCAATAATATAGGTCAAGGGAAAGGAAAAGGTTTTTGGTTGGGACTTTCACGGCACTGATAGGAGACCAGATAAATGTAAAAAACAATATTTATTTACATAAAACAAATTACAATATAAACACTTAGGGGCAGACCCCACAGATCAAATCAGATAATAGAACCATCTGTGTTTAATAGGTGGAGCCAATGACCTTGACTGGTTTTGCGGTTGTACCGCTTCTTCAGGAGGGTCTAGAAGATATTTGTAAAATATATAATAAACAACAAGCAAAAATATATAATATAAATACAAAATCATTTAGAAAAGGCAACAGTACATTTTTCTGAGGGAGTAGAAAAACTCACCTAAGCTGGTCAGGGCGATCAAGCACTGGGTCTGGTAATTTCACCTTATGGCGCATGAAGGGGGATAATTTAGAACGGGCTCTAATGAGGTAAGAAAGATAATCAATAATGGTATAGGTATAGGTAAGTAATAGGTCTGTGAAACAGGGCACCGAGTGATGAATGGAAAGGAGTGAGTGAGGCATAATTGGGAACTGATTGGATGGTGGGGGAGGGAGTGTGTGGAGAGGGGGGAGGGGGGAAAAAGGGGGGGGAAGGGACGAAAGGGAAGGGAAGTGAGGGAAAGGGGATGGGAAGGAATTGGACCAGGAAATAGTGAAAGAAAGGGAAAAATAGAGGGAGAGGGGAGAGAAAGAACAACGAAAAATTGAATAATAAGGAGAGAATGGTAATGGGAAAAATTATGAAAGATTCTTTCATAATTTTTCCCATTACCATTCTCTCCTTATTATTCAATTTTTCGTTGAATAGGTCTCACCTTCAAGATACTGGAGAGATTAATAAAAGACCACATAGATGAGTTCTTGCTGGATTATTTCATTAACAAAATTGAAAAAATCCATGAAACAATTCAGCAAAAAAAATACAAGCCCCACCCCTTTAAATCAAAAAGGTAATATCAATACAAATATGCCTCAATCAACAAAATTTACACTTAAGTCAATTTCCATCGACACCACTAAAAATATCATCGGAACCCTGTGAGACAGTGTTCTGTTTCCACATGAAGGCGAATGAAGGTATAACTGATAATAGCTGTGTGACTTCCAACCTTCATATCCAAGCAGTGGGGCAGACAGGATCGGCAGATGCTCAGGTTAGATGGATCCAGACTCAGACATGAGGATGAAATCAGCGTGGGTTTATTCAATCCAGATAAGACAGTAAACGATGATACAATACTGTTCTGTAGTAGTGGTATCAATGCTGACTTGTTAGAATATGTCCTGAGGCTAGCTGCTGTGGCTGCTGAGCTGTTGCTAACTTCTGCTGACTTCTGCTGAGCGGCTGCTGAGCGACTGCTGGTCAAAAAACTGATGCCTTCTCGAGCCCAAAAATGTGGAGTGACTAGTCACACAGCCATGAGGAAAAAACTGACATGGCTGCCCCCAGTGAATAGACCTGCCTAGCAAGAGTCCACGCCTCCGATACAAAAAACTTTACTAACAAGAACAGAGATGTGTGGCATGCAAATTTTGGCCAGCAGATGGCAGCAGTGAAAGAAATGCATGAAAACAAACATGGAGAAATAAAGATTAATAATACAATGTACAAATAACTGTGAGGAGAACAGCACACTCCCCGTCTGAAATTTCCGTAAGGAGATTTCACTATGACGAATGTTCATGAAATATGATACAACCTGTAACAAAGAACATGTGAAATGCAATAAACGTAACATAGTGGGTAGGCTGACCTATAGCGGGTAGAACTGTGAAGTTCAAGTTCAGTCCTTTTCATCCTTCAGGAACGTTCTCGATGGGTAATATTAGAATGGGTTTGTTAATTGGCCTTGCAAACGTTTTAAGCTCACCCTTCCTGAAGATCTTCAGCTCCACCTTTTCGGACCTTGCCATCCTTGCTAGGAAGAACCTTTGTAATTAGTCCCATAGGCCAGGTGATCCTTTCGGTTTGTTGCTCCTTCATCAATACGAGGTCTCCTTCTTTCAAGTTTGGTTTTTGATGTTGCCATTTCCTCCTTCCTTGAAGAATATTGAGATACTCTTTTCGCCATCTGTTCCAGAAGTAATCTGCCAGGTGTTGTACACGTTTCCAGTGCTTTTGGTAGATATTCCCATGGGTAAATTCTCCACTAGGCGTTAGCATATTGTCCGTTTTTTGGGTAAGTAGAATAGCCGGAAACAGTATGGCTGGTGTTTCAGGATCCATAGATACTGGCACAAGGGGTCTTGAATTGATAATAGCTGAAACTTCAGCAAGAAGAGTGATCAGAGTCTTGTGTGTAAGTCTTGAAGAGTTTACATCCATCAACATAGAATTTAAGATGTTGCGTGAGATCCCGATCATTCTCTCCCAGGAACCCCCCATGTGGGAACTATGAGGAGGATTAAAAATCCAGGTGCAACCTTTCTCCGCCAACTGATCTTGGATGGGCTTAGTGTCGATGTTCAGTTCTCTACAGGCGCCGATGAAGTTACTTCCCTGGTCTGACCTCAACAGTTTCACTGGTCCTCTGATGGCGAAGAACCGTCTTAAGGCATTAATGAGGCTGGATGTGACCATATATTCTATCACCTCTATATGAACGGCTCGCACACTCATGCAAGTAAATAGCACGGCCCAACGTTTACTGTTTGCGTGACCACCGCGGGTTCTACGTGCGGACACCATCCATGGTCCTAAAACGTCTAGGCCAGTGTAGGTGAAGGGCGGCTCTGTGCATAGTCTATCCACAGGCAAGTCGGCCATTTGCTGGTGTAGCTGTTTTCCTCTGGCTTTACGACAGTGCACACAATCATGCAGTAGTTGGGCTACACGTTTCTTCATACCTAGAATCCAAAGACCCGCAGACCTTAATGTGCCCTCAGTGATTTGTCTGCCCTGGTGTTCAGTCTTTTTGTGGTAATGTCGGATCAGCAACGTGGTGATATGATGTTTGCTAGGAATAATGACAGGATTTTGCTCCGCAACTCCTAGGTGGGCTTGATTCAAACGACCACCAACTCTGAGCAGGCCAAAAGTGTCCATAATTGGATTTAAGTTGGCAAGAGGACTTTTTATAGGAATCTGCTGTCTGTTGTTCAAGCACTTCCATTCTACGTTAAATACCTGCTGCTGGACATGACGTATTATGAGAGACTCGCTATGAGAAATGTCCTCAGCAGAGAATGGTTTATGGCAGACGTGCCAACCATGACAATCTTTGTCTTCCTGAGTATTGTGATAACATCTGGCGATGTGCACTAACCTTGCAATGGTTCTAACAAGTCTCATCCAACTGGAGAAATGTTCAAAACGATGACAGTCGAGCCTGGAGGTCTGCCTTGTTTCCGTGACTAATGCGCTAACTTCGGCGCGGATTTCTGGATCATTATCCGGATCCTGGATGCTGTAAACTTCCTGTTCACATCTGTCTGCCCGTCCTAGCAGAAACTCTGGGCCTGTAAGCCAAGTAGATTTAGCAAAGGAACCCACAGACGTAGGCCTGGTGGCGTGATCTGCTGGATTAAGTTCGGATGATACGACAATGTGTTCTCTCGTCTCAGGCTTGCTGTTCATGGTACACTGAAGAGAGTTAGATCTGGATAGCGCTTGCTCCTGATTGTCTGGGAGCCTTACCCTGGTGATTCGGAAGGGTAATGGAGAAACCCAGTGATTGGTTTCGTCTTTAAAAAACTCTCTGTCTTCTACCGATAAGGCTACCTTATCGTCATCCTTAGTTGTGCGAAAGACTGATCTCCCCAAGTCGTCAGCAAAGAGGGGAGAAATGATGTCAGGTGGTTGTACAAGGTCTGGAGACTTCTCTTTCACTTCATAGTGATGAGGACACGGCTTAATGCAAGTTGTGCGTCCATCTCCACGCACGTACGTTTTGAAGGAGTCGATTTCTGGTTGATCCAGGTATACATTTCCTATGACTACCCATCCCAGGTCCAGCCTCTGGGCAAATGGCGCGTAGTCAGGACCATTACACTGTTGGCGCACCTTGTGCACCCTTAGATTGTCTCTGCCAAGCAGGAGTAGAATCTCAGCATTGTCGTCCATAGGTGGGATAACGTTGGCTAGGTGCCTTAGGTGCGCTTGGTGAAATGCAGCTTCTGGGGTAGGAATCTCATCCCTATGGTTGGGTATTTGATCGCATTCAATCAGCGTTGGTAGGGGTATTTCTGTATTCCCACTGATGGGGGAAGCAATGAATCCTTGCGCCCTTCTGTCGCTAGTCTCTATGCGGCCTGAGCAGGTGTTTAAGATGTAGGGTTCTGATGGTCCCTTTATCCCAAAGGCTTCAAAGAATTTAGGTCCTGCTAGGGACCGGTTGCTTTGGTCATCGATGATGGCATACATTTTTACTGCCTTTTCTGGTAGTCCCTCTGGATAGACCTTGATTAGGCATATTCGGGCACAACATTTCCCACCCTGGCCCTCGCCACATACTTCCAAACATGAGCAGGAAACAGCGGCGACTGTGTTAGCGTGGTTCTGGGGCTCCCCGCCATGACTTGGAGCGGGACTGGTGGTGACGGCAGCTGGTGAGTCTCTGGGCAGTGGAACTGGGTGCATAGCCAAGGGGCGTGTAGGCTTTGCGGCGTGAAAGGGTGAGATGCATCCAGGTAGAATGATGTTGCTGCAGGGTTGAGCTGTGATCTAGTCTCTGTAGATCGTGATGACTGCTGCTTGAGCTGTGGGGGTAGGCCAGGAAACGCCTGATGGCCCTTTTTGTAGTTTCGTAATAACTGTCCTTGAGAAGGCACATCTGGGTGAACACCATCAGGTTTCTCGGGTGCTGTAAGTGACACTGGCACTGTAGGTGGAGATGACTTGGGGGTTTCGGTGTTGTCGGCTTGGACGGTACTGCATACTGGGGGTGATGCAGATAATTGTTTAAGTACATAGTCGCTGGTGCGGTCAGCTGGATCTTCTACCTCCTGTGGTAGCGAGCAGACTGGATCAAGACCTTGGCTTAATGCTTGCTCAAGTAGTCTTACTTTAGCTAATGCAAATTCCTCTTCCATCTCTGATTCAAGAATCTTTATTCGAGCCTCTGCTTCTGCCCTCTTGGCAGATTAATAATACAATGTACAAATAACTGTGAGGAGAACAGCACAGACAGTACATCACCTAATGACATCATTCCCACAAAAATGTGCCGATATTTTGGCACCTGCAATCACACACCTTATAAACCAATCATTTAAGGAAGGTATGGTACCGACCTCCCTAAAACAAGGCATAACTAAACCCATTCTGAAAAAAAAACAACCTCGACCCCAAAGACCCAAACCATCGTCGACCCATAACAGGTCTAAACATCTTCTCCAAGGTAATAGAGAAAGCAGTAGTGCAACAGCTACAACACCATTTAGACACCCACAAACTACTGGACCCACTACAATCGGGTTTCCGTCCAGGTCACGGGACGGAAACACCCCTTTCTCAAAATATGGGATGACGCTCTCGAAGCAGCAGACGAAGCAGAATCATGTCTTCTGATACTGCTGGACCTGAGTGCTGTCTCTGATACAGTAGACCACAAAATGTTGCTGACTCGCCTAGCAGAAGTAGCTAGAGTTGCAGACTCGGATCTACCCTGGTGCACCTCCTTCGTGGAAAATCGATCCCAGACAGTGAAACTAGGTCCTTTCACTTCAGAAAAACGTACCGTGTCATGGAGAGTCCCTTAAGGGTCACCCCTGTCGCCTGTACTATTCAATATTTATCTCCGCCCTCTCCTCAAAATTATCAGTAACCAGGATTTATTCTACCATTCCCAAGTTTACTTTCATATCAGCATCAAAAAGAATCATTACCTCGGGCTAGAAAAATGCCTCACTTTGATAGAGAACTGGATGACGGAGAGTTACCTTAAACTCAATGGATCAAAAACAGAACTTCTTCTGCTCCACGCAAATCGAAAGAGACTTGCTACGACGACATGGACCCCATTTTCGGACAAACCATCACCCCTAGCACCAAAGTCAAAAGCCTCGGAGTCACTTTTGACTCCGACATGACAATGGATGCACAAATAGGTTCAGTAGTCAGCGGATCTCACCATCTGCTGTGCCTGCTAAGTAGACTCGTTCCCTTCATCCCAAAAGAAGACACAGCAGTAGTGGTGGGAACAATAATCAACTCCAGGCTCGACTATGCAAATGCTCTTTACCTCGGACTCCCAAAATACCAGGTTGTTCGTCTACAAGTCGTCCAGAATACGGCGGCACGACTTGTAACAGGAAAAAAACCCTGGGAATCAATCACTCCCTCCCTCAGGTCCCTCCACTGGCTGCCCGTAAAGGACTGGATCACATTTAAGGCCCTCTGCCTGACGCACAAATGTGTACAAGGAATCGCTCCCCAATATTTATGTGAGAAAATAAAATACCACAACCCCAATCGCGTTATCCGATCAACTTCTGCCCTCTTGGCCTCTGCTTCTGCGTCTGCCCTCTTGGCCTCTGCTTCTGCCCTCTTGGCCTCTGCTTCTGCGTCTGCCCTCTTGGCCTCTGCTTCTGCCCTCCTGGCCTCTGCTTTTGCGTCTGCCCTCTTGGCCTGTGCTTCTGCTTCTGCTTTTGCCAGAGCTTCTTTTTCAGTGAAGGAACCTCTGGCTTTGGATTGCTCTGCATTTATGCGGGCCTCTAGTAATCTGTCGCTTAGGGTTGAGCTTCTTGAGCAGGATGATCTGTATGACCGAGAGGAATGTTTAGATGAATTTGATCTGTGTGATCTAGTTTCTTGCAAATGGGAGATGCGGAGTTCCGCTTTATCTTTAGCAAGCAGCACCATGGCGTCTCTTTGTATGTCTATTGATTCTGCCTTGCTCAATTCTGAAAGGGCTTCATCATTATTACATTTTTTTAGAAAGGTTATATACCTTGTGAACAGTCTCTTGTATCCTTCATGAGCTGTGTTCAGCCGCCTGATGCCAACTTGTAAGCTTGAGGTATCACCAGAGGATTTAAGTCCTGACATGAGGGAGGAAACTCGCTTCCATAGCTCTTCCAGGTTATCGCATAGCTCGTCTTTTGTGGTTTGATAGTTTTCCCTGACCTTTATTGTTGGTTTGAGGGAGCGTCTTGGTCGCACGACTTGGTCTGCTGGAAGTGTGGGTTCTGCTTCCTGTACTTCTTGGTGATCAGTATCAGGCTGCATTAGCTTTGTTTCATCACTGGGGAACTGTGCAAGGTCCTTTCTCGTCCATTTTGATTTAAGGTGCGCTGTCTCTTTAAGAAAATAAACGTTTGAATTGGGGGCTGAAAATTGCAGTGCGGCTGCGCTGGGGCACTCTGGCAAGGTTCCTCAGGTGTTTTAAGTGATTTGCGTGGGTTTAGGTTAGAGAGGGACCCCGTATGCGTTAACAGTTCTGCTATGCGAGCAAAGGTTGATATGGGATATAGAACGGCTTGATGAGTTGTGGAGGGCTTTCAGGCGACAGTAAAGATACTGTGGACATGTGGTGCTTGCCCTTAGACTTGTGGAACATGCACTGTAGCCGGGCAGATTCGCTGCAGATGGGCCTGTTGCAGGGAGATTCCTTAGTGTGGTAACTCTTGAGGGAATCTGTGGCTGGGGTGTGGACATTAAGGCAGTTTTTTGACTGTTCTGTTCCCACATGAAGGCGAATGAAGGTATAACTGATAATAGCTGTGTGACTTCCTACCTTCGTATCCAAGCAGTGGGGCAGACAGGACCGGCAGATGCTCAGGTTAGATGGATCCAGACTCAGACATGAGGATGAAATCAGCGTGGGTTTATTCAATCCAGATAAGACAATAAACGATGATACAATACTGTTCTGTAGTAGTGGTATTAATGCTGACTTGTTATAATATGTCCTGAGGCTAGCTGCTGTAGCTGCTGAGCTGGTGCTGAGCTGTTGCTAACTTCTGCTGAGCGGCTGCTGAGCGACTGCTGGTCAAAAAACTGATGCCTTCTCGAGCCCAAAAATGTGGAGTGTCTAGTCACACAGCCATGAGGAAAAAACTGACATGGCTGCCCCCAGTGAATAGACCTGCCTAGCAAGAGTCCACGCCTCTGATACAAAAAACTTTACTAACAAGAACAGAGATGTGTGGCATGCAAATTCTGGCCAGCAGATGGCAGCAGTGAAAGAAATGCATGAAAACAAACATGGAGAAATAAAGATTAATAATACAATGTACAAATAACTGTGAGGAGAACAGCACAGACAGTACATCACCTAATGACATCATTCCCACAAAAATGTGCCGATATTTTGGCACCTGCAATCACACACCTTATAAACCAATCATTTAAGGAAGGTATGGTACCGACCTCCCTAAAACAAGGCATAACTAAACCCATTCTGAAAAAAAAACAACCTCGACCCCAAAGACCCAAACCATCGTCGACCCATAACAGGTCTAAACATCTTCTCCAAGGTAATAGAGAAAGCAGTAGTGCAACAGCTACAACACCATTTAGACACCCACAAACTACTGGACCCACTACAATCGGGTTTCCGTCCAGGTCACGGGACGGAAACAGCACTTCTCAAAATATGGGATGACGCTCTCGAAGCAGCAGACGAAGCAGAATCATGTCTTCTGATACTGCTGGACCTGAGTGCTGTCTCTGATACAGTAGACCACAAAATGTTGCTGACTCGCCTAGCAGAAGTAGCTAGAGTTGCAGACTCGGATCTACCCTGGTGCACCTCCTTCGTGGAAAATCGATCCCAGACAGTGAAACTAGGTCCTTTCACTTCAGAAAAACGTACCGTGTCATGGAGAGTCCCTTAAGGGTCACCCCTGTCGCCTGTACTATTCAATATTTATCTCCGCCCTCTCCTCAAAATTATCAGTAACCAGGATTTATTCTACCATTCCCAAGTTTACTTTCATATCAGCATCAAAAAGAATCATTACCTCGGGCTAGAAAAATGCCTCACTTTGATAGAGAACTGGATGACGGAGAGTTACCTTAAACTCAATGGATCAAAAACAGAACTTCTTCTGCTCCACGCAAATCGAAAGAGACTTGCTACGACGACATGGACCCCATTTTCGGACAAACCATCACCCCTAGCACCAAAGTCAAAAGCCTCGGAGTCACTTTTGACTCCGACATGACAATGGATGCACAAATAGGTTCAGTAGTCAGCGGATCTCACCATCTGCTGTGCCTGCTAAGTAGACTCGTTCCCTTCATCCCAAAAGAAGACACAGCAGTAGTGGTGGGAACAATAATCAACTCCAGGCTCGACTATGCAAATGCTCTTTACCTCGGACTCCCAAAATACCAGGTTGTTCGTCTACAAGTCGTCCAGAATACGGCGGCACGACTTGTAACAGGAAAAAAACCCTGGGAATCAATCACTCCCTCCCTCAGGTCCCTCCACTGGCTGCCCGTAAAGGACTGGATCACATTTAAGGCCCTCTGCCTGACGCACAAATGTGTACAAGGAATCGCTCCCCAATATTTATGTGAGAAAATAAAATACCACAACCCCAATCGCGTTATCCGATCAACTAACCAAAATCTACTTCAAATCCCCAAGGCCCGCTACAAGACCAAAGGACGACAAAGATTTGCAGTCCAACGACCTCGACTGTGGAACGCATTACCAGCCAATATCCGAACTGAAGTAATTCACCAGGCCTTCAGAAAAAAACTCAAGACCCACGTATTCTGAAGGCTAAATAGAAGGAAATGGATACCAAGCGCCTTGAAGCGATTCAGTTCGCATTTGTAGCGCTATACAAGTTTTTCACTCACTCATTTAAGCAACAGACAGAATGGATTCATGAAAGACAGAAGCTGTCAGTCAAGCCTGATTTCTTTTTATGAAGCGGTAAGTAAAACCTTGGACAGAGGCGTGGCAGTGGACGTGGTATACAGTTCCGCACACACGGCTCATGTGTAAGATAAAGTCTACAGGATTGGAAATATCAGTTTGTAAATGGATAGAAAACTGGCTGAAAGACAGAATTCAGAGAGTAGTGGTTAATGATTCTTATTCTGAATGGTCTAAGGTTATCAGTGGTGTACCCCAAGGTTCAGTGTTGGGACCCTTACTTTTTAATATCTTTATAAATGATATTGGGTCTGAGATCAAAAGTAAAATTTCTGTCTTTGCAGATGACACCAAGCTATGCAGTGGAATAACGTCCTTACAGGATGTCTCCAATTTACAAGCCGACCTCAATGCTCTGTCTAATTGGGCGACTATGTGGCAGATGAGGTTTAATGTTGATAAATGTAAAGTTATGCACTTGGGGGCTAAGAATATGCATGCATTATACATACTAGGGGGAGTACAACTGAGGGGATCCGTAGTGGAGAAGAATCTGAGGGTTTTGGTAGATCATAAGCTCAATAATGGCATGCAATGCCAAGCTGCATTTTCCAAACCGAGCAAAGTCCTTTCTTGTATTAAGAGAGGTATTGACTCCAGAGAGAGAGATATCATTTTGCCCCTGTACAAATCATTAGTAAGACCTCATCTGGAATATGCAGTTCAGTTTTGGACTCCAGTTCTCAAAAAGGATATCGGGGAGCTGGAGAAAGTGCAGAGAAGGGCAACCAAACTGATAAGAGGCATGGAGGAGCTCAGCTACATTATGAGGAAAGATTACTAAAGAAAGAGAACTGAATTTATTCACTCTGGAGATGAGGAGAATAAGGGGGGATATGATCCACATGTACAAATATATAAGAGGTCCATATAGTGAACTTGGTGTTGAGACATTCACTTTACGTTCAACACTGAGGACAAGGGGGCACTCTTTACCTCTAGAGGAAAAGAGATTTAATCTCCAAATACGGAAAGGTTTCTTCACAGTAAGAGCTGTGAAAATGTGGAACAGACTCCCTCCAGAGGTGGTTCTGGCCAGCTCAGTAGATTGCTTTAAGAAAGGCCTGGATACTTTCCTAAATGTACATAATATAACTGAGTACTAAGATTTGTAGGTAAAGTTGATCCAGGGTAAATCCAATTGCCTCTCGGGGGATCAGGAAGGAATTTTTTCCCCTGGTGTACCAAATTGGATCATGCTCTGCTGGGGTTTTTTGCCTTCCTCTGGATCAACTGTGGGTATGGAGTTGGGTGATTGGGATTGTACTATGTTTTTTATTTTGTTTGTTTATTTTTTTTTGTGGTTGAACTGGATGGACTTGTGTCTTTTTTCAACCTAACTATGTAACTAACTAACTATGTAAGACCAAAAGAAAGCTCTATTTGTGTGAAAAAAAGGACATCAATTTCATATGGGTACAATGTTGTATGACTGAGTAATTGTCATTCAAAATGTGAGAGCACCGAAAGCTGAAAATTGGTCTGGTTAGGAAGGGGGTTTAAGTGCCCAGTTGTCAAGTGGTTAATACAAAATAGTTTATATTTTTCCCTGTTTTCTGTATTATCAAAACAACGAAATGACAATGCTTTCTGCTTTCCCTGACATATTTGCTTTCAAGTCAGAAATGGTTTTAGAAGTGAATTGATTTTTGCTGGTTGTGTCAGGCAAGTGTAATCCCAAGATTTTATATTTCACTACCCACTACACCAAAAAAATGTCATGAACGAGGAGGTAAGTAGTGTTTAAAGTAGATGTAAATCAGATTCATAGAATTTGAGCTGGGCTACAAATATCTGCAGTGTTTTGTTATCTCTCTTCAAAGCACTATTTCCCATGCATGTCTCCTGCCCCATTATTCTGTTATCAGCCTGATAACTCCTGACTAGGGATGAGCCGAACCCCCCCCCGTTCGGTTCGCACCAGAACCTTTCGAACGGACCGAACGTTCTCGCAAACTTTAGAACCCCATTGAAATCTATGGGACTTGAACGTGCTAGTTTTAACTACTTGCCGACCGCGCACCGTCATTATACGGCGGCAGGTCGGCTCTCCTGGGCGAGAGCCCGTAGCTATACGGCGGCTCTTTGAGCGGCCACTAGGGGCGCTTGCGTGCCGCCGGAGGCACGTGCCCCCCGCTCGCCCCCGACTCCCGTGCATGTGCCCGGCGGGCTCGATCGCCGCCGGGCACCCGCGATTGCTCGTTACAGAGCGGGGACCGGGAGCTGTGTGTGTAAACACATAGCTCTCGGTCCTGTCAGGGGGGGAAAATGCTGATCTTCTGTTCATACAATGTATGAACAGAGGATCAGTGTTTCCCCTAGTGAGGCCACCCCCCCCCCCCCACAGTAAGAACACACCCAGGGACATACTTAACCCCTTCCCCGCCCCCTAGTGTTAACCCCTTCACTGCCAATGGCATTTTTATAGTAATCCAATGCAGGGGGGTTGTATTATAGGAGGGGGGTTCTGTATTGTAAGGGGGGTCTGCTCTGTAGGGGTGAATCTATATTGTAGAGGGGGTTCTGTATTGTAAGGAGGGTGTCTGTATTGTAGGGGAGGGGGGTCTTCACTGTAGGGGTGGGTCTGTATTGTGGGGGAGACTGTAGGGGTATGGGTCTGCACTGTAGGGGAAGACTGTAGGGGGGTCTGCGTAACATGCAGGGGGTCCAGAACTGTTAGGGGGGTGTCTGTGTAACATATAGGTGTCTAGAGCTGTGGGGGGCTGTGTAATGTAAAGTGATGCAGGGTGCTGTATAATGTAAAGGGGTCCAGTGGTGCAGTTGTGGAGAGGAGTACACAGTAGTGACAGAGATATTGAAGGATGCAGGGGGAACAGTGGGGTTTTTACATTTTACCGTGGGGGGGGGGGGGAGATATAGCATCCGCCCCGGGTGCCAAATGCTCTAGGTATGCCCCTGCTGGCAGGCCAGGCCACAGGCGGATTCTGCAGGAATGACAGCATGGGCGGCTGTCCCTGCCTTGTTAGGAGTCAGAGATCATCTTAAATGTTCGCCCGCGGGCGCGGCGCTCCTCCGTGCGGACGCTGGATGGATCAGCTGTCAGCTTAGCCAGGCAGCACAGGCTGCAGTGACAGTGTCACTGGCAATCTGTGGGTTACTCATAAAGATTGCCGCCGCTCGGCGACAGTGCGGTGGCCATCTTTAAAACTGGACACCATGCTTGCCATGCCTTTTTCTTGACAATAGATTTCTTATCAGTCTTCCAATCGAACAGAGCAAATGGGCAGAACTGAATTTGAACAACATTCACAAAACTGTTCACAAACTGAACTCAGGCAAGATTTGCTCAACCTTGCTGATTTTAAATGTATTGCTGTTTCATTGTCAGTCTAACACCTTACTTTTTGCCAGTTAATTTTTAGCTTGTTTGCTGCCTGTAGTATCTGATGTACTATATTTCTGTTACAGGAGCATCAGCAACTGAGGATGGGAGATGGTGAACTAAACCCATATGTGAGGATAAGCAGCACTAAATATATTTTACGGTAAGGATTTATTTTGCTGTAAATAATGATTTAGTAAAACCATAAATGTATTGCAAGGATAAAAACCAAGTTGGAGATTTCCAGCTGACAATGATTAAAAAGCTTGAAATTTAGGCAAAAACACTAATGGGTATAACAAGTAATAATGTGCATAGTGATTTCAGAGTGCTGCAAAATTACCAATTCCACTGTCTGGAATTTCACAGAATCAGAAACTCACAGTTTTTGCTAGTTGAGCTGCTTAGGCAAAATTTGTTTAGATAGAAGAAGTTTGAGATTTTTTGGGGGGTTATAGGGTTTTTAATTTTACTCTTGTCTGAAAGCATTTATAAGTTGGCTGCTTAGTGTTCTTTGTAGTTTGTTTTTTCTTTTTTAAGTATTTGATATTAAAGGTGTTGTAAACCCTTGTGTTTTTTCACCTTAAAGCGGAGCTCCACCCTAAAGTGGAACTCACGCTGATCGGCACCCGCCCCCCCTCCGGTGTCACATTTGACACCTTTCAGGGGGGAGGGGGGTGCAGATACCTGTCTAAAGACAGGTATTTGCACCCACTTCCGGCCACACGCTACGGGCAAAAGACGGGTTTTTCTGACTTCCCGTCTGTCGCCCGTTGTGTGCTGGGAACACTCGGCTCCCAGCACACAGCGTGTGAGCCAATCGGCGGGCGCTACGCGACTCGCGCATGCGCCATAGGGAACCGGGTAGTGAAGCCGGAGCGCTTCACTTTCTGGTTCCCTCACTGAGGATGGCGGGGGGAGCAGCAGAGAGACGAGCAATCGCTCGTCCTCTACTGCGGACGGCGCTGGACTCCAGGACAGGTAAGTGTCCTAATATTAAAAGTCAGCAGCTGCAGTATTTGTAGCTGCTGGCTTTTAATATTTTTTTATACTGGCACATCCGCTTTAATGCATTCTATGCATTAAGATGAAAAACCTTCTGTGCTTCAGCTGCCCCTCAGAGCGCCCCTTTTACTTACCTGAACCCGATCTTTCCAGCGATGGAGACAGGCACACCAGCTCCAGCCGGTGTCTCGGGTTCTGATTGGATAGTTTGATAGCAGCATAGCCATTCTCTCCCGCTGCTGTCAATCAAATCCAATGATGTGGGAGCCGGTGGGAGGGGCCAAGTCCTGTTGTCTGTGTCAATAGATGCAGCAGCAGGACACAGGAGCGTGCCCGCACGAGTGTCCCGAGGGAGAGCAGCTCTCCACAGGGAACTCGATAAGAAGAGGAGCGCCGCTGAGGGACCTCATAAGAGAAGGACCAGGGCCACACTGTGCAAAACCAACTGCACATCATGGGACATAGAGGTCCCGCTGCTCTTTTTGAGGATTCAGTGCTTACTACAAAACTGTAGTAACTTCCTCTATGGGAGGAGTTATATAGGGGATCACTTCCTGTCTAAAGACCTTGGTCTACCAGTGTCCATTCACCTGATAATGGAGTATAATCCAGCAGGTAATAGACCTGAGTCAGGTAAAGAATATTAGCCTGACTCTGTGTCCCATGATGTATTTAAAGAAAAGTATTTTACAGGTAAGTATGACGAAAAAATCAAATTTTT
Organism: Rana temporaria; assembly: GCF_905171775.1. Taxonomy (NCBI): domain Eukaryota; kingdom Metazoa; phylum Chordata; class Amphibia; order Anura; family Ranidae; genus Rana; species Rana temporaria. The sequence continues at coordinate 138,455,629 of NC_053496.1, read as the reverse complement.
TCAAAGACTGAATTACCTACTGCCTCCAAAAGTCTATTCTCCACCAGAATATAATCTAACCTTGAATTCATATTATGCAATGAGCAAGGCTTTTTTTCTCAGGGAAAAAGTGCAGTAACTCACGCCTAAGCTACACCTGCCTCTGCCCCCTACCCACCCCTAGAACCTCCTCTTGTCTCAACCCCTAGCACCACTCCCTTTAGAGAACAGGTATAATTTGGGGGACTATACAAGTAATTTGTATAACATTTGTTAAAAAAAAGCAATATAGTGAAATACACAACACATTAAATATCCAGCTCCTACCAAAGAAAACTCAGAGGCACTTCCAGATGATTTCAACCGGCCCATATCCAGCAGAGAGACACCCTCGTCTCACTAAAGCCCCATAACCAGCAAATAGACTGCCCCATATGCAGCAAAGAGACAGCTCCATATACAGCAGAGCCAGCCCCCTAACCAGCAAATAGACTGCCCCATATCCAGCGAAGAGACAGGCCCATAACCAGCAAAGAGACAGGCCCATAACCAGCAAAGAGACAGGCCCATAACCAGCAAATAGACTGCCCCATATCTAGCAAAGAGACTGTCCCATAACCAGCAAATAGACAGACCCATATCCAGCAAAGACACAGGCCCATAACCAGCAAATAGACAGCCCCATATACAGTAAAGAGACATCCCCATAACCAGCAAAGAGACAGCTCCAAAACAAGCAAAGGGACAGCTCCATATCCAGCAGAGACAGCCCAATCCAGGTATGAGACAGCCCCTTCTAGCTCAGAGACAGCCCCTTCCAGTTTAGAGAGACTCACAGACCCACATCCAATCTGCATTAACAAAGCCTCATCCTGCATGAATACTTTACCAAGAAAGGTGCTCTCTCTCTCTCTCTCTCTTCACACAGATCCAAGAGTGGCTGCCACTGAAAGGAGCATTTAGTTTGCAGGGAGAGGCGGAGTGCGGATGATATAACTCCACCCTCCACTGTCTCAGGCATGCTGCAGCCGAAACTGTACAGTAGGTGTTTGTGATATTGTGCTTTTAGCACGACAGCGTCGCGCTGATACTCGGCGACATGGTGCCGAGATCTCGCCGACATCTCGCACTCACTGGAATAGTGACAGCACATCCCAGCAAGCGCGTCATAGAAGCGATGGGAGATCCGACTTGGATTCCCGCCAATTCTACACGTGTGCGGCGTTTGTTATGAATCCTGAGGGGGAAGTCCCCGCCGGATTTTAAATAAAAATCCGGCATGGGTCCCCCCCTCAGGAGCATACCGGGCCCTTAGGTCTGTTATGGGTTGTAAGGAGAGCCCCCATACGCCGAAAAAAAACGGCGTAGGGGGTCCCCCTACAATCCATACCAGACCCGTATCCAAAGCACGCTACCCGGCCAGCCAGGAAGGGAGTGGGGACGAGCGAGCGCCCCCCCCCTCCTGAGCCGTACCAGGCTGCATGCCCTCAACATGGGGGGGTTGGGGGCAGGGGGGCGCACTGCGGCCCCCCCCACCTCAGAGCACCCTGTCCCCATGTTGATGAGGACAGGGCCCCTTCTCGACAACCCTGGCCGTTGGTTGTCGGGGTATGCGGGCGGGAGGCTTATCGGAATCTGGGAGCCCCCTTTAATAAGGGGGCCCCCAGATACCGGCCCCCCACCCTAAGTGAATGAGTATGGGGTACATCGTACCCCTACCCATTCACCTGCAAGAAAAGTGGTAAAAACACAAATAAACCACACAGTGTAATAAAATATTTTATTAGTCTGCTCCGGAGGCCGCCCCCTGTCTTCTTTATTAGCTCTTTTACCAGGGGGAGCTTCTTCTTTGACGTCTTCGGGTGGGTGGGGGCTGCCGTCTGGTTCTCTTCCACCGCCGGGGGGGGTGGCTTTTAAAAAAGCCCCCACCCCCCCGGCGGGTTTCCTCCGGCGTCTTCGGCGGGGCTCTTCTTCTTCCGCTATCCCGACGGGTCTTCTCCGCTATCCGGGGGGTCTCGCCGCTCTCCGCTGTTGACTCGGCGCACCCCGGTTCTTCGTCTCGCAGTCCGGTCCCTTCTTCCGTGCTGTACGTCTTCTTCCGCGCTGTGACGTCATGTTCTTCACTTTTCTTCTTCTCCCGATGTTGACACGCCGGTCCTCCTCGCTGAAATGACGGATGCGCGCCTTGCATTGGACCTATATAGGCCTCACAGTCCCATCATGCTCTGTACCTACCCATGTGATACCTACCCACGTGGTAGGTATCACATGGGTAGGTACAGAGCATGATGGGACTGTGAGGCCTATATAGGTCCGATGCAAGGCGCGCATCCGTCATTTCAGCGAGGAGAACCGGCGTGTCAACATCGGGAGAAGAAGAGAAGTGAAGAACATGACGTCACAGCGCGGAAGAAGAACTCACAGCACAGAAGAAGACGTACAGCACGGAAGAAGGGACCGGACTGCGAGACGAAGAACCGGGGTGCGCCGAGTCAACAGCGGAGAGCGGCGAGACCCCCCGGATAGCGGAGAAGACCCGTCGGGATAGCGGAAGAAGAAGAGCCCCGCCGAAGACGCCGGAGGAAACCCGCCGGGGGGGTGGGGGCTTTTTTAAAAGCCACCCCCCCCCGGCGGTGGAAGAGAACCAGACGGCGGCCCCCACCCACCCGAAGACGTCAAAGAAGAAGCCCCCCCTGGTAAAAGAGCTAATAAAGAAGACAGGAGGCGGCCTCCGGAGCAGACTAATAAAATATTTTATTACACTGTGTGGTTTATTTGTGTTTTTACCACTTTTCTTGCAGGTGAATGGGTAGGGGTACGATGTACCCCATACTCATTCACTTAGGGTGGGGGGCCGGTATCTGGGGGCCCCCTTATTAAAGGGGGCTCCCAGATTCCGATAAGCCTCCCGCCCGCATACCCCGACAACCAACGGCCAGGGTTGTCGGGAAGGGGCCCTGTCCTCATCAACATGGGGACAGGGTGCTCTGAGGTGGGGGGGGGCGCAGTGCGCCCCCCTGCCCCAGAGCACCCAACCCCCCATGTTGAGGGCATGCAGCCTGGTACGGCTCAGGAGGGGGGGGGCGCTCGCTCGTCCCCACTCCCTTCCTGGCTGGCCGGGTAGCGTGCTTTGGATACGGGTCTGGTATGGATTGTAGGGGGACCCCCTACGCCGTTTTTTTTTGGCGTAGGGGGGCTCTCCTTACAACCCATAACAGACCTAAGGGCCCGGTATGCTCCTGAGGGGGGGACCCATGCCGGATTTTTATTTAAAATCCGGCGGGGACTTCCCCCTCAGGATTCATAACAAACGCCGCACACGTGTAGAATTGGCGGGAATCCAAGTCGGATCTCCCGTCGCTTCTATGACGGCTCTGTCTCCATCGCGGCAAGCCAGCTCGGCGCTGGCTCCCGCGATGGGGCTCGTAGGTGCTCAATCTCGCCGAGAAAGAGAGCGAGATTGACACAAAATCGGGTTCACCTACTGTATACGATCGCCGACTTATGCAGCTGCCCCTTCATGTCGAGGTCACCCTGCTTCCCTGTCTGTGTCTGGCATATGTGGAGGAACGGCTTTCCAGCATGTTCCACCAGAAAAAAAAGCCCTTGCAGTGAGGAATGGAGTAATCAGTCTCTTGCCCTTGGGTGTTGGGCCTTCCATACATCCACCAACTGGCATTGATGTTGTTTTTTCCTTATCGTTCTTAGTTGGTTATTTCTAGTCCCTTGTGCATTCGAAGTACTGTCTATTCGAGGGTCCAAACAAAAGTTAAAGCGGGAGTTCACCCGAATTTTTTTTTTTTTAACATTAGATTGATGCTCATTTTGTCAAGGGGAATCGGGTAGTTTTTCTAAAATCGAAGCAGTACTTACCGTTTTAGAGAGCGATCTTCTCCGCCGTTTCCGTGTATGGTCTTCGGGACTGGGCGTTCCTATTTGATTGACAGGCTTCCGACAGGCTTCCGAAGGTCGCATACATCGCGTCACGAGTAGCCGAAAGAAGCCGAACGTCGGTGCGGCTCTATAAGGCGCCTGCGCACCGACGTTCGGCTACTTTCGGAAAATCGTGACATGATGTATGCGACCGTCGGAAGCCTGTCAATCAAATAGGAACGCCCAGCCCCACAGCCCATACCCGGAAGCGGCGGAGAAGATCGCTATCTAAAACGGTAAGTACTGCTTCGATTTTAAAAAAACTACCCGATTCCCCTAGACAAAATGAGCATCAATCTAATGTTAAAAATTAACTTTTCGGGTGAACCTCTACTTTAAAATCTCCGGCCAAGACTATATTGCCTTTTTTTAAAGCGGAGGTTCACCCTAAAAAACAAGTTTCAACCATGCCATCCAGCATACTAGCGTGAGCTACAGTATGCCTTTATTTTTATTTTTTTGCGCCATACTCACAGTTTAATCCCTTAGTTAATTTTCATACGTTCCTATGCAGAGGGGAACATGATTGACGGCCGGCTATGGCGCGTCACGCGTCCCTAAAATACCCGGAGTAGGACTCGGCTCTTCACGGCGCTATACGGCGCCTGCACACAGACTAGGAGCTGACTGCGCAGGCGCCGTGAAGAGCCAAGTCCTATTTCGGCTATTTTCGGGAAGCGTGACGCGCCATAGCCGGCCGTCAATCATGTTCCCCTCTGCATAGGAACGCCTACTCCACGCGGGGAGTCTGAAAATTAACTAAGGGATTAAACTGTGAGTACGGCGCAAAAAAATAAAATAAAGGTATACTGTAGCTCGCGCTAGTATGCTGGATGGCATGGTAGAATTTTTTATTTTTTTAAGGGTGAACCCCCGCTTTAAATCCATTAATTTATTCAAGATCTCTTTCAAATAGCCCCTTGGGATTTTGTTAGGGCAGTAGACATTAGCCATTGTGCACTCCATCCCCTGTAAGTTTCCATTCAAAAATACGTACCGTCCTTCTGGATCTACTTTCCTGTCTTCCAATACGAATCTTACATCTTTTGCCATCCCTATTGCTACTCCTTTCGCTCTTCTTGTGGGGGAGTCTCCATAGTACCATGTTGGATAGAATTTTGAGTATAGATTTACATTTGTATTTTGTGCTATATGCGTCTCTTGTAAAAATATAATATTTGCAGAGTACCTTCTGATATTTTTTAGTACCTTGTACCTTTTTTTCTGCAGTATTTAACCCTCTAACATTATAGGTTAAGCAGTTTAACAATGTCATCTTAGTTCTACAGTGCCTTGCAAAACTATTCACCCCCTTGGCATATTTTGTGTTTTGTTGCCTCACAACCTGGATTTAACATGAATTGTTTGAGAATTTGCATCATTTAATTTACAGAACATGCCCGCAACTGTGAATTTTTTTTTTTTATTGTGAGGCAAACAACAAATAGGACAAAATAACAGAAAAAGTCAATGTGCATAACTATTCACCCCCCTAAAGTCAATACTTTGTAGAACCACCTTTTGCGGCTATCACAGTCACTATCAAGTCGCTTTGGATAAGTCTCTATGAGCTTGCCACATCTTACCACTAGGATTTTTGCCCATTCCTCTTTGCAAAACCGCTTCAACTCCTTCAAGTTGGATGGTTTGTGCTTGTGATCAGCAATCTTTAAGTCTGACCACAGATTTTCTATTGGATTGATGTCTGGGGTTTGACTAGGCCATTTCAACACATTTACATCAGTGGCGTAACTAGAGACTTCAGGGCCCCGGTGCAAGAAATCATGAAGGCGCCCCCCCTCCACAGTGACGTGACAGTCAGGTGGACCCCTCACACTGGCAGGCGGCGGTCGGGCACCTCACACGAGCGGGTGAAGGCCCCCCCAGACTTGGCTGAATTACAGGGCCCAGTCGAAATGTCGACTGCTGCGACACTGATAATTCCACCACTGGTTAAAGGTGTGCTACGTACATAGTCCGGGGTGTGCTACGTACAGAGTCCGGGGTGTGCTACGTACAGAGTCCGGGGTGTGCTACGTACAGAGTCCAGGGTGTGCTACGTACAGAGTCCGGGGTGTGCTACGTACAGAGTCCGGAGTGTGCTATGTACAGAGTCCGGGGTGTGCTACGTACAGAGTCCAGGCTGTGCTACGTACAGAGTCCGGGGTGTGCTACGTACAGAGTCCGGGGTGTGCTACGTACAGAGTCCGGGGTGTGTTTAACAATCAGCAGATAAAGATACTCCAAAATTCTAGTGTTGGCACCTCAATCATCCCGGCACCATGGTTGTTATGGTGTCAGGATGATTGAAGCGCATTATTTCTATTATCACATGGTAATATAGAATGAAATTATTCAACTCACCATAATGCAGAATCAGTGGGAGCCCTGATGTCACTGTATCCAGCCAGCGGAGTGCTTCCTTACATCTCAGGAGTCCCCAGTCAGCGGAGTGCTTCCTTACATCTCAGGTGTCACTGTCCCCAGCCAGCGGAGTGCTTCCTTACATCTCAGGTGAACCCAGCGGAGTGCTTCCTTACATCTCAGGTGTCCCCAGCGGAGTGCTTCCTTACATCTCAGGTGTCCCCAGCGGAGTGCTTCCTTACATCTCAGGTGTCCCCTGAGCACTGGGGGGGGGGGGGGGGAGAGAGCACTGTGGGGACAGCAGAGATAAGCAGATTAGGAGGAACGGTGGGGTGGCTGCATATAGAAGAATCATTCTCTCCATCTTCTTCCCGCAGTACCTGAATGCCTGCGAGAGGGAGAGGAGCAGAAGCAGGCATTCAGAGACCATGGGAGGACGATGGAGAGAATTATTCTTCTATATGCAGCCATCCCACCTCTCCTCCTATTCAGGTTACAGGGGGCTGCACTTTCTCTCTGATCCCATCGGCAGACCAGGCGGCGGGCGCCGCAGCTCTATTACAGCAGGCAGGGCTCCCTTCTCGTTGTGGTCTTCAGGAGAATGGCGGCTGGCGGAGACATTATCTCCGCCGGCCGCGGACCTCTAGCGGCGGCGCGGGGCCCCGAGTTAATTCTCCCTTGTGCTCTCCTCGGTGGCCTGTGTAGTCCCTGCCCGGAACGAACAGCACACCAGCGGCGGTTGGGCACCTCACACGGGCGGGTGGTGGGCCCCCCGTACTTGGCGGAATTACAGGGCCCAGTCGCAACGGCGACTGCTGCGACACTCATAATTCCGCCACTGATTTATATGTTTCCCCTTAAACCACTCAAGTGTTGCTTTAGCAGTGTGTTTGGGATCATTGTCCTGCTGGAAGGTGAACCTCCGTCCTAGCCTCAAATCACACACAGAGTGGTACAGGTTTTGCTCAATAATATGCCTGTATTTAGCACCATCCATCTTTCCCTCAACTATGACCAGTTTCCCAGTCCTGACTGCTAAAAATGGTGTCCTTTGGGTGATGTGATGTGTTGGGTTTGTGCCAGACATAGGGGCAGATCCACATAGATCTGCACCCGCGCAGCGTATCAGAGATACGCTACGCCGCCGTACCTTACCTGGCGTTCTTTCAAATCCTCAAAGATTTTGCGCCGTAAGTTACGTAGGTGTAGTGTATTTCTGGCGGCGGAATTCAAATCGGCGATTAGGGGGCGTGTTTCATTTAAATGAAGCGCGTCCCCGCGCCGAATGAACTGCGCATGCTCCGTTTCGATATTTCCCGCCGTGCATTGCGCGAAAAAGCCGACTAGAGACGACGTAAGAGAATGCGGCGGCCGCGCGTACGTTCGTGGATCGTTGGAAATAGCTAATTTGCATACCCGACGCGGAAAACGACGCAAACTCCACCCAGCGGACGCCGAAGTATTGCATCTACGATCCGACAGCGTACAAAGCCGTACGCCTGTCGGATCAAACCCAGATGCCATCGTATCTTGGTTTGAGGATTCAAACTAAAGATGCGACGCAGGAAATTTGAAAGTGTAAGGCCCCTTTCACACTACTACGACTTCAAAGTCGCGCGATTATACTGCAATTTTTCGGCCACGGTTTTGTCGCGATTCGCGGCCGCGATTTTAGGGAATGCCTGTGTAAGTGGCATCGAAATCGGACCAAAGTAGTGCAGGGACTACTTTGAAGTCGGAACGACTTGAAGTCATACAAATATAAATGGTTGTCATTGGAAATCATGGGAAACAACTTTTCATGCTTCTTTGCACAAGTCATATAAGTGTGAAAGGGGGCTAATGGACCACCTTAAATCACGCATGGGGCTCGTCCCATAACCCCCTCTGATCATTTGTACAGAACCACCCCAGCCTTTATATCTTCCACTTCTTTCAGACACTGGGGAGCACTTCACCTAACAAAATTGTAGCACTTAGCTAATGCCAATGGTATTTTTCCTCGCTATGGCAAAGTTTTCATCTGCCTTCGCCCGAAATGTTTCGATATAACCAAATGAACAACCTGTATGTCCTTGGGTTAAAGTAGCTGCCATAGCCACCGGTTTACAGGCTTACCATAAAGATGACCAAAGAGCACAACTTCTCCGATCATCTCTGTGGTCTATGGTCTAAGAAACAAGGGGCCAGATCCACATACATTTAGATAGGCGCAGCGTATGTGAGATACGCTACGCCGCTGTAACTTACTTTTGAATTCTTCGAATCCACAAAGAATTTGCGCCGTAAGTTACGGCGGCGTAGTGTATCTCTCGGCGCGTAATTCAAATCGGTGAGTAGGGGGCGTGTTTCATTTAAATGAAGCGCGTCCCCGCACCGAATGAACTGCGCATGAGCCGTCCCTAAATTTCCCGCCGCGCATTGCGCTAAATGACGACGCAACGATGTCATTTTTTTTACTTAGACGTAAATTACGTCCATCCCTATTCACGGACGACTTACGCAAAAAAAACTGCAAATTTCGACGCGGGAACGACGCCCATACTTAACATGGCAAGTCTAGCTATACGCCGCAAAATACCAGCTTTAACTATACGCCGGAAAAAGCCAAATAGAGACGACGTAAGAGAATGCGACGGCCGCGCGTATGTTTGTGGATCGTCAGAAAAAGCTAATTTGCATACTCGACGCGGAAAACGACGCGAACTCCACCAAGCGGACGCCGAAGTATTGCATTTGTTTTAACATAGACGTGAATTACGTACTCAAAAAAAAAAAAAAAAAAATTAAACGCGGGAACGACAGCCATACTTAACATGGCAAATCTAACTATACGCCGCAAATAGCTAATTTGCATACCCGACGCGGAAAACGACGCAAACTCCACCCAGCGGACGCCAAAGTATTGCATCTACGATCCGAAGGCGTACGAAGCCGTACGCCTGTCGGATCGAACCCAGATGCCGTCGTATCTTGGTTTGAGGATTCAAACTAAAGATACGACGCGGGAAATTTGAAAGTACGCCGGCGTATCAGTAGATACGCCGGCGTACTCTCTCTCTGGAACTGGCCCTAGGACTTTGTCACTTTCGGCTTTGCTCAGAAGTAAACAAGCCATTACTGGCTTGTGAGAGCATCTGATCAAACCAATTTTCTAGGGCCTCTGCCGAAAAAAATACATATATAAATATATATACATATACATACACACACACACAGTGTACATACCCTGGCAGAATTTATGATTTCCTGCCCATTTTTCTGAGAATATGAATGATAACACAAAAACTTTTCTTCACTCATAGTTAGACCCCATTCACACCTAAGCGACAAAACGCCCGACGCGGGACGCTTCTGTCGCTAGAGGGGAGAATTCCCATTGCCGTCTATGGAGATGGTTCACATCTCATAGACGCGCAACGCCTGTCGCCTGAAAAAAAGTCCCGGACCCTTTTTTTCACGCGACAGGCGCGTTTTCCCATAGACAGCAATGGGAATACTTTAGGAAAAAAAAAATAAAAATGAAACATTTGTAATCGCGGCAAATCTGCCGCTACACGCGAACGCGGCTGTCGCTTAGGTGTGAATGCAGCCTTAGTGTTTGGCTGAAGCCATTTATTATCAATCAACTGTGTTTACTCTTTTTAAATCATAATCACAACAGAAATTACCCAAATGACCCTGATCAAAAGTTTACATACCCTGGTGATTTTGGCCTGATAACATGCACACAAGTTGACACAAAGGGGTTTAAATGGCTATTAAAGGTAACCATACACCCCTGTGATCTGTGTGTGTGTATAAAAGGTCAATGAGTTTCTGGACTCCTGACAGACCCTTGCATCTTTCATCCAGTGCTGCACTCACATTTCTGGATTCTGAGTCATGGGGAAAGCAAAAGAATTGTCAAAGGATCTGCGGGAAAGGGTAGTTGAACTGTAAAAAACAAAAAAAGGATATACAAAGATATACAAAGAATTTAGAATTCCAATCAGCAGTGTTCAAACTCTAATCAAGAAGTGGAAAATGAGGGCTTCTGTTGAAACCAAACCACAGTCAGGTAGACCAACTAAAATTTGCATTCATAAGCCAGGAAGCTGCGCATGGGAGATGTACTTGAACATTCCAACATGACAATGATTCAAAACACAAGGCCAAGTCGACCTGTCATTGGCTACAGCAGAATAAAGTATAGTTCTGGAGTGGCCATCTCAGTCTCCTGGCCTCAATATCATTGAACCACTCGGGGGAGATCTCAAACATGCAGTTCATGCAAGACAGCCCAAGAATTTACATGGCCCTCTCTAAGGCTGCATTCACATCTAGGCGGACAAAATCGCGGCGTTTTGTCCCGCAAATAGCGGCGTTTTGTACCGCAATTTGCGGCGACAAAACGCCGCGATTGTCCGCCTAGATGTGCCCCTAGATTGTCCCCCTATGGAGATGGTTCCCATCTCCTATGCCGAACGCCGAAAGCCGCCTGAAAAAAAGGTCCGGGACTTTTTGGCAGGCGGACGGCGTTCGGCGTGGAGATGTGAACCATCTCCATAGAGGGCAATGTTAAATCATCCCTCTGGCGTGTCGGGGCGGCAGCGGCGTCACACTACAGGCGACAAAACGCCTAGGTGTGAATGGGCTCTTAGTGCTCTAGAAATGTCCTTATATTAGAGAATGCCTATAAAGTATTATATCGGTGGTACTATACACCAGCTAGATTGGCCCAATTCATTCCAACCTATTCTCCACTTTGCTTTCGAGGATGCTCGCAGGAAGGCTGTATGGCACATATATGCTGGTCATGCCCAAGGGCATGCAGTATATGAATCAGAGTTTATAGTATTCTTGGTAACATGTTCCACATAAACCTTAAAAGGGACCCCTACGAAGCCCTCCTCGGGAAACTAATTGTATAATTATTACGTCCGGAGTGGCAATTGGCCCAACATCTCTTTACTGTAACTAAATTGCAAAAGCCTGGAAATCCCCCACACTTAGTTTTGAAGCAGTAAAGAACCGCATGAATGAGGTCATAGACCCTCAACCCTCTCTGTGTTTAGTGACAGGCTGGAAGGAACAGGGCTGCCTGGGCATCTGGTGCTCTCTGGCGGTCTCCCACCCAAATACTAATCAGGCCAAACTCTGCTGAGCATCCGAGACCATGTGCATTCAGGATGATATGACCGTAGGCACGTAATTACAAGGTCAATTGGTGGATAAGAACAAAATTCTCTTGCAGACGAGGGTTCTCAAGAGCAGCATTTCTCAACTTTTTTTCAGTCAAGGCACTCTTTAAAATTCTGCTTAATCTTGAGGCACCCGATTCTAAAAAAAAACGAAACTAATAGTTTTAGTACACCCAACATTATAGGTGATTTATTCTTCCAAAGCAAATCCACCATTGCACACTGGTACTACCTAGTATTTCAGTGGTTCTGTTCTACCTCACTAAGCTAATGTAAGCCCCGTGTTGACGAGGGTGGCAGGGGAGGGGCAAAAAAGGATGCGGTGCAGGCGTCCGACATCCTCATTATCAACTGATGACGTCATTGGTTGTTAGTACGAAGGTGGCTGGAAGGTTATTTTGGTGCACAATGAAAACCTGTGGCTTTGTGTAAATAGAAAGGCAGTCTTGATCCATCCGCTGGCTTGTATACAATTTGTGGGCAAATTTTTAGGCATTTTGCCAAGGCACCCCTGAAGAAACCCGAAGCACCCCATGGTGCAAAAAGGCTGCCCAAGAGCAATCCTGGTGTCATACTAGTATCAATTTAAAGTTGTTGTAAAGCCTACTTTTGTTTTACCTTAATGCATTCCCTGCATCAAGGTAAAAAATGTTTCAGTATGTGTATCACCCTCTTACCATCCACCCCCCCCCCCCATTATACTTATCTGAGCCCAATCTTGATCCAGCACTGTGCCATTCTGCAGCGTGGCTTTCTCTCTGCTCTCACAGGCTTTGCTGAGAACAGTGGGAGCCATTGGTTCCCTCTGTTGTCAGTCACATCCTGGGATGAGGGAGCACAGCTGAGTCTCATTGTCAGTGTCTATAGATGCAAGCAGTGCAGCTCAAGGTCGAACCCACAGGTGTGCCATGATAGGAAGCAGCTGCCAAGAAAAGCAGGAGCGTTGTTGAGGGACCCGAGAAGAGGAGAATCAGGGCCGCTCAGTGCAATACCGTTGCACAGAGCAGGTAAGTATAACATGTTTGTTAGTTTAAAAGAAACAAATAAATGGTACTTTACAAATGCTTTAAACCAACACTAAAAACAAAAAAAGCTAGCAACACATTTAATTATTTGAATATCCACAGTTGTATGTGGGAGATAAACAAAAGTACAGCAAATTAGAAGTCTGTCAAAAAGGAATCCAGTTAGAGTCCTGTATAAATCCAGTTTTATTACTTTTATAATAGTAGCTGATTCCTGTAGTCTCCATGGACCAAAGGTGGTATATGATCTACCACCTTACTTCTAAGATGGACCTCACCTGATGATGAGCTTGTACAAAATGTATAGGCACAGGTTTATCTGGATTAACTGGTTTATACAAATACTACAGTATTTTTGAAACAACCAATATGTTTTACCACCTATATCAAAGAACAGGGACATTTCAAAATATAAACACAATAATCAGTGTTGTAATTGAAATATGTCATATCCATGTCCTGAATGTGGGTGCAAAGAAAGGTCACAAATTAGAGCACTACAGCTCTTAAAATTTCCACATTTGTACTAACCCTTCTTCTTGGGAAAGTTTACACTTACTTCTTTTGTATTTATCTTTTGAATCAGCAGGTACAAGCATGTCCCATAAATTGCATCTTCTATGATAAACACTCGATGGTTATTGTTTCACATCATTGCAAACATTTTGATCACTCAGCATGAGAATGCATGTTGATGTGCCTGTAAAACAGGAACTGTATTGCTTGTCCAGTCCTGTATTAATTTTAAAATGGCAATGAACAAAAGAAAAGAAAAAAAAAATGTTTCAGTGCCATAAACTTTCAGGAATAATCCTAACACCAATATTGTTAAAAAGTATTACATTTTATTAAATACAAAATGTTAAAACTAGATAAAAATAATATTTAATATATTTGCTATTTTCCTATGTTGGGTCTCAAAATTCAACAGACAGGTTCCCATATACAACACTACATCATATGATATGTAAAGAAAGTACAATGCAATTAGAACTGATATAGTCTAATCATAAAACTGGTAGATCAATCCAAGGAAATTGTAATTGATTAAGTGTTCAACATACATGACAAAAACACCTTGATAGTGAATATCGTATAAAAAGGTGAAACACCCTGGTGTGCCTCCACCATATAATATGAGATGGCCACTTACCAGAGAAAATTAACTCTAGAGCAGGGCTTAAAATTTGAAGTCCTGAGCTACTAGCCAGGCCTTAAGGGCTATTCGCCACCAGTTGCCTCACCCAACCCCTACCCGCCCCTTTTTCCGCCCCTAAATACGCCCACATGAATGATCTCATGAAATTACACTTAAATGTTTTATGCAGAATAAAGTTACAACTTTATTAGTGCAGCTTTACCTGTGCCCATCAATGCAACGTGACCTGTGCCCATCATTGCAGCCTCACCTGTACCCATCATTACAGCGTGACCACTGCCCATTTTTGCAGTGTGACCAGTGCCCATAATTGCAGCCTCACCCGTGTCCATCATTGCAGCGTGACCTGTGCAGAGGACGAGAGAGGGACAGCTTACATTTGAATTGCCTCTGCTCGCGGTCACACACAGTCCCGCCTCCTGACCCGGCGCTTGTTACAGACAGAACACATCCACTCCGGCATTGGACAGGCATTCTGTCTGTCAAGGCGCCGGGTCAGGAGGCGGGACTGTGTGTGACCGCATTCAGAGGCTATTAATATGTAAGCTGTGTGAGGGATTAGCTTGTGGGGATCACCTTTTCTGAAATCACAGTCTGTAAGCAGGCACTTTCTTTTAAGTCTGGCGGATGCCAGATTTTATTTATAAACGGTTTGCAGATTAAAATAAACAAAACAGTAAATTAAATCCTTGCCGTCCGGCGCTAAACTAAACAAACAGGATCTCCTCTCTATACAGTGTGGGCCTAGTCCCTGACACCCACAAAACATGCAGTAAAGCAAACCTTTTCAGTCCAGCACTCAGCGCTCCCCTCACTCAGGTCCCTTCCTGAGTTTCAAGCCAGAGCACTGTTGTGCTCTCTTCCTGGACATTTAAAGTCCAGCTGATTGTGGACTCCAGTGGACCCAAACATCCGGACCGGAACCCTAGCCAGGCCCAGAGGCTGTAAAACCCGGAATGGATTCCGGTTCAGTCTCTCATGATAGAACGTATGCGAGGTGAAATGTACCTATGATCATGTATCGCACCTCGCATAGCGTCACAGCTGTTACAGCGGGCAATCCCGCTCTGTGATCTGGCCAGCTCTCTTCCTCCACGCTTTCTTCCCCTGGCAAATGGCTCCCATTCAACCCCGCCTACTGACAGTGCTTGACCTCTGCTCCCAGGCAGCCCACGCCTGCCAGCCATCATTTACCACTCACAAAATGCGAGTAGGCGAGTGTAAAATTGGAGGGCTACTCTAGACTATAAGAGTCATGAGCGCAGTATGATAGAATATCCTTAAAGCTGTGTTCAACCCGCCAATTATTTTTTATCAAAAGTCAGCAGCTACAAACACTGTAGCTGCTGACTTTTTTTTCCAATAAACTTTATTGGAGTTACCAAATGACAAAATCAAGAGATTTAGCTACAGTGACAAATATTAAAAAACAACAACACTGACACTGGCACAATGAGTTATACCAGTGTGAGGGGGGGGGGGGAGCGAGAAAAAAAGGGAGCGGGAGGGAATAGGGAGAAGGGAAAAAGAAGAAAAGGAGACAAATATATAGGAGTTTTCATAATAAGAGCTCTGGGGCTCAGGCCATTTCAAACCTTAACCATAATAGAGGTGAAACATAGGAAGGTAGCATCATCATATACAAATGCATAACAGGAAATATGATAATGTAGGCAGGAAATATGAGAACATTTAAACTGTGGGACAAACAGGATTCAAAATGCATAAGGGATAATTGGGTGGGTGGGTGAAAGGTTGAAAGGTTGAGTCCATGGCATCAGTCTGGAGGGGGTGGAATAGGAAACGGAGTAGAACCAGAGTTTTGATATAAGAGGTCAGAGGTAGGTAGGTCAAAGGTAGGGTGAATCCTGGAGATATACAGGTGCCATTTGTTCAGGAAGCGAAACGAGTTGGCATGGTGTGACAGGACAACGTCTAGTTTATCTTTGCGTAGCAGGCTCAGCAGGTTCGCTTTTACATCAGCAATGGTTAGTGGGGTGGTAGAGATACAGTGCTTTAGAATAGCCATCCTGGCTGCCATAAACCAGGAAGCAAGCCAGGCTTTGTTACGTTGTAGAGTCACGCACTGAGCCTTTGGTAGACCTAAAGAGTGCCCATCTAGACAGCCAAACAACAGTGGGAAGGGGTTTTTGCATGGTTGGTACCCTGTGACGGTGGCGGCAGGGTTCTCCAGTTGGTCCCAAAAGCAGGAGACACAGGGACAGAGCCAGAGTCTGTGGTATAGCGACGGTCTTGGCACTCCACACCAGGGACACTGCTGTCTGTCTGGTAGGGTGGTGGACACCGAGAAGGGGATGCAAGCCTTTTTTTACTTAAAAAAAATAAGACACCAGTAACGTTAGCCCATTTTTCTGTATATTGTGAAAGATAATGTTACGCCGAGTAAATTGATACCCAACATGTCAGGCCTCGTACACACGACCGTTTTCTTCGACAGAATCCATCAAGAAACTTGGTGGCAGAGCTTTTTTGCCGAGGAAAACGGTCGTGTGTTTGTTTTTTGTCGAGAAATCTGACATGGAACTCGACGAGAAAAAAAGAGAAAACAAGTTCTCTTTTTCCTCGTCGGGAGTCTCAATTTCCTTGTAAACCAGCCAGACGAGAAACACGTTTGTGTGTATGCTTAGAAACTCGCGCATGCTCAGAATAAAGTATGAGACGAGAGCGCACCTTTGGTAAAAGTAGCGTTCGTAATAGAGATAGCACATTCGTCACGCTGTAACAGACCGAAAAGCGAGAATCGTCTCTTACCAAACTTTTACTTAACACGCAGTAACATGAGATTAGCAAAAGCAGCCCCTTTATAGTGCCGTCGTACGTGTTGTACGTCACCGTGTTTGAGAACGACGAGATTTTGTCTTGACAGTGTGTACGCAAAGAAATCTTGTCAAGATTCTCGACAAGCCTGACAAGGAACTTGTTGAGGAAAACTATGTTTCTTTTACGACGAGTTCCTCGGTCGTGTGTACGAGGCCTCACACTTCAAAATTGCGTCCGCTCGTGGAATGGCGACAAACGTTTACCCTTTAAAATCTCCATAGGCAACATTTAAAAAATTCTACAGGTTGCATGATTTGAGTTACAGAGGAGGTCTAGGGATAGAATTATTACTCTCGCTCTACCAATCGTGGCGATAACTCATGAACACCGCTTTCCTATGCGGGCGCTACTGACGTATGCGTTCGCTTCTGCCTGCGAGCTCGGCAGGACGGGGCGCGTTCCTGGCTCCTAACTTTTTTAGCTGGCTCCAAAATTCCAAGCAAATGTGTCAAGCCCTGGCATAGAACATATTTATGGCATAGAACAATAGAACATATCCTAATAGCAGCAAGACTTACCATTGCCAACATGTGGAAATGCACAGAAGCTCCTAACTTGTCAAATGTCATTATAAGACTAAACACTCAGGCCCAATCCAAATTGATGTTAGCATTCAAAAATTTCTCTATCACTATTTTCAAATAAAAAATGTCAAGTTTGGATAAACAACCCGAGAGCTTCAAATTACTTAAAGAATAGCGATATATGATACACCAAGATATTGAATTTCTTATAGACCCCTCTTCTTCTTTTTGTTCTTAAAAATTTGAGTATTTGATGACCAGCTCCCGCCTACAGTATGATCCCACTTGGGGTGGGCGGTAGCAGAATATCAAACTTCAGATATTGTATTATTAATTCTGGTTATTCATTCCTCAATTTTTGTTATTAGCTTTTCTATGCAACATGATAAGCAATACCAATTAATTGTATTCATCTATATTGGAATGTATTTTGTCAAAAATAATAAAAATTTTAAGTAAAAAAAAATCCATACCAGACCCTCAGAAAAAGGAGGGGAAGAGCAAGCGCCCCACCTCCTGAACTATACCAGGCCACATGTTCTTAACAAGGATGAGCCGAACATCCCCCGGTTAGGTTCGCACCAGAACTTTCGAACAGGCAAAACATTTGTTCGAACCCTGGTAAAGTCATAGACACAGTCCCCATAGGGACACGAACATGAAAAACCAAAAGTGCTCATTTTAAAGGCTTATATGCATGGTATTGTCAAAAAAAGTGTTTGGGGGCCTGAGTCCTGCCCCAGGGGACATGTATCAATGCAAAAAAACATTTTAAAAATGTTGTGGGGGTGAGGCCCTTGTCCCAATCAAGATGGGGACAAGGTGCTTTGGGGGTCAGACCCCAAAGTATCCTCCCCATATTGAGGGCATCTGGCCTGGTACGGTTCAGGAGGGGGGGGGCGCTCTCTCATCTCCCCTCTTTTCCTGCGGCCTGCCAGGTTGCGTGCTCGGATAAGGGCCTGATATGTATTTTTGGGGGGACCCCTTATGCCATTTTTTTTTATTTGGCGCAGGGTTCCCCTTAATATTCATACCAGACCCAAAGTGCCTGGTAATGGATTGGGGGGAACCCATGCTGTTTTTTTCAATAAATGTTATCTGTATTGCCAAGACCCTACAATTTATTACAGCCGCGAGTAGTTTTAAATTTTCCTTTAGAAATGTAATTTTGCTGTGGGACTGTTCTAAACACGGGGGAAATGCGCCACTTTACAGGCATACTATAGAAACCCCCCAGGCATGAAATTTAAAGGAATATTTTACTTTTATTGTTTCACTTTGAGCATTATTAAAATCACTGCTCCTGAAAAAAATGAATTTTTCAAAACGTCTTTTATAACAATACCTTGCATATAAGCCTTTAAAATGAGTACTTTTGTTTTTTTATGTTAATCTCCCATAGACTTTTAAACGATGTTCCTCGGCTTTCGAATTTGCCGCTAACACTGCATAATGTTCGCTATTCGGCGAACAGGCGAACACCCGATGTTCGTCTCGAACTTACGTTCGAGGAGAACATCGGACTCATCCCTAATGGGGAGATACCCAAAGAACCATTTCCCCATGTTGATGGGGACAAGGGCCTCTTCCCCACAACCCTGTCCGGTGGTTTGGAGGTCTGCGGGGGGGCTTATCGTAATCAGGAAGCCCCCTTTAACAAGGGGAGCCCCCATATGCCCCCCCAATGTGAATGAGTAGGCGTACCCCTACTCATTCACCCAAAAAAAGTGTAGTGTAAAAAGAACAGTAGGCAGTTTTGGACAAGTCCTTTATTGAAAAAACAAAAAAAATGTCACCTGGTGTGGATCCATCATGAAGCTACACTCCCAATGCAGGCTCCCACCGTCTGATAGTTCTTAAATAACTGAGTGGCGATGTCACTCGGTGATGTCATTGACGGGGGCATGCTGGGTCGGTGATGTCACAAAGGGGTGCTGCCACCCAATGACATCACTGGGTATTTAAGAACTGTCAGATGACGGAGCTGTCAGGTGGCGGGAGCCTTAGTCAGGAGCGTAACATTTTTTTTTTGGTTGGATTTTGGGGGGGACCCCACACCATTTTTGTTTCATTTTGGCTTGGGGGGTTCCCCTCAAAATCCATATCAGGTCCAAAGGGCCTGCTATGGGTTGGGGGTGGGGGAGCCACACTGTTATTTTTCTTACTTTTTAAATGTCAGAATTTTTTTTTTACATTCAGCTGTTACTGCACGTGTGCTATTTATTTGCACATAAACGCAATTGCTGTTACTGCACGTGTGCTATTTATTTGCATATAAACGCAGTTGCTGTTACTGCACGTGTGCTATTTATTTGCACATAAACGCAATTGCTGTTACTGCACGTGTGCTATTTATTTGCACATAAACGCAGTTGCTGTTACTGCACGTGTGCTATTTATTTGCACATACACGTAGTTGCTGTTACTGCACATGTGCTATTTATTTGCACATAAACGTAGTTGCTGTTACTGCACGTGTGCTGTTTAATTGCACATAAACGCAGTTGCTGTTACTGCACATGTGCTGTTTATTTGCCCATAAACGCAGTTGCTGTTACTGCACGTGTGCTATTAATTTGTCTTGTCAGGGCTGATCCTCGCTATAGGCTCACTATGCAAGCCGCTTAGGGCCCCCGCAAAGCTGCAAATGGCCCCCCAAATTACTAGAGGCCCCGCCTGTTGAGAAGTCATTTTCGCACCCTCACTCCGCTTCTAAACTCGCTGGCTGAGTCATTTATGACAGCAGAACACCCCCTCCCCCCGCTTCTCAACTTTCTTTAATGTGACATGACACTGTTATAAGCGCCCCCCGATTCTCATTTTTATTGTGCCATGTCATTTTGCTTAGGGCCCCAGGGAGGTCAGGATCGGCACTGGGTCTTGTAATGACCTGGGGGGAGTGGTGGCGGGGAAACTCATGCTATTTTTTTCAATGAT
Source organism: Rana temporaria (assembly GCF_905171775.1). Taxonomy (NCBI): domain Eukaryota; kingdom Metazoa; phylum Chordata; class Amphibia; order Anura; family Ranidae; genus Rana; species Rana temporaria. The sequence continues at coordinate 138,435,684 of NC_053496.1, read as the reverse complement.
TTGTATCCATATTGCAGGGACCAAACATTACATTAAAGCCGCAAGGAGTATTAAATTACTTTTTTCTGAGAGTAATCTCATGTTGTGCAGGGACATTTCCAAACACGTGCCACTACTATAGACACCCAGCAGGTACGATATTTAAAATAATTCTTTTTTTTTTCACTTTAAGCATCATTAAAATCGCTGCTCCAGAAAAAACGACAGTTTTTAAAACTTTTTTTTCCATTGATACATGTTCCCTGGGGCAAGACCCGGGTTCTCAAAGACGTTTTCCAACAATAACTTGAATATTGGGCTTTAAAATGAACACTTTTGAATTCGAACGTTCGAGTCCCATAGACTTCAATGGGGTTCTAAATGTTCGTGTGAACGTTCGGTCTGTTCGAACGTTCTGGTGCGAACCGAACGCGGGGGTGTTCGGCTCATCCCTACTACCTGGTTTGGTGCTTGTTTTCTTTAAAAATAGCGCCACTACTGGGTATTTAATTATTACCATTGGTGATTTCCTGTGATATTGTAGGTTTGTAAACTCAAGCTTGTGTGTTAAAGGGGCTGTTTTTTTTTGGAATTGGTTGAGGCAGGGAACAGAGGATCCATCCTAATCAGTGGTTTCAATAGGGTAGCGCTACAGAACATTTAATTATGGGTCAATCCAGAGAAAGGCAAAAATATGACAGTTTGCTCTATCAGACAAAACTCTTGCCCCCTGAAATACAATGGAATAAATTATTTAGCTCCATTTTTAGTACTATGACATTTGTGCAGAAATTGGTCATATTGCCATCATACAGTATAGAAATTGGCCCAGATTCACAAAGCACTTACGCCGACATATCTGGAGATACGCCGCGTAAGTGCAAAGATGTGCCGTCGTATCTGTGCGCCGTGCCCACAAACTGAGATGCGTCTAAAAATAGGCTTCATCTCACCGACGTAACTTGCCTACGCTGTCGTATTGTGGGCGCATATTTACACTGGTCGCAAGTGGCGCTCCCATTGATTTTCTATTCAAATATGGAAATTAAGAAGATACGTCGATTCACGATCGTACTTGCACCCGGCGCATAATATACGCGGTTTGCGTAAGTCGTACGTCTGGCGTAAAGTTATTCCCCATAGATGAGGCGCAACCCATGCGAAGGTATGGACCAGGGAACACAAGCCGTCGTATCTTACGTAGTTTACGTTGGACGTGAATATGGCTGGGCATAGGTTACGGTCACGCCGTAGGCAGTGATCCATCGTATCTTAGGCAGTTGTTCCGACGTTATTCTGAGCATGCGCACTGGGATACGTCCACGGGACGGCGCATGCGCCGTTCGTTATTTGTATCTGTCTGGCGCTCGGCCCATCATTTGCATGGGGTCAGGCCTCATTTGCATGGCTCACGCTTACTTACGACGACTTACACCTAAGAAACCCAGCGCAGATTTGGCAGCACTGGCTTTGTGAATACAGTGCTTGCCTCTCTGCGCTGCGTCGGCGTAGCGAAAAGAAGATACGCTACGGCAGCATAAATATGCGCCGATGTCTGTGAATCCGGGCTATTGTGTCAGCAGTTATCAGCAAATAATGTGAAACCTGCTTCAATTTTCATTTTGTTTTCATCTTTGTAATGTGCAATCCCATCACTTTTTTACAAGCAAGTTTTGTCCAATGTGGAATAACAGTAGTGCGTTCATAAAACATGTCTCGCTTGCAACACAAATCCTAGAAACAATCGGTGGGTAATGCTTCAGATACCATGATTTCAAGGATTTGTTGAACAGAACAGCCCAGCCACAGAACAAGCAGCATTTCTTAGCAGATGGGTCAGCTTGCTTTCCTTGGTTATTTTGATGTCATTGTGGTGTAGAGTGTCAAATTGTTTTCAGTGGCCCAGATTCAAGAAGCACTTGCGCCCGCGCAACCATAGGTTGCGCGGCGCAAGGGCTTACTTGCTCCGGTGTAACGAGTGCTCCTGATTCAGGAACCTCGTTACACCGACTGCAGCCTAGGATGTGACAGACATAAGCCTCCTTATGCCTTCACATCCCAGGCTGCATTCTTGCGTTGGCCGCTAGGGGGCGCGGCCTTTGTGATCGGCGTATAGTATGCAAATTGCATACTACCACCGATTCACAAAAGTTGCGCGGGCCCTGCGCACGCAAGGTACGGAGTTTCCGTACGGCGACTTTAGCATAAGGTTGCTCCTGCTAATAGCAGGCGCAACCAATGCTAAAGTATAGCTGCGCTTCCCGCTCGCGACGTTCAAATTTTACGTCGTTTACGTAAGTGAACCGTGAATGACGCTGGACACCATTCACGTTCACTTAGAAGCAAATGACGTCCTTGCGACGTCATTTGCCGCAATGCACGTCGGGTAAGTTTCCCGACGGAGCATGCGCTGTTAGCTCGGCGCGGGAGCGCGCCTAATTTAAATGATTCCCGCCCCCAGCGGGATCATTTACATTAGGCGCCCTTACGCAGGGCTATTTAGCATATCGCCCGCGCAATTTACGGAGCAACTGCTCCGTGAATCGCGGGCAAAGCGCAATATTTGCGTGGGCGCAGAGAAAAATATTTGCTCTTTGCCCACGCAAATATTGCGCGATTCTACCTGAATCTGGGCCAGTGTTGGTTAGTTGGCAATAAGATATCTGGAAGCCGTCTACCAGTCATACCAATTTGTAATATTTGGCAAAGAGGATCCGAGAAGTACATATTGTTACTTGATAGACTACATCTAAATAAAATTGTGTGGAGATTTTATTTTTTTTAAGGTTAAAGACTTAAATACAGTAAACTAAAATGCTGTATTGAGCGTTTTTTTATAATAAGTAAACGTTCAATACCATCTAAGGCCCCTTGCACACGAACAGATAGAATGGTGCTTTTAGCTGTGGATTTTACCGCAGCTAGAAGCTTTCCTATGACACCCTTCAACACACTACGGTTACCTGTGGTTTTGTTACCCGCGGTTTTGTGCGGATAGAAAAAATAGAACTGAATACGTCCAGCTGCGATGTACCGCAGCTATTGGCACATAACCGCAGGTAACCGCAGTGCACTGTGTCAGCTGCGTTTGGTATGAATCTTGAGGGGGAACTCCACGCCAAATTTCAAATAAAAAAACGGCATGGGTTCCCCCTCCAAGAGCATACCAGGCCCTTGGGTCTGCTATGGATTTTAAGGGAAACCCCCGTACGCCGAAAAAACGGCGTGGGGTTCCCCCCAAAATCCATATCAGACCCGTATCCGAGCACACAGCCCGGCCGGAAAGGGGATAGGGACGAGCGAGCACCCCCCTCCTTACTGTGCCAGGCCGCATGCCCTCAACATGGGGGGTAGGTACTTTGGGGCCGGGGGGGGCGCCCTGCGGCCCCCCCACCCCAAAGCACCCTATCCCCATGTTGATGAGGACGGGGCCTCTTCCCGACAACCCTGGGCGTTGGTTGTCGGGGTCTGCGGGCGGGGAGCTTATCGGAATCCGGAAGCCCTGGGCTTCTTCAACGTCTTCTGCCGGGGGGGGGGGGTCTGGTCTTTACCGCCGTCTGGTTCTCTTCCGCGTGGGGGGCCCCCGGGCTTCTGTCGCCTTCTATTGCCTTCTGCCTTCTTCTTGTCTTCTCTTCTTCGATGTTGACACGTCGCTTCCTCCCGCTGTAATGCCGTGTGCGCGGCTCGCACCAATTTATATAGGCCTCTTATCACGTCACAGTCCCATCATGCTCCGGGTGATATCTGCCCCCTCATGTCGTCACCACCCGGAGCATGATGGGAATGTAACGTCATAAGAGGCCTATATAAATCGCTGCAAGCCGCACACATGGCATTACATGGCATTACAGTGGGAGGACGTGTCAACATCGAAGAGGAGAAGAAGGCAGAAGGCGACAGAAGCCCGGAGCCCCCGCTGGTAAAAGAGCAAAAGAAGAAAGCGCCCCCCCCCCCTCGGCGGAAGAGAACCAGACGGCGGTGAAGACCTGGGACCCCCCCCCCGGCAGAAGACGTCAAAGAAACTCGAGGTCCACGCTCGTAAAACAGCTTAAAAGAAGAAAGCGGGGGCCCCGACAGAGCGCCCCCCAGAGCTGACTAATAAATTAAATTAAAAACCCTGTGTAGTGTGTTTTTTTACATTATTTTTTCCGCCAGGTGAATGGGTAGGGGTACGATGTACCCCATACTCATTCACCTAGTGTGGGGGACCGGGATCTGGGGGCCCCCTTATTAAAGGGGGCTTCCGGATTTCGATAAGCTCCCCGCCTACAGACCCCGACAACCAACAGCCGGGGTTGTCGGGAAGAGGCCCTGTCCTCATCAACATGGGGACAAAGTGCTTTGGGGTGGGGGGCCGCAAAGCACCCCCCCTGCCCCAAAACACCTACCTCTCAATGTTGAGGGCATGCAGCCTGGCACGGTTAAGGAGGGGGAGGCTCGTCCCCACCCCCTTTCCTGACTGGCCGGGCTGCATGCTCGGATACGGGTCTGGTATGGATTTTGGGGGGACCCCCACGCCGTTTTTTTGGTGTACGGGGGTTCCCCTTAAAATTCATAGCACACCCAAGAGCATGGTATGCTCTTGAAGGGGGAACCCATGCCGGTTTTTTATTTGAAATTTGGCGTGGAGTTCCCCCTCAAGATTCATACCTGACACATTGCTTGGTATTGGCAGGGATCCAAGTCGGATCCCCGTTCAATATCGTGCTGTGGCTAAAGGCAACCGCAGCTAATCGCACTGTACAAATGCAGCTGACCGCTGTGCCTGGAGTCTTGAATTCCAGCAAAACATAAACATGCTTTTATCTGCGGCAAAACAGCCGTCCGTGTGAAAGGGGCCTAAAAGATATGCCTCAATAATTTCCTGTAAATAGTTCAAGGGTGATTTTGAATTGCTTTTGTTGCCAGGTGCCTCACTGGCTGTGTGCAGCTCTATCATCCACCCCACCACAACCACCACCATAAAGACAGCAGGAGGAGTGGGCTGAGCGCTGCTGTGTCAACTCTCATCCAATCTCCCCCTTCCCACTGAGTGTGTGGCTGGAACAGCTGTGCTGTGACAGGGAATAGGGCAGCTGTGAGTTCTGTGTGAAGATCCCCCGCTTCACTCCTGCTCCCCCCCCCCTTTGACTGCAGTGACTTGAGCAAATCCGTGGCAGGGAGGCAACTGTGTGAATGATGATGTGGCTGCACATAATCCTGGGAGTTGTAGTGTGTGTATGCTCTTGGCTACATCAGTGAATGGGGGCTGCATACCACATTACCCAATAAGCCCTGCATCTGAGAACAGGAAAGCAGAGTTTCCCAGGCAAAATGTGCCGGGGGGGGGGGTGTATTTTGGGCAGCCTAGTGCAGGGAGACAGGGAATTATGACCTGTTGCTGAGGTGTCTCAGAGTACCAATAGACTGAGCCACTAGAAAACTATTGCTGTCAGGGAAACTGGGGAGTGCACATCGCTGTCCAGCGTTCGCCATTACTGCTGCATATTGGCGGCCTGAGAGGGATCCGGAGAGTTTATAGGTGCCAACAGCCAGGGTCACCTGGGTGCTAAGCAGAGTGTGGGCTAATTGCTGTGTCTGACCTGATGGTACACCGCAATATCGTTGGGACTGGTGAGCTGCTGCTGATTTACTATCTGCTGCTAGAGAGACTGAGCTCTACAGCCATCTAGTAGCCTTATTGCTGCTCGCAGGCTGGACTGGGACTATTCTCATGTGCACCAACGGTACAACTGGACCCCAATGCTAGCCGAGTAAGGAGTTAGGACTAAAGACTGGGGCCCAGATTCTCGAAGGCGTTACGACGGCGGAACACCATTAGCGCCGTCGTAACTCCTCATCTGGCCCCGGGTATCTATGCGACTGATTCTTAGAATCAGTTGCGCATAGGTACCCATTAGATCTGACAAGCATAAGGCTGTAACGCTGTCAGATCTTAAAAGTATTTTTTTTTCCCGCCGCTAGGTGTCGCATCGTCGCTTTTCCCCGTCGTCTATGCAAATGAGGTAAGTACGGCGATTCCCGAACATACGCGAGGTCGACGCAGCGAATTAACGTCGTTTGCGTAGCGTACCCGACGCGTAAGGTTGCCCCTGTTAGCAGGGGCAACCAATGTTAACTATGGCCGTCATTCCCGCGTCGAATTGAATCAAAATTACGTCGTTTGCGTAAGACGTCCGTGAATGGCGCTGGACGCCATTTATGTATACATCTAGGCAAATGACGTCGGGGCGACGTCATTTAGCGCAATGCACGTCGGGTAATTTACCCGACGGAGCATGCGCAGTACGCTCGGCGCGGGAGCGTGCCTAATTTAAATGGTGCCCGCCCCATTTGAATTGGGCGGGCTTGCGCCGAGCAATCTAACGATACACCGCCGCAAGTTTACAGGTAAGTGTTCTGAGAATCAGGATTTAAACCTATAGACCTGCGGCGGTGTAACGTAGAGCTCATACATTACGCTGCCCAGGAGCAGCGCGAATGTATGAGAATCTGGGCCTATCCCTTTACAGCTGCTACAAAATAAACCTTCACCTATTGCTTATGCTAAGAGGTACAACTTTTTACTCAATGCACCCTACCCTAGCCATTCTCCTAGAAAGCACTGTAGACTAGTTATAGTATTATCATTTACATTGCAGTTAATAATTATATGCACTATGTATTGCTAACTTTGCTGATTCATGAGTTAATCCCAGTCCAGTGGTACAGAACTCTATTCTAAGTTACTTTGGCATAGCGATTACATTGTCTAGAAAACTGTGTCTGTATCTACTATAAGATGTCGGGGTGATTATGCTCAAGTGGTATATGCGTTTTCAGGAACACCGGTCAGTCATGGCAGCCCAATTTTTTTAAACAAAGCAAACTTCACAGAAAATCTTCCCTCGAAGGGGGTTCCACCATCATTGTATAACAGAAACTTCAGCCTCCTGGCTCACTCACTCTTACTTAGTCTAACTCCCTTCTGGAGCTGGAGTATATGAAAATGAGGGCTGCATCTATAACGATACAGGGACATATTGGGAATATGGAAGGGCTGAAGGTATGGGAGCTCCAGTCTATTAAAGAGACAGTGCTGTCTTTGTTATTGTATGTTTTTTGGTATTGCACATTTTTTGTAGTGAAATTTGGTAAATAAACTACAACACAAAATAACCTCAGGTTATATCTTTTTTTTTAATCTAAATTATGTTTCAGTATGTTTGGCACAATGTCTCACTACATGCAGTTTCCTTAACAAATAATATTTGTGAACCTGTAATGTTTTTTGTCTGGAGATCCTGCCAGCAACAGCACTTCCTATTTCAGGCTGACAAGGCTCAGCTGCTGTCCTGCAATTAGCAGCACTATATGGTCATTGGGCTGCCCATGAAGTCTGCAGTAAACATGTTTTTAATATTTATATTTACATTTTATTTATCAACTCATTGGGGAAGATTTACTAAAACTGGCACACATATAATCTGGTGCAGATGTGCATAGTAAGCTTCTAGCTTCAGCTTGTTCAGTTAAGTTTTGACAAACGGGCATATTTGGCATGCGATTCGACATGTCAAATCGGAGGCTATTGCCAGCAATGACACCGTCCGAATCGGTGCGACACCGCAACAATTCCCAAAAGTAGTTCCTGTACTACTTTTGGCGACTTTAAGGGCGATTTGAATAGACATCTGTGCAGGAACCCACACAGATGTCTGTCATATCGCCCCCAAAGTCGGATTGCATTGCCGGTTTGAAATCGTGCAAGTTCAGCTGAATTTTCACAATTTCTAACGCACAGCAGTGTGAACCTGGGCTTAAACCTAGAAGATGCACCAGCAGTGGCGGTTCGTCCATAGAGGGCGCTGGAGCGCCGCCCCCTATGGCTCTCACCGCCACTGAGTGAAATAACATAGATTCATGCATTGCACGAATCTATGTTATTTTCGCCGCTGCCGCTGTTCTATTCAGATGGTCGGCGCTCAATGTCCGGCCATCTGAATAACGCCAGCTGGTTGGCTGTACGGGAATGTCTATCAAAGCCAAGCTTATTCTCGGAGCGCACAGACTGTACGCCCCTTGAATAAGATGACAGGCGTCTCAGCCAATCACGTTGGCCGGTTCTGGCTACCTGTAACCTGATTGGCTGAGACGCCTGTCAGTCATCGAGTGCGGGAGAAGACATCGTGGGACGTGGATGCCTGACTCCAGTAAAGGTAAGTGCCGGGCGGGGGGGGAAGAACACAATTTACAGGGCACAGTGGGGACAATTGGCACAGCGGCGACCATTAAAGGGCACAGTGGCTGCGTTTAATGGCATGGCACAGTGGTGACAATGGATGGCACAGTGGCTGCGTTTAATGGCATGGCACAGTGGTGACAATGGATGGCACAGTGGTGACAATGTATGGCACAGGGGCTGCATTTAATGGCATGGCACAGTGGTGACAATGTATGGCACAAGGGCTGCGTTTAATGGCATGGCACAGTGGTGACAATGTATGGCACAGGGGCTGCGTTTAATGGCATGGCACAGTGGTGACAATGGATGGCACAGTGACTGCGTTTAATGGCATGGCACAGTGGTGACAATGTATGGCACAGTGGCTGCGTTTAATGGCATGGCACAGTGGTGACAATGTATGGCACAGTGGTGACAATGGATGGCACAGTGGTGACAATGGATGGCACAGTGGCTGCGTTTAATGGCATGGCACAGTGGTGACAATGGATGGCACAGTGGCTGCGTTTAATGGCATGGCACAGTGGTGACAATGTATGGCTGCATTTGATGGCATGTAACAGTGGCTGCGTTTGGGCACAGTGAGACTGCAATTTTTTTTTTCCTTTGCGCCCCCCCTAAAATTTTGAGCACCAGCCGCCACTGTGCACCAGACTGTGTGTGCACCCGTTTTAGTAAATCCCCCCAATGTGTTCACACATAATGCAAACCGTAATGAAGGATAGGTCAATAGCCCTTTTAAAAATAGTATATACTGCACTGTGTATGAGAAGAGTCCAAAAGTCCATAATACATCATTTGATTATAGTTAGAATTAGTTGATAACCATGTTATGATCATGGTTATCAGCATTTGTGAAAAATAGGGAAATTCCAGCCATAATAACCAAATATTGTTAAAGGAGAAGTATAACCAAAGCTTTCTTTGGTTGTACTTCTTTGGATCATAGGAGTGCAATTCGTTCTAGACTTCTGTGACCTGTTGTGAGCCATCAAAGGGCAAAAGCCTACTGTCTGCTGATGTTACTGTGAATCAATTCCGACTTTACAGAAGCAGCGGGGGACAGTTACAGTATCGGACCGATGCTGCATCCACCTACATGATTATTTTTTTTCTCTTTTAAGATATAATTTGAATCACTCTGTCCTAAAATGTGATCTTGGATCCTCAACAATAAAGTGTTCCTAATGAAGGAGGAGTTTCAAAGTGCAAGAGTATCTTGCAGCACTGGAATGCTGGGCTTACAAGAAAGTAGGAGTACTAGCAGAAGTCACTTGCAGCACAAGGGTGCTGGTCTCACAAGGAAACAATGTTGAGAGGGTGTAGAAGGAAAATGGAGATGAACAAAGGTCCCATGCATGATTGAAATGCAGAAGTAGTCTTGGATAGGCTGAATACCCTTTGGCAGTTTTCCGGCAGTGCACCTGCAGAGAAGGTGAGAGCCCTTAAGGGGGTTGAGGAGCAGAGTCAAGGGAGCAGCCTTGTCCTTAACAGAGTTCCTGAAGGTGAAGTTGGGTTTTGCAAAGGATTACTCCCAGAATGTGGCCCTCTGACTTACCTGCACAGGCTGCTATAGTAAAAAGATATTCAGGCTGGATGACACTGGGAACACTAGAGGTACTGAGATCACACTGGGAGACCCTGGCAAAGCCACTGGGAAGTTAAAGCTTAAATAAAAGTTGCTTTTACAGGCATATGAGATTTTATTTATTCTTGAAGAAGCTTGTATTTTTTTAGGCTCAAAAGCCTTCTTTGAGCTGCAGTGTGCATGAGCCCTTAAGCTGCAAGCTTCGTAGCCGTTTCCCCTTAGTTAACCACTTAAGCCCCGGACCAATTTGCAGCTAAAGGACCAAAGGTGTTTTTACAATTTGGCACTGCGCTGCTTTAACTGGTAATTGCGTGGTCATGCAATGTTGTACCAAAACGAAATTTGCGTCCTTTTCTTCCCACAAATAGAGCTTTCTTTTGATGGTATTTGATTGCCTCTGCGATTTTTATTTTTTGCGATATAAACGGAAAAAGACCGAAAATTTGGAAAAAAAATATATTTTTTCTACATTTTGTTATAAGAAAAATCGAATAAACGAAATTTTAGTCAAACATTTAGGCCAAAATGTATTCAGCCACATGTCTTTAGTAAAAAAATCGCAATAAGCGTATATTTATTGGTTTTCGCAAAAGTTATAGCGTCTACAAACTAGGGTACATTTTCTGGAATTTACACAGCTTTTAATTTATGACTGCCCATCTCAATTCTTGAGGTGCTAAAATGGCAGGGCAGTACAAAACCCCCCCAAATGACCTCATTTTGAAAAGTAGACACCCCAAGGAAACTGCTGAGAGGCATGTTGAGTCCATTAAATATTTTTTTTTAAAGTCCCAAGTGATTAAATAATGACAAAAAAAACAATTACAAAAAGTTGTCACTAAATTATATATTGCTCACACATGCCATAGTTATATGTGGAATTGCACCCCGAAATTCATTCTGCTGCTTCTCCTGAGTACGGGGATACCACATGTGTGGGACTTTTTGGGAGCCTAGCCGCGTATGGGGCCCCAAAAACCAAGCACCGCCTTCAGCATTTCTAAGGGCGGAAATTTTTGATTTCACTCCTCACTACCTATCACAGTTTCGCGGATAGGCTCCCAAAAAAAACCACACATGTGGTATCCCCGTACTCAGGAGAAGCAGCAGAATGTATTTTGGGGTGTAATTCACATATGCCCATGGCATGTTTGAGCAATATATCATTTAGTGACAACTTTGCACAAAAAAATATATATTTTTCCCGCAACTTGTGTCAAAATATAAAATATTCCATGGACTCGACATGCCTCTCAGCAAATAGCTTGGGGTGTCTACTTTCCAAAAATGATAATTTGGGGGGATTTTGAACTGTCCTGGCATTTTATGCACAACATTTAGAAGCTGTTTTTGCGCAGTATTCGCGGGGAGCGATCGTGGCCAGAAACGAACAGCCACCCCCTCATCCCGGATCGCTCCCAGAGGCTTACCGACTGCTGCATGTAATGGGGGGGGGGGGTCCCGATCGGACCCCCGACCCACGGAAAGGCAGAGACGTACCGGCATGTCCATCTGCCTGTACGTGCCATTCTGTGGACGTATATATACATTCGGCGGTCGTTAAGTGGTTAAAATGTCGACACTAGGGACCTGAAGTCCAGTGAAGAACAGGCTCAGATGACTAAACTCCAGCTTAAAGTGTTACTAAACCCAAGACCATACATTCACTATATCTGGTCTTCAAAGAAAAAACTTCAAAGGTATATTTTAGGTTTTCAGGGTAGCTCAGGCAAAAAGTATAAGTCCCATAATCATTCTTTCTGATACAAAACGAGTGCTATATGAAAAAAATACACTTTACCAATATGCTTGTTTTTCCTGCCAATGCAGCATAAATATGGTATATTTGTTTTTTAAATGTAATAACATAGTGCAAAGTGGGCGGGGCTTTAGGTTACATAAACTTTGCGTGCGCACAAGTGAGTTGTATCAATAGGTGTATACAACAGACATATGTCCCTTTGGTATAAATATATTAATCTGCAAATAAAATAAACATTTTGGATGGTGTTAAGCAACATTTAAAGCTTGTGAACGATAATTTGTTCAATGTTCATTTTATACCTTTCAATGGCATTGCATGACTTTCTAGTGACTTGGAAAAATTCTTGTCACTGGTGGCGCTCTTTTGTCCTGATGGGCCTTAAAGAGGAAGTAAACCCATGCCTATTTTTTTTCTGCTTTTCAATTATTAAGTTCCCCAAGCTAATCGCAAAGCTTAACATATATAAATCAATCAAAACCGAGGCCTGTAAATACCTTTTTTTAGATGTTTTCCTTATATGTATTTCCGGGTACTGACAGCGCCATTATAACTTCTGTTTAGTGAATCCATTTCTGACGTCACTTCCGCCCTTAGTGTTATCCTGTACGAAATCTCGCGCATGCGCTGTAGCACCGTAACCAAGCCTCAGCTGCTGTGATTCACTCCCCTGTTGTGGCGTCTTATTCAGTCACATGGGGGAGAATGAGGAAGCAGAGAAGAAGTGAAACATCGCAAGACTTCTCCTCTGTACAGCACAGCACAGAGGAGAAGATCGCTCAGTCAGCAAGCGCAGGTAACGTCATTATAACGAAAAAGTAGATTTTCAGAGAAAATACAGATGTGAGTACACTTTCACAGGCAGCAATCAGCTGCCTGTGTTATGGACTACATATTAAGATGAAGTTGTCTCCCAGGGTTTACAACCACTTTAAATGTATGGGAATTGCCTTCTGCAGGCTTTCAAAGTTCCAAAAGACGTCAAACTCTCAAAAATATACGGCATCAAAACTCGTGCAATTGCACGTTTGGCAAACATATGTGTCCCGCAATTTCAGTCAAATGAAAAGATAATTTTTTTAAGTAAATGTAACTCGAATATGGAAATGCACATACCTTAAAAGTTTTGTCTAGATTACTCAATATTATACATTATTGTTGTAAATGTAAAAGGTTTGTTTTAAGATCTAATGAAAATTAACCACTTCCCGTCCGGTCAATACTATATTGACGTCCGGGAAGTGGTTGTGTTATCCTGACTGGACGTCTATTGGCGTCCAGCAGGATAACATGCCGGCGCGCGCCAATCGGTGATGCGGGGTGTCAGTCTGACACCCTGCATCTCCGATCTCGGTAAAGAGCCTCCGGCCCAGGCTCTTTACCACGTGATCAGCCGTGTCCAATCACGGCTGATCACGATGTAAAGAGAAGGAGCCGTTGATCGGCTCTTCCTCACTCGCGTCTGACAGACGTGAGTAGAGGAGAGCCGATCGGCGGCTCTCCTGACAGGGCGGGTTCACGCTGATTGTTTATCAGCGCAGCCCCCCCTCGGATGCCCACACTGGACCACCAGAGAAGCTGCCAGGACCCAATTAAAACAACAATAAAGTAATAGGCAACAATAAAAAAATGAGCACAATAGATGCCAATCAGTGCCCACAAATGCGCACTGACTGGCAACGTGGGGACCCACTGGCAACATGGACACTGACTAAAGTGATGCCCAGCAATGCCATCAGTGCCACCCCTCAGTGTCCATCAGTGTCAATTCTCAGTGCCCATCCATGCCCAGTGCCCACCTATCAGTGCCGCCTATGAGTGCCCATCAGTGCCGCCTATGAGTGCCCATCAGTGCCACAAACCAGCGCCGCCTATCAGTGCCACCTCATCTGTGCCCATCAGTGCCACCTCATCGGTGCCGCCATATCAGTGCCCGTAATTGAAGAAGAAAACGTACTTATTTTCAAAAAATTAACAGAAAAAAATAAAAACGTATTTTTTTTCAAAATTTTCGGTCTTTTTTTAGTTGTTGCGCAAAAAAAAAAAAATTGCAGAGGCGATCAAATACCACCAAAAGAAAGCTCTATTTGTGGGAACAAAATTATAAAAAAATTGTTTGGGTACAGTGTATCATGACCGCGCAATTGTCATTCAAAGTGCGACATGGCTGAAAGCTGAAAATTGGCTTGGGCAGGAAGGTGCGTAAGTGCCTGGTATGGAAGTGGTTAAGTAAGGTACTTAAAATATCAAAGTAAATTAATTAACATTTACCGTATATACTCAAGTATAAGCCGACCCGAAAATAAGGCACCTAATTTTACCACAAAAAAATGGGAAAAATTATTGACTTGAGTATAAGCCTAGGGTGTCCATCTGCATGCCTCACTGTGTCCATGTCCATGCCTCACTGTGCCTATACCTCACTGTGTCCATGACTAGACTAAAGTTTAACATGGGAGTCTATGGAAGGGGTGCCCAGCTTTGAAAAATCGGTGCTGCCCAGCCGTAGGTTTCCCAGACAACAAACTTTGCACACTTGTAAAGGAAGAGTGGCTCTATATGTATGCCAAGTTTGGGGTCCACGGACAGTCGGTACCGGGTCCCCAAAATCTGGGAGATCAGGCGCAAAAAGGTGACTCGAGGGGGGCATTTTCAGCAAAAAAAGTGCTGAAAAACTCAGCTTATACTCGAGTATATATGGTATTTTTATGTTGGATATTATAAAAATGTTATGTTAAAATTACAAGCCAACAGAATCATTTTTATCAGTGTACTGGCAACAAATTAGTGATAGTGATCTTGTGTTTCTTCTAAACAGATCTGAGCTGTTGTCACTTCTAAGAACCTACAATTGTTATCATGAAGGAAAAAACTTCCAGCTACGGCATCATGAGGTAAGAGTATAAATATTTTAGATTACCTGCTACCCAGACATTAATACACATAAGCAGGCATAATAAAGGTCAAACCAATCCAAATAACTAAATACATATTTTAACCACTTCCATACAGGGCACGTATACACCTTCCCGCCCAAGCCAATTTTCAGCTTTCAGCACTGTCGCACTTTGAATGGCAATTGCGCGGTCATGCTACACTGTACCCAAACAAAATTGGCGTCCTTTTTTTCCCACAAATAGAGCTTTCTTTTGGTGGTATTTGATCACCTCTGCAATTTTTTTTTTTGCGCAACAACTAAAAAAAGACTGAAAATTTTGAAAAAAAATATGTTTTTATTTTTTTCTGTTAATTTTTTTGTAAATAAGTACGTTTTCTCTTTCAATTACGGGCACTGATATGGCGGCACTGATGGGCACCGATGAGATGGCACTGATGGACATCAATGAGGTAGTACTGACGGGCACAGATGAGGTGGCACTGATTGGCGGCGCTTGTATGCGGCACTGATGGGCACACATAGGAGGCACTGATGGGCACACATAGGCGGCACTGATGGGCACACATAGGCGGCACTGATGGGCACACATAGGCGGCACTGGGCACTCATAGGCGGCACAGATGGGCACTCATGGGCGGCACTTATGGGTGGCACTGATGGCTACTTATGGGTGGCACAGATGGGCACTGATAGGTGGGCACTGGGCATGGATGGGCACTGTGGGGTGGCACTGATGGACACTGTAGGGTGGCACTGATTAACCTATGTTGCCAGTCAGTGCCCATTTGGGCACTAATTTGGCATCTTTTTTTTTAATGCTTTTTTTTTTTTTTTTTTTTTTCTTTTTTTTTTTGATCTGCCCTTTTTTTTTTTTTTTTTTTACAGCCTTTTTTTTTTTTTTTGATCTGCCCTTCCCTGGTGGTCCAGGGTGGGCTTCCCTGGTGGTCCATGTGGCAAACCGAGGGGGGGCTGCGCTGATAAAAAACAAACCCCCCCTGTCAGGAGAGCAGCCGTTCGGCTCTCCTCTACTCGCGTCTGTCAGACGCGAGTGAGGAAGAGCCGTCAACGGCTCTTCCTGTTTACATCGTGATCACCCGTGATTCGACACGGCTGATCACGTGGTAAAGAGTCTCCGTGAGAGACTCTTTACCGAGATCGGTGTTGCGGGGTGTCAGACTGACACCCCGCAACAACGATCGCCGCGATGAGGATGTCATATGACGTCCTGTCAGGATTCTACAACCACTTTGCCGCCGTCAATCTGTCATTGGCGGGCGGCAAGTGGTTAAACACATTCAGAAACTGATTTACTAAAAGATTTAAAGAGTTATCACCATACTTCCACTTCAACTCCATACCATAGGAAACAATTTTTTTTGAAAAAGTGCATAAATTATTCTAATTAACTTCTCATCGCTACCTAGTAATAATGAACCTTACCACATACCGATACACCCTAAGTTTCCTTTTTCCACTAAGCCCACAAAAAGTACCACCCCCTGTTGCCATCACTTTACAGGGCAATTCCAGTTTCAGTGTTATGGTCTAAAAAAATCAGATAGAAGTAAACTACTTAAAGTGGAGGTTCACACAAAAATGGAAAAAAAAACAGGTATTTGCACCCACTTCCGGGCATATACTCCCGCGGGAGTCACGCCCCTCCCCCGCTGTCTTCTGGGAAACACACAGGTCCCAGAAGATAGCGGGGACCAGTGAGGACGCGCAGCGCCACTTGTGCATGCACAGTAGGGAACCGGCAATTGAAGTGGCAAATCTTAATTTCCTGATTCCCTCACAGAGGATGGTGGCGGGGGTAGCCAAAAACCGAGCGATTGTTCGGCTTCAGCTGCCGACATCGTGGGCACCCTGGACAGGTAAGTGTCCATTTATTAAAAGTCAGCAGCTGCAGTATTTGTAGCTGCTGGCTTTTAACATATTGTTTTTTAGGCGGACCTCCGCTTTAACAGAATGGATAGGTTAACTGGTGCTCGTTTGTATGTAATTACCTGGAACCTTGTAAGGCCTGATTCACATCTATGCATTTGTAGTGCTTTTTTTCATTTTGCAGATCTGCACTACAAACGTGTTCCATAGGAAACAATGTTAAATGCAGGGCCAATCCTAGGGTAACAGGCGCCTGGGTGCAGAAATATTTCTGGCGCTCCCACATGGGCGTCGTCATTTTACTAACTCCTCCTCTTTACAAATGTTTCTATGGCAATAAATCAACCACAGAGATGCTCCCCCACAAAGTCTTCATTAACCTGGGATCCTTACATGATCTCTTAACAATAAACAAAATACAGGAAGAGAAGCAGAGTACTTTATTGGGACCTGGAGTGGGCCTCTGTGATGGACACAGAGAGGGTTTATGTTAGAGAGTCTGTTAGATGTTTGGCGCCCCCACCTCTGCAGGCGCCTGGGTGCACAGGACTATTTCAGCTTATGTGAAAGCAGCAGATTGTGTTTGACCTGCAGAGAAAGAGGGACTCACTGTGTAATGACACCTTGAAAATAATTTAAACAGCTGTTTGCAGTGATACCCCATATGTATGTGTTATTTTTTAAAGTTGTTGTAAACCCTATAAAAAAAAAACCTGCAAGACAAAGGCATAATGAGCTAGTATGCATAGCATACTAGCTCATTATGAAATACTCACCTTAGATCGAAGCCCCTGCAGCGGTCCAGCACACTGCTCTGCCCCGTGACATGTCTCCCGGAGTTATTTCCAGGTATCGCAGGCTCCAGCGCTGTGAACCCACCGGTAACGGCACATCAGCTGAAGAAACAGCAGAAACGATGACGTTGTCACATGCTGATACAGGGGATATCTTGCAGGTTTAGGAGCTATCCACGGTAGCTACGGGTAAGCCTTATTATAGGCTTACCTGTAGTGAAAAGTGGTCTGTAAAGCCTTGTACACAGGACCGGTTTTCTCAGCAAAAACCAGCAAGAAAACTGCTTCTTGCCGAGAAAACCATTCGTGTGTATGGGGCTTTCAGGTTTCTAATCTGGAAATCTGGCCAGAATCTCGACGAGAAAAAAAAAGAACCTGCTCTCTTTTTTTCTCGTCGAGATTCTTGTCGGCCTGTTTCCCAACGATAAACCCGAGAGTGTGTATACTTACCTGTCGCCGTGGAAACCTGCGCATGCTCGAAATGACTTTGACGCATGCGCGGTAGCTTCCACGGCATAGGTAGGGTGAAGCAAGATGGCGGCGACGGCATCAAATGTAACGAGCGCATGCTCGTCGTACGCGATGACGTCACCGCGTTCTTGCCTTTTAAGATAACCGTGGTTCTTTTGAAAGGTCAGTGTGTACACTCGGGCAGAAAAAGATTCTTGCCAAGAATCTCGTCAGGGAAAACGACTGGTTTTTCCTGACGAGATTCTTGCCCATGTGTACAGAGCCTAATGCCGGGTACAGACGAGAGGATTGATCCGCGGATACGGTCGAGGATTTCCGCGGATTTGGATCCGATGGAGTGTACTCACCATCGGATCGAAATCCGCACCGAAATCCCATCGCGATGACGTGTCGCGCTGTCGCCGCGATGATGACGCGGCGACGTGCGCGACGCTGTCATATAAGGATACCCACGCATGCGTCGAATCATTACGACGCATGCGAGGGAGGGAATCGGACGGATCGATCCGGTGAGTCTGTACAGACCACCGGATCGATCCGCTGAAGCCGATTCCAGCGGATAGATTTCTTAGCATGCTAAGAAATTGTTATCTGCTGGAATTCGGTCGGCCCGAAAAAAATCAGCGTAAAAAGATCCGCTGGGATGTACACACCAGCGGATCTATCCGCTGGAACTGATCCGCAGATCAATTCCAGCGGATAGATCCTCTCGTGTGTACGGGGCCTTAGGGTTTACAACCACTGTAAACATGCAGTTGATATGGGCCAAAGCACATTAGGTGAATTCAAAAAGCTATTTTCTCTTGTTCAATAGTTATTTTCTTGATAATCACTGTGCATAACTCATATCTCTAATGGTTCAGTTCACAAAGGTGCATAACACTCTTAATTTAGTCTGCTCTGTATACAGTTTATAACCCTGATATTTTAATAGGTGTAATGCAATAAATGGAGAAGTCAGTTAACAAAGAATACCCCATATGTTATCACTATTAATAACACAAGCTTGGGTATGTGATTTACACGAGTTTCAAGAGGTACAGTATCTCTTGAAGAAAGCAGGGAAATTAGCTGTTTGCGGTGAAGATACATTTAAAATTTATGACAACATAAGGTTTTCAAAAAAAAAAATTGGTTTGTGAATGGACCAATGTGAGTATCACCATTTATCATGGTGTTAAAGTAACGTGTCCATCTTAGTAAATTAATCATATTTTGTTTCAGAGACATTCTGGCTCAACATACTGTTTTTATGGGCCTTGATATGCCAGAGCATTAAAAAATAAACATTTTAATCAAGAAATATAAACCACCCAAACTATTAAAATAAATACCGTATATACTCGAGTATAAGCCGAGTTTTTCAGCCCCTGTTTTAGGGCTGAAAATACCCTGCTTGGCTTATACTCGAGTCAGTGTACCTGTCCATTGCCAATTGCAGCCTTACTGTGCCCACTGCAGCCTTACAGTGCCCATTGCAGCCTTACTGTGCTCATTCTCACTGTGCCCATTGCAGCCTTACTGTGCCCATTCTTACTGTGCCCATTGTTGCCTTAGTGTGCCCATTCTCACTGTGCCCATTACAGCCTCAGTGTACCTGTATTCTTGACAGGCTGCGGGCATCCAGTTTTCAGTGTTCCGCCTATCATGGACATCCTCTTGTCCGAGGATGAAAGAAGGTCCGTGATTGGCGGAACACTGAACACAGTGTCTGCTGGGAAACTGTGTCCGAGGATAAGAGGACCTCCGTGATAGGCGTTAGCAGAACACAGTGTCAAACGCCTATCACGGACCAGGAGGAAGCCGCGACTTTTGAAAAATGAACGCCTGCGACCCGACAGGTACACTGACTATAACGGAACGGAACCAGGAGGAAGCCGCGACTTTTGTAAAATGGATGCCCGCAGCCTGTCAAGAATACAGGTACACTGAGGCTACAATGGGCACAGTGAGAATGGGCACAATAAGGCTACAATGGGCACAGTAAGGCTGCAATGGGCACAGTAAAGCCCCATACACACTATCAGTTTTCCTGCAGGTTTTTCTCTTCAGGTTTACCAAAACCATGTAGCGCAAGGGCCTGCCTGATTGCATACAAATTGAAACTCTTAAGGTTTGACCACATGATAGATGGTTTTGGTAAACCTGAAGAGAAAAACCTGCAGGAAAACTGATAGTGTGTATGGGGCTTCAGGCTACAATGGGCACAGTCAGAATGGTCACAGTAAGGCTGCAATGGGCACAGTAAGACTGCAATGGGCACAGTAAGGTTGCAAATGGGCACAGTAAGGCGTGCAAATGGGCACAGTGAAGCTTCAAATTGGCATTGTTGACCCTCTTTTCCACTTACCGTAGCTGCTGCATTCTCACTCTAGGCTTATACTCACGTCAATAAGTTTTCCCATTATTTTGTGGTAAAATTAGGGCCTCAGCTTATACTCAAGTATATATGGTATGTGTTAGTAGAACACAGAGATTATCCTCTTTTGCATATGCTAGCTACCTGTCTGACATTCTTATCCAGTACTGTAGCTTCAGTGCTTTCTTAGTTACTGACCTGAAACAAGTATGCAGAGTTTTGATTTCACAACTAGGCAGCTAGAATTTTTAGTAGAAAGTAGCAACGGCAGCCTCCTTATTTCTCAGAGTACAGATTTCCTTTAAAATCTAACTCTGGGCAATGACTAAAACAAGTCCTTCTGGCTGAAGTACTCACTTGATCTATAATGCAGTTCCCTTAATATAATTCCTTTCTGTCACTAGGTGTCTTCCAGGTGGAATGCCACCAAAGGCAATTTAAACCTGGAAGACTAAAGACAAGTGTGATCAAAGAAACCAGGAAAAGAGCCCAGGTCCCAGGATAAAAAAATCAGGTCAACAACTACATAAGGCAAAGAATTATTTAACACCATTAAACTAGTTTAGTGGTTAGCTACCACTTCTTCAGATAATGGGTGTAACACACGTTTGATGGCTAAGGTAAAATTAGGAAAACCGCGTAATATATGCTAAAAAAATACGGCAGCAGACACAAAAAAGAAGATATCCCCTCTAATAAAAAAAAATATAATAAATAATTTGTTGCGCTTTCTAAATGATCTTACAGTGCATTACATAATATAAAAACACATATGATCTCAATATATAACCCATTAGTGACAAATCAGAAAAAGGTAAAACAATATCATATAAAGATTTAAATAAAGTGTCCAAAATAAGTCCCATCAAAAGTGCAGATAGATGAAATATGCACCTCTTCCAGCTAGATTGTATCTGTGGTATCACACGGAGGCAAAGCATACTGTAAGTCCAAAGTTAGTTGCCAGCTGGGTGATGCTTTTATATGCTAATTGTTTTTAACCTTCTGTAAGTGTATTTCTTTATCATAATAAAAGTTATAAGGGCTTTATACACTATGGAGAGGCATTTTTTTGTTTGCTTTTCATGATGTTACTATTGGAAGTCCAGACATTACTATCTGTTGAAAGGCTTTCCAGTTGGCTATAACTGATGTATAGAAGGTGCCATTGACATATATGGAAATTATTGAAGCGGTATATGACCACTATTGAAAAAAAGGAGGTCATAGGGAGTATCCTATTATCGTTTAGAGCGAAGGTGTGTGTTGGTGATAACACAGATACAATTTCATTGGAAGAGGCACATATTTCATCTATTCTGCACTTTTGATTTGGGATTTATTTTGGACACTTTATGCATATCTTTATATGATATTTTCTTACCTTTTTCTGATTTGTCACTAATGGTTTATATATTGAGATCATATGTGTTTTTATATTATGTAATGCACTGTGAGATCATTTAAAAAAGTGCAACACATCAATTCTCTGTCATGTCAGCAGCCATCAAACTTGTTTCACACCCATTATCTGAAGAAGTGACAGCTAACTATGAAACATGGTGTATGATGTAAAATATGTACTTCTTGCAAAGTAAACTTTCTGAGATTTTATTCTTCAACCTGGGCAGGGTTTGTATGGCTTTTTGGATCACACTGTCCATTTGTCAGTTCCACCCAGCTGGACTGGACTTGGCTTAGAGACAGATATATTGTCCACATTGGTCTTCCTTAGTACACCACTCCTGTGGTCCCATGCAGCCTCATCAGATAAAAAGTTTTTCACATTGCTTACTTTTTGCTTTTCTTCCCTTTACTTCACTAAATGGGTTTGCATTGAAACTTTGTACTATAAGGGCTCTCCTGCCTTTTCCCTCTCACTCTTTTTTCCCCTCTATGAGACATGTAGAGACAAAGCTATTTTTCTAGTTTCTGAAAACACCAAGTAGCTTCAGGACATCATGGACCAGCCCCTGTAGGGCATCACCTGCACTCAGTGTCATGTTTCAGAGCATGGCACTGATATTGTCACATCAGCATCACTCTCTGCATTGTTGAAGCCTGCCAAACACCAGAGAGGTGCCTGCTTGTCATGTATCCAGACTGAAGACATTTGGAAAAGGTAAATATTGAAAAAGAGCACAACATAAAGCCAGGAGTGTTTGGGACTTTGTGACCAATCCCACAATTGGGATTCAATGGTAGAGAAAAAAAAAGTAAATAAAAAAAGCTGTGGCCCTTACCATAGTCCACCAGAATCTTGCCTAGCCCTATCCTAACCAAACCATAGCCAGAATAACCCCCAGGAAATAACTTTCATCATTCTTAAAGGTGGTGTAAAGGTTAGTTTTCTATTTTCTAAATAGGGTCCTTTAAGCTAGTGCATTGTTGGTTCACTTACCTTTTCCTTTGATTTCCCTTCTAAATGTTTTTTTTTCTTTGTTTTATTTGACTGAATTACTCACTTCCTGTTCCTCCTCAGTAAGCTGTTCTGTAAGCTGTTCTGGCTCACTAACTACCGCTCGGATGATGGTAGCAAGTTTACTGAGGAGAAACAGGAAGTGAGAAATTCAGACAAAGAAAAAAAAACATTTAGAAGGGAAATCGAAGGAAAAGGTAAGTGAACCAACAATACACTAGCTTAAGATTAGGATTCCCTAATATGAGGGAATCTCTGGTTGTCACCAAGGT
This sequence comes from Rana temporaria, assembly GCF_905171775.1. Taxonomy (NCBI): domain Eukaryota; kingdom Metazoa; phylum Chordata; class Amphibia; order Anura; family Ranidae; genus Rana; species Rana temporaria. The sequence goes on along the minus strand of NC_053496.1, from coordinate 138,413,033 downwards.
CATAAGAACTAGTGTTTCCATTGGAAAATGTCCTCTCTATTCCTGTTCTGGAGACAACCCAATATTTGGAATTTTCTTTTACTTTTGCCTTCTATGATCAGAGTAACATGAATAATAGAGAGGGCAATTGTCCCTAATAGGGGCACAAACAGCAATACAAAACAGACAGGTATTTTAATCCCACTTCACTCTATGCAAAACAAAAAAAGGTTTACTTTTAGTTATACTTTAAGTCAGAGGTCGTCAACCCCCGGTCTGCGGGCCAAAGCCGGGCCGCAACGCCTCTCTAGCCAGGCCGCAACTCTGAGGACTCTGTCCGGGCCGTACCGCCGATATATCCGGGCCAGGGACATAATGCAAGCTGCCCAAGCAGAGAGATGGCGTCATCTCTCTGCGCTACGCAGAGGCGCGCCGCTGTCCCGCCCTAACATACGGGGCTGCAAGGCTACGCTACACAGCGTCGCAGCCGCCCGATAAGAGCAGAGGGAGAATTACGTCATCTCTCCGCCCTCCCCCTCTATGCATTCCCGCAAGCAAACGGCTCCCCTCACATTCCCACCCTGAGACTGTAAGTACAGTGGGCACTGCAGAGGGACATGTATATTGTTTTATACTGGGGCATTTATTAACTTTTTTATACTGGGACATGTATTTTTATTTTTTTATACTGGGACATTTAATCATTTTTTTTTATTATGGGACATTAAATGTCCCAGTATAAAAAAAAAATGATTAAATGTCCCAGTATAAAAAAAACGATTAAATCATTTTTTTTATACTGGGACATTTAATATTTTTTTTATACTGGGACATTTAATCTTTTTTATACTGGGACATTTAATCTTTTTTTTATACTGGGACATTTAATCTTTTTTATACTGGGACATTTAATAATTTTTTTATACTGGGACATTTAATAATTTTTTTATACTGGGACATTTAATAATTTTTTTATACTGGGACATTTAATCTTTTTTATACTGGGACATTTAATAATATTTTTACAGGGCTGGTTCACACTGCACCGATGTCAGAGTTCGGATGTGATTTGCACCGCACTGCAGTGCACATCACATGCGATCTCTGTGCGATGTGATTTCAGCCATACAAATTGTATGGCTGAATTCACATCAAACTCGCACAGAACCCTTTTTTTTTTCCGTAGCAAGAACAGATCGCATGGGTGTTCACACCCATGCGATCCGATTCCTGTCCGAGTTTGCAGATCGCACTGCGATATGCGAACTGATTTGGGGGTGTTGTTAACTTTTAAATGACACTCCCAGCAGTTCGCATAGGGCAATGTGAACTGCCGCCGCAAAACCTGTGATGCGGGAACCCGCAATGGATTTGCAGGGTTCCCGCACTAACCTCTAACGCAACACATCGCGATTCCTCCTACCGGGCCTTGGAAAAATATTCTTCCACAAATCGGTCCTTGGTGCCAAAAAGGTTGGGGACCACTGCAGTTATTGTAGGGGATTCTGCCTTCAGCCTAAAGATTTACTGCTGCTCTGGGCTTCAGCAAAATGTCTGTCTCTGTCAAGAAGAAACAAGAGCAATGCTGGGGGCAATTTACAGCACACACTTATTTTTGTAGCATAATTATGAAAGTGGAATGTATGTTCCTTGCTAAAGAACCCTGGGCCAGATTCAGGTACATTTGCGGCGGTCTAACGTATCCCATTTACGTTACACTGCCGCAAGTTTTACGGGCAAGTGCTTGATTCACAAAGCACTTGCCTGTAAACTTGCGGTGGCGTAGCGTAAATCCGTCCGGCGCAAGCCCGCCTAATTCAAATGGGGTGTGTATCATTTAAATTAGGCGCGTTCCCGCGCCGAACGTACTGCGCATGCTCCGTTTTGTAATTTCCCGCTGTGCTTTGCGCAAAATGACGTCGCAAAGACGTAATTTTTTAACGGCGACGTGCGTTATGTCCTTTCCTATTCCCGGACGACTTACGCAAAAAAAAAATTTTTTAAATTCGATGCGGGAACGACGGCCATACTTTAACATGGCTGGTCTAAATATAACCCATGAAATAGCAGCCGTAACTTTACGACAGGAAAAGCCGACTAGCGACGACGTAAGAGAATGCGACAACCGCGCGTACCTTCGTGGATCGCCGTAAACAGCTAATTAGCATACCCGACGCGGAAAATTACGCAAACTCCACCCAGCGGGCGCCAAAGTATTACACCTACGATCCGAAGGCGTACGAAGCCGTACGCCTGTCGGATCGAAGCCAGAAGCCGTCGTATCTTGGTTTGAGAATTCAAACTAAAGATACGACGCGGCAAATTTGAAAGTATACTCCGGCGTACTTTTTCTGTGAATCTGGCCCATTATTTTTTATCCAGTTGTTTTGGGTAAAGTTACGGTTTAACTACTTAAGGACCGAATCGCGTACATATACATCGGCACTTTAAAGATGAATATCCATCTTTTCCATGGCAGGTCCTGTAAACGATAATGGTGGTCTCCGCGGCAGATTCACAGAGAGATCACCGTTAACGACGCGGGAGAGGGCCCCCCTTCCCGCCGCTCTTCCGCGCCCTCCGCCGCTTACCGGAGTCTATTTACTCGGCGTAACTTCATCTTTCACATTATGAAAAAAAATTGAGCTAACTTTACTGTTTTTTTTTTTTTTTTTAAGCACAAAACTGTTTTTTTTTAAAAACACGCGTTCAAAAAATGTCTGCGAAAATACCATGCGAGATAAAAAGTTGTAACGGCCGCCATTGTATTCTCTAGGGTCTTTGCTAAAGAAGCATATATAAGGTTTTGGGTTTCTATGTCATTTTCTAGCAAATAAATGATGATTTTTCCATGTAGGAGAGAAATGTCAGTATTGGCTTGGGTGCTCCAGAACGCCTGATGGTGCTCCCTGCATGTTGGGCCTCTCTATGTGGCCACGCTGTGTAAAAGTCTCACACATGGGGTATTGCCATACTCAGGAGGAAAAGCAGAATGTGTTTCGGGGTGTAATTTGTGGTATGCATATGCTGTGTGTGAGAAATAACCTGCTAATATGACAGAAACAAGTTTTTTTGTTTTTTTTTTACAGCATTTTCTGTAGTTTTTCTTTTATAGCGCAAAAAATAAAAAACCCAGAAGTGATCAAATACCACCAAAAGAAAGCTCTATTTGTGTGAAAAAAAGGACAAAAATTTCAAATGGGTACAATGTTGTATGACTGAGTAATTGTCATTCAAATTGTGAGAGCACCGAAAGCTGAAAATTGGTCTGGTTAGGAAGGGGGTTTAAGTGCCCAGTGGTCAAGTGGTTAAGGACCGCCTCCTGCACATATACGTCGGCAGAATGGCATGGCTGGGCACAAGCACGTACAGGTACGTCCTCTTAAAGTGCCCAGCCGTGGGTCGTGGCGCGCGCCCGCAACCAGGCCCGAAGCTCCGTGGCCGTGACCGCAGGACCAGCGGACCCGATCGCCGCTGGAGTCCCGCGATCGGTCCCCAGAGATGAAGAACGGGGAGAGCTGTGTGTAAACACAGCTTCCCCGTTCTTCACTGTGGCGCCGTCATTGATCGTGTGTTCCCTTTTATAGGGAAACACAATCAATGACATCACACCTACAGTCACACCCCCTACAGTTAGAAACACAAATTCAGAGCCCCCTTGTGGTTAACTCCCAAACTGCAATTGTCATTTTCACAGTAAACAATGCATTTTTAATGCATTTTTTGCTGTGAAAATGACAATGGTCCCAAAAATGTGTCAAAATTGTCCGAAGTGTCCACCATAATGTCGCAGTCACGAAAAAAATCGCTGATCTCCGCCATTAGTAGTAAAAAAATGTTTTTTATAAAAATGCAATAAAACTTTTTTTACCAAAAATAGGTAGAAGAATACGTATCGGCCTAAACTGAGGAAAAAAAAATTCTATGTTTTTGGGGATCTTTATTATAGCAAAAAGTAAAAAATATTGAATTTTTTTCAAAATTGACTCACCATTATTGTTTATAGCACAAAAAATAAAAAACGCAGAGGTGATCAAATACCACCAAAAGAAAGCTCTATTTGTGGGGAAAAAAGGACACCAATTTTGTTTGGGAGCCACGTCGCACGACCGCGCAATTGTCAGTTAAAGCGACGCAGTGCCGAATCGCAAAAACTGGCCAGGTCCTTTAGCTGCCTTAGGCTCCATTCACACTAATGCTTTTTTTGGTGCATTTTGCAGGAATGCAAGGAAATTTTTTAACATGGTTTCCTATGGAACATGTTCACATCAATGCTTTTTTGTGCCTCTGCGTTTTTGGAAAGGGTCAGGGACTTTTTTTCCAGCAAAAAGCAGCGTTTTGCAATAGGATTCAATGGACCTGCATCCAAAACGCATTTTGCCGCGATTTGCGTTTTTTTTTTTCAACCTGTTCATAGCTGGTTGTTAAAGGAAATGTAAACAAATAAAAATTACTGGCAAAAAAAAACGCAAATCGCGGTAAAATTGCGGTAAAATCGTGGTAAATACGCACGTCAAAAAACGCAGCAAGCACCCCAAAAACGCTCAAAAGCAACATGCATAGGTGTGAATCGAGCGACTCAATTCACACCTATGCATGTTGCTTTTGAGCGTTTTGACCTCTCCACATCCTCCTACTCGATTTGACTGGATTTTTGATCTTAATTGGATTGTTTTTTTTTTTTTAAACAAATACATATTTTTTTAAGGAACTCCATGAGGCAGTTTGATGCTATCTGGTCACAATGGTTTGAGTCCATGTATTGGTATAAATCAATCTGCACCATAAGTATTGCTGTATATGCATATGACTATATGTGACTATACTGTATATACATATGCACACTTTTCATTGAGAGGCGTGCTTTATGGTCATGCATTTTATTTAGTAAGCATTTATGTTTTCTTTTCTTTTCTGTTTAAAAATGTTTTTGTTTTTCTCAATAAACATCTCTGATTTAAAAAAAAAAAAGTAAGCATTTATGTCCATTAATTTGTTTGTGTTTTATGCTCCAAATTAGTTGGATGTTTGTTTTTGTTTTTTTGTTTTTGTTTTTTGTTTTGTTTTTTCTTTTTCTTTTTTGTTTTGTGGTATTTGTGATGTCTTGTGTGATGTGTTTTGTATAATACACTTGTATTTTTTTAATTGTAAATTTTGTTAAATAAAAATAATCTGATTAAAAAATAAATTATAATTTATCATTGTAGTTTAAAAAAACAACTGCAGATTTATGGAAGGCACCCTGGTTAAAGAAAAATAGAAGCTGATCAGTATCAGCAATTTCAGCTATGACCCTGTCTATGCAGCAAATTGTTTACAAGTTTAAAGGAGTAGTAAAGGCAGAAGATTTTTTTATCTCAATGCATTCTATGCATAATTTATTCATTGGTTTAGGCCGATATATATTCTTCTACATATTTTTCTTTGTCTACATATTTTTGGTAAAAATGTAAAAAAATCTCAATAAGCGTATATTGATAGGTTTGCACAAAAGTTATCGCGTCTACCAACTATGAGGAAAAAAACGAGCCTTTACAATCACTTTAATCATGAGTAATGTTTTTTTTTTTTTGTTTTATAAATCTGCTGCCGCTAGAATATGCAGCCTGCATCCACCCCCAGCATTCTGCTGACAACTCAGTATTGCACAGCTTGAATATCCAGTTAACCAGAAAAAAGGAAAAACTGGGTACCCGCAGCAAGTCCTGAAACTAGAAAGTTTATTTTAAAATGTATGAGACCCAACAGCGTCAGCAGTCCTGGAACACTTTGACGTGCTTCTTACATCTAAGCACTCTGCTACATAACTCCTCAAGATGTCCCACGACTGCTGATAATGTGGTATCATTTGAAAACAAGTGGAATTACTGCATGAACTTTTTCCTTCTTCTGGTTATATGACTATCATATTTTTTTACCACAAGCCATGCTACCTTTCTTTGTCTCTTTTCTACTTTCTTTCTTTTTGAATCTGAAGTTTTCCCATCTTTGTTTAAACATGTAAACATGTTATATTATTGTTATAATATTTAAATAATTTCTAATGTTATCTTAACATATATATGTAATAACAACAACAACAACAACATTATTAATGATAAATGGCATTTCTGTCTAGGAAAAATAAGAGTATGAATATGTGTAAAAAAAAAAAAAAACTGACAATTGAGATTTAATCAATCCCAGAGCTCAGTTCTCCACCACAAAAAAGCTTTAGGTTTCCCTGGATTTCCTGCATTGTGGATTTAGTGGCAAACTTGCTACAGAATAAAAAATGATTTAAATAGCAAACTCATCAAAAAAACATAGGAATACAAATGTATTTAAAAATAAATAAAAATAAATGAATATTTATTAGTAGTGCAGGTCTGCAGAATTCAGAATTCAGTAGTTTTTCCAGTTTAAATTAAATAATCCATAGAGTCTTACAATGTTCATTCCATTTTAGTCCCTGAATGAAATTATAACTCATATATGACAGGCAACTGTGGTTTGTGGGTTTTAATTACTGATCCCAAACTGCCATAAGCAGGAGAAGGACATTTCTTTTGGAGACGTGGGTGCTTGCTTCTTCTTTCCTGTGTACTTTGGTGCTCGATGCTTTGACCTTTGCTGCATTGTAACCTTCTATTTGTGTCAGCAGTTTTATGTAGGTTTACGGTATTACAAAGTTTCTTTTTTTGAGGCACAGCACAATGAAATGTGTCGCCATTCTCTTGGTTTTTGTTTCCATTCTGTCTATACAACCATGCCAGTGGGTCAGTTTGTAAAGAGACTAGGTTTGCATGATAGGATTCCTGTGCCACAGTTAGAACTTTAGGTTCACATACCTTCAATAATGATCTGGGTCTAAAATGAGTCCTCCTCTGAGCCTTGCATTGGGCATAGTGCTTATGATGATCTGTTGTTAGAGAACTAGGCTGTGCCAGTGTTTGAATAGATTTGACATAATCTTCCAGTCCAGTGTCTGTGTGCACAGCTGCATTTGGCTTTTCGGGTTGAGCTGATATCTCTATATCTTCATTGATGGTGGGTAGATGCTCCACGGAGATCAGAAGTTGGGATCTCATTGCTGAAAGGAACAAACAAAAAATACAATAGTTATTAGAGCAATACAGTCAGTACAGATTAAATATATATATATATATATATATATATATATATATATATATATATATATATAAAAATGTTATATATATATATATATATATATATATATATATATATATATATATAAAAATGTTATATATATATATATATATATATATATATATATATATATATATATATTATATTATATTATATATATATATATAGATATATATTATATATATATACACATACATATACTTGGTTTCTGTGTGCTTATTCTATGCCAATCTTGTCAGTGCGGTGGAACAACTGCAAACTTATGAGTTGGCTTGACATTTTTAAGAAATATAAATATGCCTTACTACAGCATCTTATGTAGTTTAAAAATAGTATTATAGCCAAACAGATGTCAGTATATTGATGAATTATGGCTATAGCTTGACTTACAATTTTCTTACCTTTTAGAGGTGGTATATTAGGTATCTGTTGGTGTTTGATAAGTCTGTTGTGCTCCTGGTCAGTGTTGCTCTGATTGATACCAATAGACGTGGTCTTTTTATAGCTTCCAGCAGCTGTCAGCCTCTCAGCTGCATTTCCCAAAATAGCATCAGCTGTGAACGTGAGTGAGGATGTGAGGAAGGTGATGTCCACGGATGTAGGGGGGGGGGGCGCTTCCAGCTTCACACTAGCTGTAATAATTTGCCTTTTTCAGCTTTCCTTTCCTGTCTCGTCTGAGTCGCTGTGTACCAACCAGCAGGATGTTAATGTGCTCGCTGACACGTTTTATGAACACCTCATTGCACACGTAAACACTGCCATTATGGTATTAGATTAAAATATACAGGTTTTTTTTTTTTTTTTTTGTAGCAGACATTAAACATTCTTTCACAAAGCTTTAGTCTCTTAGTTTTTGCTGAATGTGATCAAAATAAATGTTGGCAGGTTCTAACAAGTAGATTCTGTGCCTACTTATATTACAGCCAAGGTTGAAACTGCCTTCTGTCTAGAATTAGTGTGATAAATGCAAGCTATGAAGTAGCTTTTTCTGGGTACAAACACTGATGGAAAACTATAAATAGATCCAAACATGTTATAACCACAGACCAATTATGGCACAGGTAACTATAGTAACACATTGGAGATTGGATAAAGAGCTTTGGTGTGGAGTTTAACTCCTTGAATGTCAAATAGTGCAGGAAAGCACAAACATAGGGGGGAGATTTATTAAAACTGGTGCACACAGAATGTGGTGTAGTGGTGTATAGTAACCAATCAGCTTCCTACTTCAGCTTGTTTAATAAGGCTTTGACAATTAGCCCCTGTTCACACTGCCATGACTTGGAAGTTCAAAGTCACAAGACAAGTCGCACCCCATTAACGGCAATGGAACTGATCTAATCGATCCGACTTAGAAAAAGGTTCCTGTACTACTTTTGGTGTGACTTCAACACAACTTGCATTAACGTCTGTTAAAGAAGTCATATGCAAGCCGCGATGAAATCGGCTTCAAAGTGCACAACTTTGAAGCTGCGTCAGTGTGAACAAGGGCTAAAACCTAGAAGTTGATTGGTTACTGTGGACAGCTATACCAGATTTTGTGTACACCAGTTTTAGTAAATCTCCCCATTGTTATACTAAACCCTTCCTCTGTAGGATTCGATTAAATCAGGATTTCCAGGGAATGGCAGTAGAAGGAACTCAGTATAAGATCTCAGCGTATGCCGATGATATGCTCTTCTCACTGGCTAACCCAATGATATCTCTTCCTATTCTATACACCGAAATAGAGAGATATGGCACCTTATCATATTTTAAGATTAATTTAACTAAATCAGAGGCCATGGGAGTTGCAATGCCTATGGATATGCTGAGATAGTTGAAATCCATCTATAAATTCAAATGGACGGATTATGCTTTGAATTATTTGGGAACAAGGATCCCAGCTGATCTTGCAAAAACGTTCGATTTGAATTTTCCACCCCTTCTATGAAGGGTTTGTAGTCTCCTGGATAGATGGCATAAGGGATTCCATTCTTGGTTTGGAAGAGAAAATATACTTAAAATGAACATTTAACCGCAATTTCTATATTTGTTCCAAGCACTTCCCATTGCCATCCCTAGGCAATATTTTAAACAGATTGATGCACTATTTACTGGATTTATCTGGGCACAGAAACATCCAAGGAGCCGACATAGAGACTTAAAGATGTGGCCGAACCTGGAACAAGCACAGAGCAGGGTCTTACTTTATAGAGCACCTTGGTCCTTTAAAGAACTTCCAACCACGATTAAGACACACCCACTAATAGGCCTGACGATAAAAATGTGCCATTGACTTATTTCTAAAGGGCAGTTGTCAACACCAGAGTCCTCATTATTCCCCATTTTGGGGAACCCACAATTTGCTCCAGGATTAAGGAAAGAATCCTTTGGCGTATTATTAGAAAATGGGTTATTCCAGGCCTCTCACTTCCTGGAAACAGGATCATGGCCTAACTGGCAAACATTGACATCCAGCTTTAATCGACACCAATTAGATTTTTGGCGTGCGACACAATTGAGGCACTTCCTGCAGAGTTTACCTCCACCTGATAATTTCAAGCGGAAGTTAACGATATTCTAAGAATATTGTAATGAGAAGGGATTACTCTCCCATGTTCTCATGAAGATGTATGATCTGCTGATTAGACTGGCAGAAGATTTCCAATTGCCATTTTTAGGCAAATGGGAAGTGGAATTTGGTAGAACCTTTTCAGAGGAACAATGTACCAGTATAATACATAACATATTTGAATCCTCAATGTGTACGAGGATACAAGAAACAAATTATAAAATTGTTTCCCAAATTATAAAATTGTTTCCCAATGGTACCGAACACCAGTTCTCCTCCACAGACTTTTTCCGGAGGTCACGGATACCTGCTGGAGATGCTGTGAGGAATCTGGAACGTTATTACATATTCTCTGGTCATGTCCTATAATCAAGGATTTCTGGGAGGTGGTCCGGAGAATTTGCAGTTTTGGGAAGAAGAGATACCTGACGATTCTGCCTTTTTACTATTACATGAAACAAAAATGCCAGTAAAGAGATATAAGGAAACGATAGTATGCAATCTTCTAAATGCGGCTAAAGCATACATACCTGGCACCTGGAAGCAAAGACAACCCCCACCAATAAGACTCTGGCTTAAGAAAGTAGAGGAGATGAATCAAATGGAAGAATTGATATGGATAGTACGACAGAAAAAAGAGACATATAGGAAAACATGGTCCGTATGGAATCTCTTTATTAATTCAAAAGAAGGGAAGATGTTTATGGGAGTAGTATAGAGGAGCAATATACGGCCAGGAGATATAAGGGAGAGGAGGGGGATGTAGTGGAATGGGAGGAGAGGGGGGATTCCCTTTGGATGGATTTATTTCCCCCTTTTTTTTTCTTTTTCTCTGTATGGTTTTGATTGTTTACGACTCGGTCGTGGTTATTGGATTATGTATGGATTTTGTAGATTTGTTTTGTTATCTGCTGGACGTAGGGGGTAACCTAGGAGGGCGGATAGAGACAGATACCCTATCAAGAATACTGGAATAGACTGAGAGTATAAATACATGACCAAAGGGAAATGGATACCAGGAGAAATAAACAAGGGATTTATTGTAAATATTAAATAAAATGATGAGACTAGGAAATAAAGTCTGAAATATAACTACTATTCTGATAGAGGAATAGGCCAATTATGTGATTATGTTACTAGAATGATGTATGGAAGATGTTCTGAGATTTACCTTCCTTTTTTTGTTGTCTTTTCCATCTTGTTGAAATAAAGAAAAGATTTAAATTAAAAAAATAAACTTTTTTTGTGAAAAAAGGTTGCTCTCATTTGGTGGTCCCTGTTTTATTCTTGGAGGTGACTTCAACGGGGCTTTGTTCCAGACTGTGAATGCCTCCTCGGTTAAGTCTTCTATCCCTCATTCCACCCTCACACACATCAAATCACTTTTACATTCCGCACAACTAGTGGCTTGTATAGCATCCTTTTGAGAGAGATTATAGCTTTTACTCAGTGGCCCATAACTCATACAGCCACATTGACTATTTTCTAGGTCCCTATTACACCTCCCCATTACCGCATCCTTGGGCAACATTCTCTGGTCTGATCACGCTCCCATTCACCTACAATTCACACACATGCCTGTAGGCAGTTTTCCTGGTGTCTTAATGACAACCTGTTGAAGGATTCACCATGCGGAGCTGCGATCCAGCTGTCCTGGATCACAGTTTTGGTCAAATGGGAAGCACTAAAGTGTGTGCTTTGTGGGATTTTTATACAATATGGCTCACGGATTAAAGAAATCTAGGTCCGGTGACATTGCCCGTCTTCTCTCTACTAGAGCTAATCTTGAATTAACTTACAAAACAGACTTGTTTATATGGACCTGTCCAATGCTCCCTGTGACCTACTTAGGATTTTAGACACTCATTACCTTATAGCTAGGGATAAGGCGCACAATTACCATTACTCTCTCGCCAATAAGTAGGGGGAAAACTTGGCTAGGGTCCTCCACCCACGCCCACCGCACAGCCCAAGGCAACTCTTTTAAACTGCTGACCAACAGCGGGTCTGCAATCCTCAGGCCATATCAGTCGTTTTTCAACAATATTATTCCCAATTGTATAACTTGCCTCCTCAGTCTACAGCTCACTCAACAGGTTCTTCATCTTCCACCATGGAAGAATATATCTTAGAGACCACCCTACCGAAGGTGTCGGCTAAAGAGGCTTCTGATCTGGACAAACCTTTGTCTGACTCAGAATCTCTGGGTGCCATGAAAGTGTTAAAACCTAGGTTTTATGAATTCTTTGCCCTTTTTCTTGCCCCAATATTATCGGTGGCATTCAATTATATAGATGACTTCCACTTGCTCCCTAAGGATCTCTTATCTGCCAACATGTCTATAATTACTAAACCAGGTAAAGATCTCATTGTAGTAGCTATCGCCCATTTTCCCTTCTTAAAGCGGGGGTTCACCCTATAAAAAATTTCTAACACTACATCCAGCCCAGTTCTGCAAATAAAATTACACTGACCTTTTTTTTTTTTGCCGTAGATAGCGTTTATCGTTAGAATTCACCGCGGCTTCCGGGTAGGGAATCCCGCGGGAGTGGGCGTTCCTATTGACATGCCAATTGATTTACATGCTAAACGAAAGACCGGCGCCGAATAGAGCCGAGCCGACCTTCTTTCGGGAAGTCGTGAAGAGCTGTATGCGCCGTCGTTTAGCATGTCAATCAATTGGCATGTCAATAGGAACGCCCACTCCCGCGGGATTCCCTACCCGGAAGCCGCGGTGAATTCTAACGATAAACGCTATCTACGGCGAAAAAAAAAAAAGGTCAGTGTAATTTTATTTGCAGAACTGGGCTGGATGTAGTGTTAGAATTTTTTTATAGGGTGAACCCCCGCTTTAATTTAGACATGAAATTATTTGCAAAAGTTCTGGCCAACCGATTATCCCCCCTTTTACCTGCGTTTGTACATACAGACCAGGTGGGCTTTGTGCCGGATGAGAGGCATAGGATAACGCCACTAAAATCATACATCTTATCTCATACATCCAGAAACACAATTTAACCGCTTCAGCCCGGAAGGTTTTACCCACTTCCTGACCAGAACGCTTTTTACAATTTGGCACTGCTTCGCTTTAACTGACAATTGCGCGGTCATGCGATGTTGTATCCAAAATTTGCATCCTTTTTTCTTACAAATAGAGCTTTCTTTTGGTGGTATTGGATCACCTCTGCGGTTTTTATTTTTTGCGCTATAAACAAAAAAAGAGCGTCAATTTTGGAAAAAATATATATATTTTTAATTTTTTGCTATAATAAATATCCCCAAAAGTTTAAAAAAACAAATTTTTATCTCAGTTTAGGCCAATATATATGCTTCTACATATTTTTGTTTAAAAAATCCGCAATAAGCGTATATTGATTGGTTTGCGCAAAAGTTATGCAAACTATGGGGATTTTTTTGGCATTTTTATTATTTATTTATTTTTACTAGTAATGGTGGTGATCTGTGATTTTCAGCGGTATTGCGACAATGCGACGGACAGATTGAAAACTTTTGACACTTTTTTTAGGACCATTGGCATTTATGCAGCGATCAGTGCTATAAAAATGCACTGATTACTGTGTAAATGTCACTGGCAGGGAAGGGGTCAACACTAGGGGGCGATCAAGTGGTTAAATATGTGTTCCCTCTGCATGTTCTAACTGTGTGGGGATGCGAGTGACTAGGAGAGAAGCCCTGTCATTTTTTCTACTTCGTAGGAAGAAATGATAGGGCTCCTCTCTTCTGACAGCACAGGGATTTGTGTCTGCCACTCATGCATGTGATCGCACGTGGCCAGTGGCGATCGTGCCTGCCGGCCACGTGCATCAGTCCCCTGCCGTGTAGCGGGCGCATGCCCTCTGGTGACTGAAAACGGGTAGGACGTACCCGTACGGGATTTTGCCCAGCAGTGCCATTGTGCCGCAGTAGATGCGTGACACGGTGGGCAACTGGTTAAAAGCATATCTTCTCTCCTTTTGACGAAGAAAAGGCGTTCGACCGGGTGAACTGGCGGTTCCTGCGTCTTTCCTTGGAGCAGATTGGTTTAGGCGATACCTTTATCACTAAAGCAATGTGTTGTGCTTATTAAGGAAATTTTCCTGCGCAGTATTTATGATTAAGTCATTTTTAACAATGATATTTTTAAGATACAGATTCAATCTATTATGACCACAGTCTAAAAATATAAAATGTATTCACCAGACATGTAATCATACAAGATAGTTATATATATATATATATATATATATATATATATATATATAAATATATATATGTGTTGACTAAAACAAATGTTACATGAAATTAAAATATTGATTGCCTTACATAAAATCTTGAATATCAATTGAAACACCCGCTAAATTGGAGTGTAGTACCTTTGACATGAGACAGCAAAGATAAACTTCCCTGTAGAATCAATAACCTTGTAAAATGACAATTAGACAGAACGTCTGTATTTCACAATTTCAACGGTTACTATACTGCAGGTAAGTAAGTGGTTAACAACGTGAAATAAAATTAGACGTTTGTTATGTCATAAGATGGAAACTATGCAAAATAAAAAATATATTGAAAATGTAATCTTTAGAAAAAAATCTACAAGGCGGTTATCAATTCGAGAGAATAATTATCAATTGTATATAACTCAATAAATCAATATTTAAGAGAACACAAATGAATATAAGATAAAATCAACCCAACATAATTACCCGTTCCTAAGCGGCTACTGGTCTGAATTGCTGATTACCAGAGTTTTTAGAATGGCTGCCGTGGCTTTCAAGATGGATACTCTTAAAGAGGAATTACCGTATTTTCCGGCGTATAAGACGACCTTTTGTACTTAAGAATATCCCCGTCTTATACGCCGGTTATGCAGAGACTCTGACTCTGCATACAGGGATAAGGTATGGCGATTGGCACAGTGAGGTATGCAATGGGCAAAGTGAAGTGTGGTATGCAATGGGCACAGTGAGGTGAGGCATGCAATGGGCACAGTGAGGTGAGGCATGCAATGGGTACAGTGAGGTGAGGTATGCAATGGGTACAGTGAGGTGAGGCATGCAATGGGCACAGTGAGGTGAGGTATGCAATGGGCACAGTGAGGCTACCCCTCAGCTTCTAGACAGACTAGTTGGAAGGGGGTCATCTTATACGGTGAGTATATCCCAAATCCAACCTTTTAGCTGGAAAATTAGGGGGTCGTCTTATACGTCCAGTCGCCACAAGGAGAGGTACAGTATATGTTTTTTCTGGTTTTGTGAAAAGAGAGACTATTGTTCAAGTGTCTCTGTTTCAACACAAGGCTTAAATATTTTTCAATGGTTGATCCATTGAAAACTTGGAAAACATATGAAGTCACAAAGACCTTTATTTCATCTTGTCTTGAGGCCTAACTGAATTTAACATCTCCGCCAGAAGATTATAAAATGTATTATTTCTTCATCATAATTACCACAAATGTCATTCTACTCCTGGCCCTCAGCATCTGTTCTGGTCAATGGCTCCTCCTCCGCACCACTGGTCACAGGTTTTCTCCATACACAAAGACCTATATGATCGGCCCCTGACACCTACCTCGGTGATGAAACTCTTGTCTATGCTACCAGGCTCTATAGCATCTCAGAAACGTAACTTACTACGTGTTTTTCCTGTTAGCAGCTAGACAATTGATCCCTTTATTCTGGAAAACTACCACTACTCCCCCCATTGTCATTGTGGGTTTCTACTATAAATGATATCATGCGCAAGAAATGTTGGCTCTGGATAACGACACATTTGACAATTTCAATGTTTTCTGGTTGGTTTGGATTGATTTCTCCACCTCGGACTCCCTAAAAAATATGCTCTTGCACTTAGACTAAGTTACTCTGCATCCTGACCACCTCCTGATGGTTTAGCCTATCAGACTCGCTCAAACCTTCTATTCCTTCCCCCCGATCCCTTTGGGACCTTCTGTTCTCTGTTCCCCACTTTTTTTTTCCTTTTTTTTGTTTCTTCCTTTTCTACTCACCTTTTACAATACTCAATTGTACTGACCTCAGGTCTTGGTTTCCAATCTTATGGGCTCCATGTTAGCACTTTTACGTGCCATGGGCAGATACCTTTCTTGATATGTTATCCCTGTTTGTATTGTATTATTTCTACTTTTGATATAAAATTTATACTGTACCATTTGTAACGTTGGAAAAGAGGATGTTCTTCCACTGTTCTTATATTTTATTGTGTACAATAAAAATATATTTGTCTCTAAATTGCATGTAATTAGACTGGTCTGGAGTGGTAAGTAGGGTACCCCAAGGCTCTGTCTTGGGACCAATTCTGTTTAATTTATTCATAAATGATATAGAGGATAGGTTACATAGCTCAATCTCAGTTTTTGCAGAGGACACAAAATAAGCAGGGCAATAACTTCACATTATGATATAGACATTTTACAGAAAGACCTGAACAAAATAATGGAGTGGGTAACTACACGGCAGATGATGTTTAATGTGGGGAAATGTAAGGTAATGCACTTGGGGGCTAAATACATAAGAAAGCTACTCACTGGAGAGAGACTTTCCTGGGAGAATCAAAGATGGAGAAAGATCTGGAGGTCCTAGTAGAAGACAGACAATAGCATGCAATGTTAAGCTGCAGCTACCAAAGCAGAATATTAGCATGCAAAAAAAGGGGATTTAGGGGGGGGCGTGGCCTGGACATGGCTGCTTTGCCTTTGAGCTTCCGGCCTGAGCCCTCCAAACCCGGCAAAAAAAAAGTAAATTACCGGCATGCACGCGAAAAAGTACAGCACCATGGCAACTACGAGGGGGACCCCCTCTGAAGCGAGCTAGTGCCATGGCACCAGGAGGCCCGGCACGTGGCTCTGCACTGAAGACCGAAACCCCAGCTGCCAGCCCCGGCTTACCTGCTGCAGCTGCATCCTTGACCGGATCACCCGAATTGCTCCGGGTCCCCCGCGGTGCCACGATCTCTGCAGCCCCGCAACCTGGCACCGCAATGCAGGATCAGGACATCAGGGCCCTGCTGCTAGCTCTCCCGACAGGGGCGGACATTGAGGCGCTCCCAACCCGGTCGGACATTGAGACCCTTATCCTCCGATTGGAGGAAACACACAATTGGGACATCCAGGCGGTCCGAGGGGAATTGTCCACGCTGACAGAGCGAGTTACATCGGGGGAGGCATCGGTGACGTCCCTGGAAGTCAGAGTGGCGACGCTGGAGCAATCCAAAGACCAGCATTGCGGCACAGCCATAGAACTGCAGCTCCACCTATAAGACATCGAGGACCGTAGCCGCCGCAACAACTTGCGGCTGCAGGGAATACCGGAGGGGGTGGACGGAGAGAGTCTCGGAGACATGGTGAGAGAGCTGTTCCGGACAGTCCTGGAGGACCCAGAAGCGGAGATCATCTTGGACAGAGCCTTGGGCCCCAGGTCGGCTGATCCGAGTAGGCCGCGTGACGTCATATGCAGGCTACATTGCTATGCCCAGAAAGGAAAAATCCTCCGCAGGGCCTGGGATCACAGGGATGTGGAAATGGCAGACGCACAGGTCAAGATCCTCCCGGACCTCTCCAGGGCTAAGCTGCGCAGTAGAGCCCTGCTGCGGCCCCTATTGGACCTAGCCAAGCAGAAAGCGACTGATCTTCCTGCACTCTTCCGCTACTTGGAGGCGGAACCCATTCAGGTGCCTAACTGGCTACAGCTGCCCCCTTAACCACCAGACAGATCAGGCCCCTCGGCACAGCGCGGCCCATTGCCTCCCTGCCAGCAACGGGGGAGACGGAGGAACCTGTCCCCATCGCGGGAAGAGCCATGTGAGTATCCCCATCTCTGACTCCCTTACCCTCTCCCTGTTGATCACACCCGCCGGCCGCGCTCAACTCCACCACCCTCACGTGGCATCTCACAGTACAGGGAACCGGGTTATGGGATAGATGCTTGTACCGCCATGCTCCCCTGGTTTTCTCCCCCCCCCTGCCAACGGGCCTATGGGCCCAGCCTTCACCCCGAACTCCTGGCAGAGGTACACGCTGACCACTCCACTGCACACTGTCGTTGCCGCTGCATGTGCCCGCACTCTCCAAACCGGCGGGTGGATACCCAAGAACCCCGAAGGGAACACTACCCCCTCCCCCCTGTATAGTGGGCAGTCGTCAGCCTGGATGGAGACCCCAGATGACTTTGGAGAGCAGGGGGGACATGGTGCTGCTGCCCCCCCTCCTGCGCCCTGCTGAGGGGGGATAGAACCACAGAGGGGATCCACCTTGACGAGGTATGGAGGAAACGGCGGCAGCCAAATATGGAGAATCGGGGGTCTGAGCTGTTGTTCGGGTGGGGGGAGGGGGGCTTTTTTGGAGATCCCATGTAAGTCCGGAGAACAGTCGAGCCATCACTGACATGCGGATTTGATACCGTTCTATGCCGGGTGGGTGAAGCTAGAGGGACCTTGGAGGGACCCTTTGCCAACTGGGGGGAGCCCTGTGACGTTCCCTACTTCAACCATTACTGACATGCCTATCACCCAGATGGGACTGTAACATCTTTGATGTTACTTCTCGCAGAACGAGCGCAGCTGTGCCCTATCCTAGCAGCTGCGCTCCGTTCTGCAAGATGTCCGCGTCACTTCCGGTGCGCGGACGTTTGCGTTCCAAGCTGGAACGCGGAAGTGCGTCTCAGGACCCTTCCCGTTTTCCCCGCGAAATCGCGGCTATTTAAACTTCCCACAGATGACGGCAGGGTGTTCGGTTATTCTGTCGGATGCCTGCCGTCACCTGTGGAAGGGCGGATCACACCACTGAACCCAGGAGCCTCTGAGGACCTTTCCCAGTTCCAGCACCTCTACCGAGCGATCATTAACCCCCTGCACCAGCAGGTTGTGAACCTCCACTCTCCAGTACTTCACTCTAGACCTTCAAGGACTCCTCCACAATAAGTCTCCTGGCTTTCTCCAACTTACATCCTGCAGCAGTGTACCACAAGACCCAGCACAACCGCAAGTATCCTGTTCATATTCATACCTGTTGAACTGAGTCACTCTCACTTGCTTGTTACACAAAAGGACTGCATTGAACCTGTATTTCTGTTACTATTCCCATTTATTACATTGCTGGACTTTGCTTACTATAGTACTAAGCCTATATTGTGAAGTAACAATATATTATCAGATATTAGTACTCTGCCATAGATTCAAGTGTGACATATTACTCCCTAGGAACTAGGAACTATACAGTAGGATTCCTTTTCATTTCAAGAGACTCTATTACTATAGACATTTATTATATTTGGCTTATGAAATAATAAGCTTCCTTATGTTGGTACGGATTGAGGTTGTGATGAATTAACCCCAAACTTTCTGGCTAATTAAGAGAGTGTTTTGGTGGTTAGACCTGAGAAGCCTCTGCAGCTGTGATCCAACAGTTCTAATTACTTAACATAGGCAGTGTCATTACATAATAACCGAACCCCCTTTTAAAAGGATAATGGATCCAGCAGAGCTTGCTAACCACCTAGTTGGACTTTCACAAAGAGTGGATAACCTCACTGCCACTGTCAATGATTTACGTCAAGAAAATGATGCTTTACGCAACCAAAATTTTGCATTACCCAGGGAGAGACCTGAACCCAAAGTTTGCCCCCCTGAACCCTTTTCAGGGGAACGAAAATGTTTCCGCCAATTTGTTAGTGCTTGCCGCCTCATGTTTGAACTGCGCCCCCGCACTTATCATTCAGACAGGGTTCGTATCCTCACCCTCATATCATATTTGAAAGGAGAGCCTAGGGTCTGGGCTGATGCGTATGTCGAAGAACATGGTGATTTACTGGGGGCATTTAATACATTTTTGGATGAGATGTCACTCCTCTACGAGGACCCTAACAAACAGCTTACAGCTGAGAACACCATTAGGAGCCTTAAACAAGGGAAAAGACATGTGGAGGACTATATTTCGGAATTCAAGTGTTGGAGCAGAGAGACACAGTGGACAGACATTTCACTCCGTAATCAATTTAGATTAGGTTTATCTGAACCAATGAAGGACGAGTTAGCTCGTGTAGAGCTTCCTCCATCCCTAGAAGATCTGATGCATTTATCTCTCACCATTGACCGGCGTCTCCGTGAAAGGAAGGCTGAACGATTTAACACTTACTTACCTCCACAATTCAGGAGATCTAAGTCACCTCCAAAGGATGTTCCCATGGAACTAGGAGCTGTCAAAGGTCCTTTATCATTGGCTGAGAAACAACGGCGCAGAGCTAATAACCTTTGCCTCTACTGTTCAGCCCCAGACCATATGGTCTCCACTTGTCCACTTCTAAAGAGGAACTCAGAAGGTAACATTTCTAACATTTGTAAGATCAATCCACCTGGAACTACCACTAATCAATTTATTTATGTCACTCTTACATTACAGTGGGATCAAAATAGAACTACCATTGACGCGATGGTCGACACCGGTGCCTGTGGAAATTTTATTGATTTAGCAATTGTCAATTCAAATAAAATTCCTTGTGTGGTTAAGCAAAATCCTCTCTCTGTCACATTTATTGATGGTTCTAGTTCCACCTCAGGTCCAATTTCCTCTCAAACCACACCCCTACTGGTTACTTGCGGGAATAACCATACAGAGACCCTTGTCTTTGATGTCATTCCATCTCCGCTTTTTCCAATAGTTCTCGGGTTACCTTGGCTACTCTTACATCAGCCTACTTTCCTCTGGACTAACCACTCACTCAATCTAAACTCCACATTTTGCCAAGAAACTTGCTACCCCATTTTCACTATTCTCTCCACGGAGATTTACTATAAAGATCTCCCTACTTATTTGCAAGATTTTTCAGATGTTTTCAGTAAATCCAAGGCAGAGGTTCTTCCCCCCCATCGAATTTATGATTGCCCTATAGATCTCATTCCTAGCTCTCCAATTCCAACTGCACGTATCTATCCCCTATCACAACCAGAGCTTGTACACCTTAAGAGTTACCTTGATGAGAACCTGAAAAAGGGCTTTATTAGACCATCCACTTCTCCCGCAAGTGCCGCCATGTTCTTTGTCAAAAACAAGGATGGCTCACTACGGCCTATCATTGATTACCGTGCCCTCAATAGTATCACTGTGAAAAACCGCTACCCCTTACCTCTCATTCCAGAGCTCATTGAACGTCTTCAAACCTCAAAGGTTTTCACAAAATTAGACCTTAGGGGTGCCTATAATTTGATCAGGATTCGTCCAGGTGATGAGTGGAAGACTGCCTTCAAGACTCGTTATGGTCTTTATGAATACACTGTGATGCCATTTGGACTTTGTAACGCACCTGCAACCTTCCAGTGGTTCATAAATGACATTTTTAGGGATCTGCTTGACGTCTGCGTAGTAATTTATCTGGATGACATTCTGATCTACTCTGATACTTTTGAGGAACACACTAAACATGTTCGTTGGGTTTTGGCCAGACTTAGAACACATTCCCTATATGCCAAACTGGAGAAATGTGTTTTCAGCCAGACAACTATATCTTTTCTAGGCTACCAAATTACACCTCAAGGTATCCAAATGGACTCTTCTAAAGTAAAATGTATTACCTCCTGGCCAATACCTCACTCTAGAGAAGCTCTTCAACGGTTCCTCGGTTTCTCAAACTATTATCGCAAATTTATCAAAAATTTCTCAGCAATTGTCAAACCATTGAGTACTCTCACTAGCTCGAAGACACCCTTCTCCTGGTCAAAGGAAGCCCAGGATTCTTTTGACACCCTAAAGCACTGTTACACTTCAGCCCCCATCTTACAACTACCTAACCCCCAATACCACTTCACTGTAGAAGTAGACGCCTCTCATTATGCTTTGGGTGCTATCCTGTCCCAACGTCCAAGTCTATCAGAGCCACTTCACCCTGTAGCTTTTTACTCCAGGACCCTCTCGCCAGCAGAAAAGAACTACCCCATCGGTGAAAAGGAACTCCTTGCAATTAAAGATGCTTTAGAGAATTGGAGACACCTATTGGAGGGTAGCACTCATCCAATAACAATCCTGACCGATCACCGTAACTTACAACATCTGAAAACATGTAAGACGCTCTCTGCCCGTCAGGTCAGATGGAGCTTATTTTTTGACAGGTTTGATTTTTATATATCCTACAGGCCTGGCACACAAAACATCAAAGCCGACTCCTTGTCTCGTATGAATGAAGACCAAACTACTGAGATTCCTCCACTTTCTATCATTCCATCAAACCGATTCATTGGCGTTTCCACCACCTTTAGGCAATTAATTTCTCAATCACTCTCCAAAGATCGCTCTTGTCTACCAAAAGACCTTACTAGATTACCAGATGGAGTTTATACTTTCAACGACAAGATCTTCGTTCCCCCTAACTTACAACTCTCGTTACTTAGACATCTTCATGACTCACCCCTAGCCGGCCACCCTGGGATCAACAAGACTACTCACCTCATCAGGAGAGATTACTGGTGGCCCAATCTGGCTAAGACGGTCCATGAATATGTTAGTTCATGTGAAATTTGTGCTCGTAACAAACATTCTAGGAGACCTCCTTTCGGTCTTCTCGCTTCTATCCCAGTACCTAATAGACCTTGGGAAGTTGTGTCGATGGACTTTATAGTTGATCTTCCTAAATCCAATGGTGCCAACACCATCATGGTCATAGTAGACCTCTTAACCAAGATGGCACACTTCGTCCCTTTGAAGAAGTTACCAACTTCCCTTGAGACAGCAAACGCATTCATCTCCAATATTCTCAAATTACATGGTTTACCCTCAAAAATCATTTCGGATCGCGGCAGTCAGTTTGTTTCTAGATTTTGGAAAGTCCTATGTAATGCTCTACAGATTGACCACCGCATGTCCACTGCCTACCACCCTCAGACAAATGGGCAGACAGAACGTGTCAACCAAATCCTGGAACAATATCTACGCTGTTACTGTACACATCTACAGGATGATTGGTTTCAACTTCTACCCCTTGCTGAGTTCTCTTATAACAATTCCACCAGTTCTTCGTCTCGATTCACACCTTTTTTCGCCAATTTTGGTTTCCACCCCAACAGTTTACCAACCTCTTACCTCCCAAATAGTGTTCCAGCAGCTGATCATTATCTATCTACTTTAAAGGATACACTGGAGA
Organism: Rana temporaria; assembly: GCF_905171775.1. Taxonomy (NCBI): domain Eukaryota; kingdom Metazoa; phylum Chordata; class Amphibia; order Anura; family Ranidae; genus Rana; species Rana temporaria. Next base: position 138,390,209 of record NC_053496.1, on the reverse strand, counting down.
TTCTCCGTTCTAACTTAAAATTTGCTCAACAAAGACAAAAACACTACTATGATACTCACAGATCGGTACCTCCTAAATATAAGGTTGGGGATTTAGTCTGGCTTTCCACCCGCAATCTTCAGCTTAAAATACCATCAAAGAAACTAGGCACCCAATTCACTGGACCATTCCAGATATCACATTTAATCAGTCCTAATGCTGTCAAATTACTTTTACCCTCAGACTGGAAGATACATTCTTCATTTCATGTTTCTCTCATTAAACCTTTTGTTTCTAATCCATTTCCTAATAGAAAGCCATGTCCTCCTTCACCAATCAAGGTCCATGGTGAGACTGAATACGAAGTTGAGAAAATACTGGACTCTAGGAAACGTGGTTCCACTCTTCAATACCTTATACGTTGGAAAGGTTATGATCAACTTGATGACTCTTGGGAGGATTCTTCAGACATACATGCCCCACGTCTAATCAGACAATTTCATTCGAGATATCCTACTCGACCCTCTATTTCTGGGAGCACTGGTGGTGCCCCCTTGAGGAGGGGAGTATGTAACATCTTTGATGTTACTTCTCGCAGAACGAGCGCAGCTGTGCCCTATCCTAGCAGCTGCGCTCCGTTCTGCAAGATGTCCGCGTCACTTCCGGTGCGCGGACGTTTGCGTTCCAAGCTGGAACGCGGAAGTGCGTCTCAGGACCCTTCCCGTTTTCCCCGCGAAATCGCGGCTATTTAAACTTCCCACAGATGACGGCAGGGTGTTCGGTTATTCTGTCGGATGCCTGCCGTCACCTGTGGAAGAGCGGATCACACCACTGAACCCAGGAGCCTCTGAGGACCTTTCCCAGTTCCAGCACCTCTACCGAGCGATCATTAACCCCCTGCACCAGCAGGTTGTGAACCTCCACTCTCCAGTACTTCACTCTAGACCTTCAAGGACTCCTCCACAATAAGTCTCCTGGCTTTCTCCAACTTACATCCTGCAGCAGTGTACCACAAGACCCAGCACAACCGCAAGTATCCTGTTCATATTCATACCTGTTGAACTGAGTCACTCTCACTTGCTTGTTACACAAAAGGACTGCATTGAACCTGTATTTCTGTTACTATTCCCATTTATTACATTGCTGGACTTTGCTTACTATAGTACTAAGCCTATATTGTGAAGTAACAATATATTATCAGATATTAGTACTCTGCCATAGATTCAAGTGTGACATATTACTCCCTAGGAACTAGGAACTATACAGTATTATTCCTTTTCATTTCAAGAGACTCTATTACTATAGACATTTATTATATTTGGCTTATGAAATAATAAGCTTCCTTATGTTGGTACGGATTGAGGTTGTGATGAATTAACCCCAAACTTTCTGGCTAATTAAGAGAGTGTTTTGGTGGTTAGACCTGAGAAGCCTCTGCAGCTGTGATCCAACAGTTCTAATTACTTAACATAGGCAGTGTCATTACAGGGACAGAGGGAGGCGGTTGCCGTTTATCCCCTCTGAGTCAGAGAGGGGAAGAGCTGACTGCCCTGAAGTCTGCACTTTACATTGTTAGAGTTGACTGATAAAGTTGTTTTGCACTATATTTATGCACTGTTTGCTGATGTGGTTTGCATGCCTGTTGATACGCAATTTAACAATATAATTGTCCATATTTTACACTGCCGGTATATGCTATAACATGTATGCTTGCATGCCGGGGGGGGGGGGGGGGGGGGGGGGGGGATTATACTTTGGTCCTGTACACCCACTACCCCGATTAGGACGGCGCTCCATACCCCGGAGTCTTTTTTTCTTGAGGGGACTCCGGCGAGCGCCACTGCCATTTAGGGTACTTTAGTTCTCCCTTACTTCTGCACACTCTCGTGACAGCCCTCGGTTTCTTCTCTTTTTTTCGGTCCTTCACATCTTACTATGCACACTTTCTACCCTATCCCCCCCTTCCTCTTACCCCCTCCTTTTTTTTTCTCCTTTCCCGGGTGCGGACATGGATTTACTCAACATAGTGTCCCTGAATGCAAAGGGACTAAACACACCCAAGAAGCGGAGGATGCTGCTTCATGACATGCGCCGCTCAAGACCGGATATAGTCATGATACAGGAAACACATTTTAGGGACCTTAAACTGCCACTACTCAAGAACAGATACTATCCCCTAGTCCGGGCATCACTAAATGGCGGACCAAGTAGTTTCCTGCGTGGCCTCTAACATCGTTGCACTCCCCCCCTTGCTTTCAAATTTGGTTGTTAGTGAATGTAACGAATAGAAATTTATCCAAAGTTACAAATTATCCAAAATAACGAATGTCACATCTAAACAAATGGAACATAACAAATTAATAATAATAAATAATAATAAAAACGTTTTAATATTATTTTGTTTATTTGTATAAATTCTTTACGTTCTATTCATTTAGATGCGGCATTCGCTATTTTGGATAATTTGTATCTTCAGATAAATTCATGTTCATTAAAAGACAAATTTTAAAGGAAATTCCAATACCTATAATTTAATAGTTAGTTATTATTAGTTAGTTATTATTTCGGATTTTCACATTTTCGGATTTCGAAATTCTAATTTGTATTAAGTTCCAATTTATTTTCAAATTAAATTTCAATCATAACGAATGACCCGAAAAACGAAAAAACAAAGCAAATTAAACAAACATTGACAACATGACACATTTTTCATCAGTGCACATGTCTACTAAAAATATGCATGCATCATACATAGTAGGGGGAGTACAAGCAAGGCAATCCTTAGCGGAGAAGAATCTTGGGGTTTTGGTGGATCATAAGCTTAGTAGCATGCAATGCCAAGCTGCAGTTTCAAATGCGAGCATAGTCCTTTCTTGTATTAAGAAATGTATAGACTCCAGAGAGAAAGATATCATTTTGCCCCTGTACAAATCATTTGTAAGATCTCATCTGGAATATGCAGTTCAGTTTTGGACACCAGTTCTCAAAAAGGATATCGGGGAACTGGGGAAAGTGCAGAGAAGGGCAACCAAACTGATAAGAGGCATTATGGAGGAGCTCCGCTATGAGGAAAGATTAGAAAAATTGAATGTATACTCTCTTGAGAAGAGGGGATTAAGGGGGATCAACATGTATAAATACATAAGGGGTCCATATAGTGAACTTGGTGTTGAGTTATTTACTTTAAGGTCATCACAGAGGACAAGGGGGCACTCTTTACATCTAGAGGAAAATAGATTTCATCTCCAAATATGGAAAGGTTTCTTCACAGTAATAGCTGTGAAAATGTGGAACAGACTCCCTCCAGAGGTGGTTCTGGCCAGCTCAATAGATTGCTTTAAAAAAGGCCTGGATTATTTCCAAATTGTACAGAATATAACTGGGTACTAACATTTATAAGTAAAGTTGATCCAGGGAATATCCAATTGCCTCTCAGGGGACCAGGAAGGAATTTTTCCCCCGGCTGTAGCAAATTGGATCATGCTTTGCTCGGTTTTTTCACCTTCATCTGGATCAACTGTGGGTATAAGATTGTGTATATGGGATTGTACATTTTTTTATTTATTTTTTTTATTGGTTGAACTAGCTGGACTTGTGTCTTTTTTTCAACCTGACTAACTATGTAACTATGCAAACGACAAAACTATGTACATATTCATTCTTTTGGGAGTGGGCTTCATTTCTATTACAGTAATATTTTGTTTATATTGAATATGGAGTCATCTTTTCCACTTTATTGGTGATTTTATTCATTGATGTGGATATTATTTATATATTTATATTAATTATATCATTTGATTTCATTGTGAGTTTTATGGTTAGACTTTTTCTGCACCCTTTTTGCTATTATTTTGCTTTTCCCTGTATACGCAACACAGTGTGCAGCATTATCATTTTATCGTTTAATTTCGTGAGACAAAACTTTGTAGGCATATTCTTGACTTGGCATTATTGAACTTGTAAGTGCAATTTTTTTCCCATACGAAATCAGTGCACTTTGTGTGTAGTTCATGTTCCTACTATTCTCAATAGTTTGGCATAGGTTTACTCTGAGATGCAAACCGCATGGAATAATGTCACTTATACCATGCTTGATAGGTGTGCCAGTGAGGCACATGGGTTCCCATTGAAAATAATTAAAAGAGAAGTGCAGGATATAAAAAAATATATATATACTCACCTATCACTTAGTTCTCTGTCTTCAGAGAGCAGGTGACTGTAAGTCACAGACTCTCTGCTCTGGCCCCTGCAGCGCTCACTGGAGTGCTGGACCAAGGAGGGGGTGGGAGCGCTTGGCTCAGCCTCTTAACGGTGCGCTGAGAGGATAAGTCAGCTGCCAGTCAGGCAGCTGGGTGGATTACAACATTTCATAATAAGCATCTTTTACCTGCAGACATACCTCTTTTCACTTCCTCATTGTCTGTTTTTTGCTCAGAAGTTGCTCTATTTCTTCTCTGTTTTGTTCACTTCCTGCTTGTCTGATTGTTACTCACCACCGTGAAGGGAGGCTTTACTGCGGTGGTCAGTGACGTGCTCGCCCCCTCCTGGGAACTACATCTGTGCGGCAGGACGCTCTCTACGTGTTAGAGACTTCAAGGAGGTGTGAATTACTGGGCGTGCCGCAATTCATACTGGGAAATGTAGTTCTTACATGAACGAACGATGCAAACCAGGAAGTGAATGAGAGAACAGAAACTAGAACGCCGGAGGTGATATAGATGAAGGAATTTAATAGGTATTTACTTGTTTTTTAACAGAATCATTACACTGTTATGTCTGTCTACCTTGCAGACATTAATTTTAGGCAAACAATTGTTTTCCTTTACAACTCCTTTAAAGCCAGGGTCTCTTCAGAGCCTGGACCAGCTAAGTGACGCTTTAGCCTGCTGTCAGCTGAATGCAGGTCACAGGAGTGCACAACTAGTCAAATTAACCTAATGATATGTCTTGGAGTTTTATCCCATGAAAATAGTTCATGAATTTGCACCCATTTAACTTCATGCTTAAATTTCTTCATCTTGTATGATTTTGAAAATTTGTGCTATAATCTGGGGATATTAAATTCAAAAATAAAACCTGCTGGCCATTTTTTTCACTATACATAATGAACGTAATGTCAACTTTTTAAATACTGTTATAGATGCTAAAAGTTCAATAAGCATACTATTAGGGGGTTAAAAAAGCAAGCCAATGCTAAAAGGAGCTTATAAACAATAACAATGCAGTCTCATAAGAATGTCTTTATATGATCACTTTATTTGTATTGTGTATTGAATAAGTATTCAGCAGTCACGTAAGACATTCAGAAAGAGAAATGTCTCAGCCATTGAAATTGTTGCCTACTGACAACTAAACAATTACATATTTTCTGTAAAAGAATGATTAATTGTGGGACCAGCAAAGTATGGCTCACATCCAGCACACTCTGGTAATTTTCTTTTTGCTCTTATTGCTCTTGGGATGGGTGTGTATTGTTCTTTTAATATCACTATATTGTGAGAAAAAATACTTCCAGGTGTATCTGAGGCCTTGTACTCACGGCAGGACATGTCCGATGAAAACGGTCTGCAGACCGTTTCCATCGGACATGTCTGGCCGGGGACTGCCCGGGGACTTCTGTTCGATGGCTATACACACCATCGAACAGAAGCCCGCGCGTAAACATTACGCGGGGCGTGTCCGCGGTGTCGCCGCGTCGATGACGCGGTGTCGCCGCGACAATGACGCGGCGACGTGGGCGGGCCGCCTTAAATATGCTTCCACGCATGCGTCGAAGTCATTCGACGCATGCGAGGGATGCGGGCGGCAGGACATGTACGGTAGGTCTGTACAGACGACCGTACATGTCCGGGCGGACAGGTTTCCAGCGGACTGTTTTAAAACAAGTCCGGGAAACAGTTGTCCGCTGGAAACCTGTCCGATCCGTCCCAAAATGGTCCGCTCGGGCCAACACACGGCCAAACATGTCTGCTGAAACTGGTCTGCGGACCAGTTTCAGCAGACATGTTTGGTCGTGAGTACGGGGCCTGAGACTTCTAAATTAGGTACCCCACTGATAGCCCTGTAGATAAAAATCAGAATGTAGAAAATTACAATATAGAAAATCTTATTCTGTGTCTATAACTGTATATACTGGGCCAGATCCACATACATTTAGATAGGCGCAGCGTATGTGAGATACGCTACGCCGCTGTAACTTACTTTTAAATTCTTCAAATCCACAAAGAATTTGCGCTGTAAGTTACGGCGGCGTAGTGTATCTCTCGGCGCGTAATTCAAATCGGCGAGTAGGGGGCGTGTTTCATTTAAATGAAGCGCGTCCCCGCGCCGAATAGACGGCGCATGCGCCGTCCCTAAATTTCCTGCCGTGCATTGCGCTAAATGACGCAACAACGTCATTTTTTTTTAACTTAGACGTGAATTACGTCCATCCCTATTCACGGATGACTTACACCAAAAAAAAAAAAATTCAAATTTTGACGCGGGAACGACGGCCATACTTAACATGGCAAATCTAACTATACGCTGCAAAATACCAGCTTTAACTATACGCCGGAAAAAGCCGACTAGAGACGACGTAAGAGAATGCGACGGCCGTGCATACGTTCGTAGATCGTCGGAAAAAGCTAATTTGCATACCCGACACGGAAAACAACGCAAAATCCACCCAGCGGACGCCAAAGTATTGCATCTAAGATCCGAAGGCGTACGAAGCCGTACGCCTGTCAGATCGAACCCAGATGCCGTCGTATCTTGGTTTGAGGATTCAAACTAAAGATACGACGCAGGAAATTTAAAGGACGCCGGCGTATCAGTAGATACGCCGGCGTACTCTCTCTCTGGATCTGGCCCACTGTGTGTGAATATATATTATTTGATTCCCTGCAGATTTTTAAAGTTTGCCCACTTACAGAGAAATTAAGGGTCTTTAACCACTTCCATACCAGGCACTTACGCACCTTCCCGCCCAAGCAAATTTTCAGCTTTCAGCACTGTCGCACTTTGAATGGCAATTGCGCGGTCATGCTACACTGTACCCAAACAAAATTGACGTCTTTTTTTCCCTACAAATAGAGCTTTCTTTTGGTTGTATTTGATCACCTCTGCGATTTTTTTTTTGCGCAACAACTAAAAAAAGACTGATTTTTTTTTTAAAAAATTAAGTTTTTTTTTTTTTTCTGTTAATTTTCTTGTAAATAAGTACGTTTTCTCTTTCAATTACGGGCACTGATATGGCGGCACTGATGAGCAACAATGAGATGGCAATGATGGACATCGATGAGGTAGTACTGACGGGCACAGATGAGGTGGCACTGATTGGCGGCGCTGGTATGCGGCACTGATGGGCACTCATAGGCGGCACTGATGGGCACACATAGGCGGCACTGATGGGCACACATAGGCGGCACTGATGGGCACACATAGGCGGCACTGATGGGCACACATAGGCGACACTGATGGGCACTCATGGGCGGCACTGGGCACTCATAGGCGGCACAGATGGGCACTCATGGGCGGCACTTATGGGTGGCACTGATGGATACTTATGGGTGGCACAGATGGGCACAGATAGGTGGGTACTGGGCATGGATGGGCACTGTGGGGTGGCATTGATGGACACTGTGGGGTGGCACTGATGGACACTGTGGGGTGGCACTGATGGACACTGTGGGGCAGCACTGATTTACCAATTTTGCCAGTCAGTGCCCACAAATTTGTGGGCACTGATTGGCATCTTTTTTAATGTTTTTTTTTCAGACTTTTTTTTGCCCCCTTTTGTGGTTGTTTGCCCTTCCCTGGTGGTCCAGGGTGGGCTTCCCTGGTGGTCCAGTGTGGCAATCCGAGGGGGGGCTGCACTGATAAACAATCAGCGCGAATCCCCCCTGTCAGGAGAGCCGCCGATCTGTCAGACGCGAGTGAGGAAGAGCCATCAACGGCTCTTCCTGTTTACATCGTGATCAGCCGTGGTTGGACACGGCTGATCACGTGGTAAAGAGCCTCCGCCGGAGGCTCTTTACCGAGATCGGAGATGCAGGGTGTCAGACTGACACCCCGCATCACCGATCACCGCCCCCACGGGCGCGCGCGGCATGAAATCCTGCAGGACGTCCATGGACGTCCTGTCAGGATTTCAGAACCACTTCCCGGACGTAAATCGGCTATAGGCCGGGCGGGAAGTGGATAACTTTTATCATAGATGTATTTTAAATGATAGAGACAGAATATCAACCAAAAATACAGAAAAAATACATGATACAAATGTTATAAATTGAGTTGCAGTTCAGTGAGTAAAATAAATATTTGATCCCCTACCAACCAACAATAATGTGTGCATTTGGCGCCAAAACACGCTATTTAAAGCAGCCAGGTCCCCCACCATCTTGCTGTCCAGTCTACAGCGTGACCCTGGAGTATCCTGCATCCGTATACCTGTTTGCATCTGATTACCTGACCCGGCTTTCTCTGACTACTCCTGCCTGCCACCTGTCCCTGATCCAGGCTACGTCTGACCATCGCACCTGCTCTCCCCCTGGCTCTGATCTCTGCCCGCCTGTTATACCGACCCGGCCTGGACTTTGACTACCCTTTGGATTCTGCCCTGACTCCTGATCTGCCCGTCTGTGTTTGACCCGGTCTGCTTCACCCTGCTTGGTTCCTGTCCCACGAGTGCCGCGCTGCTGCTCCAGCTTGCCGTTAGTACGAGGATACGCAGCTACCAGCCACTGCAGAAGCAGCATTATGTGCACTGCAACAGGGGCGCACGGCAGTAGAGGACTATGTGGCAGAGTTTAGACAGTGGAGTTCTGATACCAACTGGAATGATGCTGCCCTGCGTCACCAATTTCGTATGGACCTTTATGAACCCTTAAAAGATGAACTGGCCCGAGTTGGCATTCCCCCAACACTTGATGCTCTAATACTCCTGTCAGTCCAAATAGACAGGCGATTGAGGGAACGACGAGCCGAGCGTACATCAGGACCTGCGGGCCCAGTATGGATGTTGCCACATGTACCTAGTTCTCCTCACCCGGCTCCTCCCAATCCTGTACCAGCCTCCGTCGATACCGCGGAACCAATGCAGTTAGGCCTGCTTCACCCGTCCCTGACTCCAGAAGAGCGCCAATGGCGCCGGATCAACAACCTCTGCCTGTACTGTGGGGAACCCAGGCACTATGTGAGGACCTGCCCCAACAAGCTTCGTAAGTGCTCAACCCTCTCATCTGCTCTTTCCTCCACTTCATTTAACAATGCCACTCACTTGGCTATCTCCATCTCTCTACAGCTTCCAGGAGGGAACATCCAGGCCTCCGCCATTATTGATTCTGGCGGCTGCAGCGGCTTCATGGACGCTTCCTTTGCCATCAAACATGGAGTTCCTCTACGACCCAGACGCCAGGAACTCTCCGTCCATTTAGCCGATGGATCAGCCATCAGATCCGACCCTGTTACACAAGAAACAGTCCCCTTGTGCGCTCTCATCTCCAACAATCATCGGGAGCTACTGTGTTTAGACATTATTGAATCCCCTCTATTTCCCATCATTCTGGGCATGCCCTGGCTGAGGGCTCACAACCCACAGATTGACTGGAACTCTGGGAAGATCCATTTCCCTTCTTCCTATTGTCGTCAGGATTGCCTTCAAGAAACTGCAGTCACCCCGTCCCCTCTGCTGTGTCTGGAAACTGAAGCTGAGAACCGTCAGTTAGTCCCAGAGGCCTATTACAGTTTTCTGGACGTTTTTAGTAAGAAGGGCGCTGAGGCTCTACCACCACATAGGTCTTATGACTGCCCAATTGAACTTCTTTCTGAAGCAGAAATCCCATTTGGGAGAATATTCCCCTTGACTGAATTAGAACTGGGTACCTCAAAGTCTTACATAGACGAAAATCTAGAAAAAGGCTTCATACGTCCTTCCACATCTCCCGCCGGAGCTGGAATATTCTTCGTAGAGAAGTAGGATCATTGCCTACGTCCCTGCGTAGATTATCGGGACTTGAATAAGATCACGATTAAGAATAGGTACCCTCTTCCTCTGGTCCCCAAATTATTTCAGAGACTTGGGGCCGCTGTCATCTTCACCAAGCTTGATCTCCGCGGGGCCTATAATCTGGTCCGCAATAGAGATGGCGACGAGTGGAAGACTGCGTTCTGCACCCGATTCGGGCATTTTGAATACCTGGTTATGCCCTTCGGCCTTTGTAATGCTCCCGCCACATTCCAACATTTTGTATATGATATATTCAGAGACTATCTCGACCTGTTTGTCATAATCTATCTGGATGACATTTTGATCTTCTCCTTCTCCCTGTCAGATCATCGGGAACATGTCCGAAAAGTATTAACCCGGCTTCGTCAACATAGCTTGTACGCTAAATCTGAAAAATTTGAATTTGAACGAGAGAGCATTCAGTTCCTGGGATTAATCATCTTGGTAGAAGGTGTTAAAATGGACCCTCAGAAAGTCACTGCTATTATGGACTGGCTGGCTCCCACTGACAAAAAAGCGATTCAGCGTTGTTTATCGAAAATTCATAAAGGGGTTTTCCTCCATCATTGCCCCATTACAAGTTTAAGCAGGCAAACCAGAAGCTATGTGGAATCCTGCACCACCTGCATCCAAAACAAGGGCAGCAGAACCAGAGCTTGGGGGTTATTGAAGCCATTACCTGTTCCAGAGAAACCATGGAGGATGATATCCATGGATTTTATTGTCGAGCTACCTCCGTTAGAAGATTACACCACCATCTTCGTGGTGGTAGATGGACTTTCCAAGATGGCTCACTTTCTGCCTATGGTGGGAAAACCTTCTGCTTCTGAGACAGCAAAAGTATTTATCAAGGAGATAGTGAGACTCCATGGCATACCCGCAAATATTGTATCCGACCGTGGGGTGCAGTTTACGTCAAGGTTTTAGAGAGCACTATGTGGAGCCCTGAAAATTGATCTCTCCTTCTCGTCTGCATACCACCCGCAGACCAACGGCCAGACTGAGCGCACCAACCAAACGCTTGAGCAATATCTGTGTTGTTTTTCAAGTTTTTCTCAGGATGATTGGGCCTCTCTATTGCCCCTTGCAGAATTCGCCTATAATAACTCTTTCCATTCCGCTACCAAACAGTGTCCATTTTTTGCTAACTACGGTTTTTACCCTCTGTTTCTATCTAACAACATTTCAGAATGCACAGTACCGGCTGCCCAAGAAACTCTGGACTTCTTTTCCCGCTAACAATAAATTACTCCAGGAGACAATGGTAAAAACCCAATAATATAAGGAGGTGTTTGACAGGAGGAGGAGAGGAGAACTTAATCGAGCGCCAGGGGATCAAGTCTGGCTGTCCACCCTGAACTTGAAATTGGCGTGCCCATCCAAGAAATTGGGTCCCAAGTTTGTGGGTCCCTTCCAGATACTGAGGAAGATTAACGAAGTAGCCTACAAATTAAAATTACCTGCCTCTTTCCGGGTTCACCCACGTGGCATTACTCAAACCTACAGTCTCGGACCCCTTCACCAATCGGAATACCGGGCCTCCTAATCCAGTACTTATCGATGGTGAAGAGGAATTCGAGGTGAAGTCCATCCTGGATTTCAGGAAGAGACGTAACCAGGTTCAATACCTGGTGAAGTGGAAGGGCTACGGCCCGGAAGAGAATTCTTGGGAACCAGAGACCAACATCCATGCTGAAAGACTGATCCTGGCCTTTAAGAGAGTGAATCCAAGTAGGATGGCCAAGTTGGGCATCCGGAGGCTGCCCGTAGAGAGGGGGGGGGCAATGTCATGGAAGGCGTTTCAGCAGTGTGCCCATCAGCAACAATAGCAGTGGAATCCAGGTCCAGCACGCGCGCGCAGTGACGGAATTTGGCGCTAAAACACGCTATTTAAAGCAGCCATGTCACCCACCATCTTGCTGTCCAGTCTACAGCGTGGCCCTGGAGTATCCTGCATTCGTATACCTGTTTGCATCTGATTACCTGACCCGGCTTTCTCTGACCACTCCTGCCTGCCACCTGTCCCTGATCCCGGCTACATCTGACCATCGCACCTGCTCTCCCCTTGCTCTGATCTCTGCCCGCCTGTTATACCGACCCGGCCTGAACTTTGACTACCCTTTGGATTCTGCCCTAGCTCCTGATCTGCCCGTCTGTGTTTGACCCGGTCTGCTTCACCCTGCTTGGTTTCTGTCCCACGAGTGCCGCGCTGCTGCTCCAGCTTGCCAAGGGTGCATCGGTGCACCCTTCTACTGCCGCATCCAGCCCGCTACTCAACTTACTAGTCAGGCGCTTGTGTCCCTCTGAACTCATGACCCCTGTCTGCACTACCAGGGGCTCCTGGGTCAGAGGCTTACGAGAGGCCGCTCCCTGCACATTGGGCTCCACTACCAGGTACGTGAAAGAGCCATTATTTGCAAATTGAACAAATACTAAATAACCATAAATTGCCCTCGGTCTGGAGCTCCATGCAAGATTTAGCCTCATTGGGTAAGGATGATCATGAGAAAAGTGAGGGATCAGCCCAGAACTACACCGGAGGAGCTTGTGAATGATCTCAATGCAGTTGGGACCACAGTTACCAAACAAACCATTGGTAATACAATACGCTGTCATGAATTTAAATCCTGCAGCGCCCGGAAGGTCCCCTTCCTCAAGAAGGCACATGTACAGGCCAGTCTGAAGTTTGACAATGAACATTTAAATGATTCAGGGAAATATTGGGAGAAAGTGCTGTGATCAGATGAGACCAACATTTTGCTCTTTGGCATTAACTCAACTTGCCATGTTTGGAGGAAGAAAAATGCTGACTATGACCCTAAGAACACCATCCCTACAGTCAAGCATGGAGGTGGTACTATTATGCTTTGGGGCTATTTCTCTTCTAAAGTTACAGGCCGACTTTGCCACATTGAGGGGCCAATAGACAAGGCCATGTATTGTAAAATCTTGGATGAGAACCGTCTTCCAGTATAATAATAACCCAAAACATACCACCAAAACAACAAAGGAGTGGCTCAAGAAGTAGCACATTAAGGTCATGTAGTGGCCTAGCCAGCCTTCAGACCTTAATCCTATAGAAAATGTATGGAGAGAGCTGAAACTTAGAGTTACCAAGAGACATCCTAGCAACCTTAAGGAAACATCTTACCTGTGTGCTTGCCAGCAAGGGTTTCTCCACCAAGCACTTATGCCGCGTACACACGGTCGAAAATTCCGACAAGAAAACCGTGGATTTTTTCCGACAGAATTTTGGCTCAAACTTGTCTTGCATGCACACGGTCACACCAAATTCTGACCGTCAAGAACGTTCAATGCTTCCACACCCTCCGGTTCAGTGGTGATGGTCTCTGTGTGCTGCTGGACTGGGGTTGTTCGTGTTCCTCTCTCTGCTACCACCCAGATGGGAGTTCATGTGGGGTATGCTATTTTTTTAGCATAGCGAGGGCTGAGGGGGGGGGGTGTCTCAGAGGAAGGCCATCTTGCTCTCTCTGCCCTGCTTCTGGCAGAGAGAAAGAGGAGTGGAGTAGGCATGGCTGGGACTTGGAAGAGCAGCTGCAGATCTGGAAGTTGGTGGAGGCAGCAGCTGAAGTTCATAGTGCCTGGGGCTATGCTGAGCCACCTGTCACAGATCGGACCTCTGTAAAATTGTATACAATAACTCTGATATAGCATATTCAATTCCAACACAAGCCAAATTGTAATAAAAAAATTGCCTTTGCTATTCAATCTGCAGCGCTCTAAGTTTCTGTTAAACTCTTTGTGGCAACATGGAGGAGTTCTGTGCACAGCTGGTTTACAGAATGCCCCCAATAATGTCATTTCCTGCTTCTGTGATTGGCTCACCGATTCTCCCAGAAGTATGAACTAAGATACAAGTCAGGTTTTAGACATCCTTCTTTATAGTGAGATGCTCCCAAAGTGTTAATCACTTTCAAACTGATGCTGACCAGCCGAAACAGGTAGGAATTTTAATCAAAGTTTGTTCAAATCCTTGCAATGCACATTGATTACTGAGGGAATTGTTTTTTCACAACAAAAGTTACGTTATTTTTTAGGTACAAATAATAAGCATAATGTATTTTTAATTAAATATAATGTTAGAAAGAAATAAATCCGATGTTAAGCAAAGATTTACAAACGCACTGGACCTGCTAATAAATCCATACATTGTATTGTTAATTTTTTTATACTTGTGCATCTTAACCACAAATGCTTATAATCCTTACTTTGTGTCCTGTCAGGTGGGTGGAGAACTTGTGGTGGAAGGTCTTCTCAATATATCCTGGGGTTTGCGGCGTTCAATAAGACTACAGGTACAAGATGTCAATGAGAGGATATGTTTTAGCTCTTCAGAGGCATGGAGCAGGGCATCACAAGGAAAACACAGGTAAACACTTTTTTTTACAATATCATAATTAATTAACCAGAAATGTTGTACTAAGAATTCTCATTACATCAAAAGAACATGGTACACAGACTGATGGAGGAGCCTTGGCCTCTTCCAAACAGATCAGACACCTACTGACCCAAGAACCCCCTCACAGCGCCAACCCCGCCCCCCCCCCCCCATTCGCTGATGTTAATGGCATGGCTGTTAAAACCCAAGTCCTAAAGAATTCAGGTATTTCTGAATTTGATTCCCACCTTACTCAGAGGGGAAAGATCCATCTCCCATCACATTTGCATGGCTTACTTTGCCTGGAGAGGACATTCGGTCCCAGGTTATACTCTATCCCTCATTTTTGTCTTTCTAAGAACAGGTATCTGCTTTATGCCCTTTTTTTCAGACACCTCCTGCCTCTCAATCCCTCATCAAGTTTAGGGAGTTGCTCAAATAAATCTCAAATAAATCTTCCAAATCGACTTCTTGTGTCATCACACCTGTGAAGTTACCTTCTTTATGTCCGACAGGGGGAGCCAGTCTATCTTTATACACAGATAGTGCAGAAACCACTACGAATCTCAGAGACCTGTCGGTCCCATCTAGCTCCTCCCATCTCATGCCCCTCCCACAGGACCTGATTTACGGCGCCTACTCTGCTCAGAGGTCCGGATAGTGATGTGGGCGTGTCCGCCTGTACACTCTCCAGTCTTGTATCGTATTCCTCCTGTCCTGATGTCACGTGTTCCCGCCCCCTGTGATCCCCGGATGGAGCTCCCGAGAGCAGAGCGGCCGTACCGGATGATCTGAGGAGGAGAGGAGAGGGATGGAGGCGGGAGGAGCACAGCCTGTGTACACCTCACTGACAACCGGGCTCCCCGCTCTACAGGTACCGGGGTGAGGGGCTCTCACTGACAACACTTTGAAAAGCAATAAATGTCGCTCTTCCTGGACTGGGAGAAGTTTGCTGGCAGAACCTGCGGCGCTCCACTCTGAACTTCTACACTATTCCCACACCTTCCTGCACTGACCATGCTTCTCTATGGGAGCTGGTTTAAGCAGGTAGAAAACACATTCTAATGTGGACAAATTTTATATATATATATATATATTAGCGGTGCCGAATTGGCGGGCCGTTCCGGGCAGTCACATGAGCGCGGCATATACAAACACTGAGATCATCTCCTGTACTATGTCTGAAGTCTCTGATCATCTCCTGTACTATGTCTGCACTCTCTGATCATCTCCTGTAGCATGTCTGCAGTCTCTGATCATCTCCTGTAGCATGTCCGCAGTCTCTGATCATCTCCTGTAGCATGTCCGCAGTCTCTGATCATCTTCTGTAGCATGCCTGCAGTCTCTGATCATCTCCTGTAGCATGTCTGCAGTCTCTGATCATCTCCTGTACTATGTCCGCAGTCTCTGATCATCTCCTGTACTATGCCCGTAGTCTCTGATCACCTCCTGTACTATGTCCGCAAGTCTCTGATCATCTCCTGTACTATGTCCGCAGTCTCTGATCATCTCCTGTACTATGCCCACAGTCTCTGATCATCTCCTGTACCACGTCTGCAGTCTCTGATCATCGCCTTTAGTATTTTGGGGGGAGAGCCATACGCAGTTGCGCTGCAATCGTGATGCATCGCAGAATCGAAACGAATCGTGGACTTGATAATCGTAATCGCATCGAATTGTTAGACAGGTGAAGATGCGCAGCCCTACAATTCATGAGGAGATCTCCAACCTGCAGAAACCTCCCCCATGCACCTCACTCACTGTCCACAGATACAATCATTACTTCCCTCATTCAACCCCGCTAGTATTAATGAGGTTGCTAAACTTTTATCTTACACTCAGCTAATCACCTGCTCCCTCGCAAATGCTACGCTCACCCTCTGAAGCCCTGTACACACGGTCGGTCCAAACCGATGAAAACGGACTGAAGGACCTTTTTATCGGTCCAAACCGATCGTGTGTGGGCCTCATCGGTCAGTTATCCTTCGGTCAAAATTTAATCGATGGACGCCTAACCGATAGGTCAAAACCGATGGTTAGTATGCAAAAGCATTGGTTAAAAACCCGCGCATGCTCAGAATCAAGTCGACGCATGCTTGGAAGCATTGAACTTCATTTTTCTCTGCACGTCATTGTGTTTTACATCACCGCGTTGGACTCGATTGTTTTTTTAACTGATGGTGTGTAGGCACATCAGAACATCAGTCAGCTTCATCGGTTAACCGATGACAGCGGTCCGAAGGACCGTTGTCATCGGATTGGACCGACCGTGTGTACGCGGCCTGACTCGATTCTACACTCCCTAACTCACATTTTCAACCTCTCCCTCTCTTGTGGCATCTTCCCAAACTCTCCAAAACATGCGCTTGTCACCCCCATACTTTAAAAGGGCTCACTGGACCCCACCAATTTAAACAACCTATGTTTCATCTCCTTACTCTCCTTCTCTAAACTTCTTTAAAGACTGATCTACAACCGACTGAGCAACCATCTGACCATGAACAAACTTCTTGATCCCCTTCAGTCGAGGTTTTGTCCTCAACACTCAACACATGGAAACTGTGGGCCTTAAACTCTCAAATGACCTACTAACGGCTAAAACCAACATGCACTATTCTGTATTCTCCTGGATCTCTTTGCTGCCTTTGACACAGTGGACTACACTCCTTTGGTCTCCGTGACTGTACTCTTTGCTGGTTCTCATCCTACATAGGTAGGATGAGAACCAACGAAGAGTACAGTCATGGAGACAATATGTGTCACTTACAACTCTACTTCCTCCTATCTTCCTCTTCCTTTCTCCGTTGGGATCCCCCAAGGTTCTGTTCTTGGACCTCTCCTTTTGTCAATCTACACCACCTCCCTGGGTCAGTCGATTGCCTCCCATGGCTTTCAATATCATCTTTACGCTGTGGACACTTAAATCTATCTCTCCACCCCCTTGCTCTCTCCATCTGTCTCCTCATGCATCACCAACTTACTAGCAGACATATCAGCCTGGATGTCACATCACTTCCTCAAACTCAACCTATCCAAAACCAAGCTCATGATATTTCCTCCCCCAGGTGCCAATTCCCCTGATTTCTCTGTCAATATCACCGGCTGAACTATCAACTTGTCCCCCCACGCCATGGTCCTAGGTGTAATCCTGGACTCTGAACTAAGCTTTCGGTCCCAAATTTTTCAGTCCAAAATTTGCCGCCTCACCCTCTGCAACATCTCCAAGATATAACCGTTCCTAACCAATGTCACCACAAAGCTTCTAATCCACTCCCTGGTCATCTCCCGCCTCGACTACTGCAACTCCCTCCTCATTGGCTTACCTCTAAATAGGCTTATCCTACTTTAAAGTAGTGCACGGACCTTTATGTGTCAAATTGCATGTAAGGATTAGGGTTAAGGGCTAGGGTCAGTGTTAAGGAATAAATGTTAGGGTTAGGATTAGTGGTAATCATTAGGGTTAGCAGTTATCATTAGGGTTAGCAGTAATCATTAGGATTAAGGTTAGCTGTAATCATTAGGGTTAGGGTTAGCAGTAATTGTTAGGGTTAGGAATTACCGCTAACCCAAATGATTAACCTTAACCATAATGATTACCCCTAGCTCTAGCCCTAAAATTTAACCCTAACCCTAGCCCTTACCCCTAACCCTAACATTCAACTTTGGATATATAAAGGTTCCTGCACTACTTGTATGTGATTTTGATGCTACTTGAGTGCCATGAACAGAACTGTCTTACTTACCTATTAGACAATAAACCAGGCAAAATGCATTAAAACCACAATACTTGCGTTTTTGCTGCAGGTCCATTAACATCTATTACACACAAAACGCAATCTGCTGCAAGAAAAAAAGATTCCTGCCCTTTTCCAAAAAACAGACCAGCTCAAAACTCACAGATGTGAATTAAATCTATAAGAAACCATGTTAAATGGACTGTAGTTCGTTTTTGAAAAAAAAAAAAAAAAAACATACTAAAAAACACATGTGTGAACCACGGGTAAATGTCAACCAATGGACTTTCTATCTAATTATTAGTATGTATAAATGTGCTAAGTTTTCTAATTTGCATACATTACCTTTCAATTGTGTTCTTTCAGCATAGCGTTACCTATTGCAGTAAACCAGGAAGATTTAGAAGAGGAAAACAACAATTCTTGTGATAGATGTAAGTAATCTTCCTATATGTTTATTTTATAAATAAATAAATATGTATAGCTCCAATTTCAGGCTCCTAAGCCTTCAGAATTCAGATTAGTCTAATTCCAGCATTATCAGAAAGGTAGGGGTTTTTCTTTTATACTTTCTGCAGCTGTTGGTTCCACTAGGAGAAGGAAGAAAGTAGACTGGACCTGTCTTTTTTAGGTTAAGACGTTCACAGCCGCAGGGAGGCTTATGCTTAAACTATGTGGATGGTCAGCATTAGAACATCAGTGATAATAGGTGAGCCTATGAAACATCATGAAGGTGGGTGAGCAATTTGAGCAGAGGGTCAGACCAAGCTTGAGAAGATCCTGGGCCCTGTAAACAGTATATACATATATACATACACACCTATACAGTATATACTCATATACAGGTACTGTGTATATTTGTGTGTTTGTTAATAGTGTATTTTTATAAGTTAACAAAATGAAAAAGAAATGAACAGAAGATAAATCCAAATCAAATAAATATTTGGTGTGATAGCCCTTTGCCTTTCAAACAGCATCATTTTTTAAATTCTCCTAGGTAAACTCACAATTCTTCTAGGTAAACTCACAATTTTTGAAGGAACTCGGCAGGTAGGCTGTTCCAGACATCTTGGAGAACTAACCACAGATCTTCTGTGGATGTATGCTGCCTCAAATCCTTCTACTTCTTCATGTAATCCCAGACAGACTCGATAATGATTAAATCAATGTTCTGGGAGGGCTAACCACCGCTTCCAGGATCCCGTGCTCTTTACGCTGAAAATCGTTTTTATTGACATTGACTGTATGTTTGGGGTTGTCCTGCTGCAAAATAAAATTTGGGGGCAATCACACACCTCCCTGATGGTATGAGATGATGGATACGTATCTGCCTGTATTTTTCAGCATTGAGGACACCATTGATCCTGGCCAAATCTATAACTACATTTGCAGAAATGCAGCACCAAACTTGCAAGGAACCTCCACCCTGCTTCACTGCTGCCTGCAGACACTCATTATTGTACCACTCTCCAGCCCTTAGTGAACAAACTGCCTCCTGCTACAGTGAAATATTTCAAATTTTTACAAATTTTTCTGCACCTCAGTTCCTATGGTTTCTTGCATAGTTGAGTCACTTAGCCTTCCACATCTCATAACATAACAGCCAGGGAACAAGCATTATCATAAGGAGGTAAGCAAAAGAAACTCCTATATTTCGTTCAGCACAGGTTCATGTTTACCTACTGAGAGTCTCTTGGAAATATTGTCATACGTCCCTCTTGCAGGCTCTTATTTCTTAGCCAAGTGAAAAAAGAGGAAAAAGGCATGTGATCTAATGCATGGATCAAATGAATACAGTTTATTAAAACCAAGTAGATAAATAAATAAAAATAAATTACTACGTATTCATAGAGACTAGGTTACAAAATGTTCATTTAACATGAGTAGTGGGCAAGGGCAGATGCTTAGTAGTAGGCTGATGCATTTCGAGGGGTTCCCTCTTCATCAGAGCCTTAGAGAATGAGAACACATGTCTGCATAGTGTAATTGATTTATAGATTCATACATTGAAGAACAACTGATAGGGAGTTGTATCACATAATGGATGTTAAATTCTCCTATGCTTAAAAGGCTAAAAGGTGTCCACATCCCAGCGCTCTATGCAAATGCATTGATGTGGTTGTAGGTGGTTGTAGATGAAAACACACATATAAAAAACTATAATATATATATATCAAAGTTGCATATTATTACTACAGACAGGAGACGTGAAATAGAAGTATTAAGACTTTTTGAAGCATTACAGCATTAGATCATTGAATCATTAAACTGCAGAACGTTAAAACATTACAGCTTTAAAAACTTTAAGCGTATTAGAAGAATAAACCATTATAGTACTGAAGCCAAATAAAAAATAAATAAGAATTAATTTTTTAAAAATTAATTAATTGAACATTCATATACTGTATATATGTGTGTACACACACACATACATATTAGTGGGTAATAGCTACAGCTAGTTCGCTAAAAACAGTTGGACAACGGTATACACACAAGGAAATATATATATAAAAATATACATGTCCACATATGCATGAATACAGATGCTTTCTTTGCCTCTCAAGGCAGAAACCGGAAAGCTAGAGTAACAATGATCATGCAAGTTTTCGTTGGTGCAAATAATTTGTTTCCAGATATATTTATAATAAATACTGTACACTTTCAGCTTTCTATTTGAGCTTTTGATCTCAATTTAATGATTACCAATTAAAATGTTACCATTAATTTCCAGATGAAGAAGAAACAACACCTCAGCTGAAGCGGACTAGAAGTGATGCCAGCTTTGTTCAAAGACGTTCAAAGCACTACAGTCCTGAAGAGGTGCAAAGATTGAGGAATCACAGGTTCTCCATTAATGGTCATTTCTATGATCATAAGGTAAGCAAGAAGAGAACACATCAACAAATTCAACATGACTATTTATTTTGGCAGTCTATGGCAGTAGTTCTTAATCCCTTAATGGCTACTATCCAAAAGATGAAGTCCCAGTTGTTGTGCTTTATTTTGTACAGGATTGAAGTGTAAATTGTTTCATAAAACTCTCTATATTATTTAGTATATTCTGACCTGAAAGCTATATATCAATAAGAGCCTGAGGTGTAGTAAAGTTGTCAAAGTTTAGGGTGATTTTTGCATAATGTAGTGAAACTCACAATATGTCATTGTCCATGAGTAAAACTAAGTTCAATGTATTTTTTGCAAAATCTTTTGTTTTTACAACACACATATACTCTATATATACAGTAAATGCACAGTCATGTGAAAAATTAAGCACAGCCCGTGGGAATTCTTGACTTTTTCAGATTATCAGAACAAACATTAGATTTTTATTTAAACATAAATAATTGAATAAGAACTTTTATTTTTTAACATTTTTATCAATCATTTACAAAAAAAAATCATCTTATCTTTTCCATAATAAATATCTATAAGTTATATAAATATACCCACAAAGACATGACACACAAGGGAAGACAGACATATAAGGCGTATCTTCCTTTACAACCAAGTTACATCTTTTATCCTTCCTTCCCCCCTTCCTGTTTTCTTCTTTATTACCCTTTTTGTCCTTCTCTTTTCTTCTCTCACCTTTGCCTCTTTTTCCCTGTCCCTTAATTTTCTCCCCCTTCTTGCCTTTCCTATATTATCTTGCATTTTCTCTCTTCGATTAGGCATTTCCATCTCCAGACCTCTAAGCTTATCCCTTGCCCACTAAGCAAACCAAACCAAACTTATGCTTTGTGCTTGTACAATCAGTAAAGGTGAAACTACTTAAATTTGTTCTAAAAGGCAGGCCATTTTTTCACCTTAATGTATTATGCATTCCCTCCATTAAGAGTAAAAAATGTCCCAAAAGCTTTATTACAACCCCACCCCCCCCCCCCCAACTTCCCTATTCTTGAGTCCTATCTTGATCCCGCATTGTGCCCATCTGCAGTGGCACTGGTCTCTGTTCCTCACAAAGGACACAGAGGCAGGAGCAGGAGGGGCGAGGCTAAACCCTGCCATGTGTGTTTATGGACACACACAGCCTAGCTTGGGAGCAAGCCCGCAGGTGTGCCAGCAAAGCAAGTGGCTTGCTATGGGGGCACACACAGAAAAGAAGGAGACAAGAGTGCTGGCGGGCACCCCAGAAGAGGAGATTTGAGTACACTTTATGAAATACCATTGGACAGTGCAGGTAAGCATAACACAATTATTACTTTAGGAAAAATAAGTTAAGCCTTTACATCTATCTTTGATTGATCAGTCTTCAGCACATTGTTCGAGAAAGCTTGGTTTTTGCCTATATGGCAAACTGTAATCTGGCTCTAATATCCATTTATGGACAGCAAAGATGTTTTTTATCAAATTTTGTACCTAGGTTGAATTGGAACAATCTATTTCTGATTGTAGATGCATTCACTTTGACCCCAAATGTTGCAATAGTTACCTGAATACCCAACAATGACATTTTTTTTTTTTGGGGTCTTTGAGCATCAAACAGTCCGTTCTTGGATTGAATTTTCTGGGCTTGATAGTCCTTGTCAATTGTTTGAAATCTATGCCACTTCTAGATCATTTTCTTTGCAGTCTTTGTTTAAAAATGTTAAAACCCAACTCCAGACACAGACACAGGTAACAACAAAAATAAAGTTTTCTTTAAAATGAGGAAGGATTAGAAATGTTGTCAGTATGTTATTGCTGTTTGTGTCTACATGAGCCAGATTTTCACTCACTTTCATTTATAGGACACACGACCGTTTTTAATGTCATGGAAAAAAACAAAATTTTTCTCAACGTGATTATTGTCAAGCCTGCCTTGCATACTCACGATCTTAAAAAAAAAAATGCTTGAGCAACACGTACGACGGCACTATAAAGGAGAAGTTCCATTTGGATGGTGCCACCCTTTGGGCTGCTTTTGCTGATTTCGTGTTAGTAAAAGTTTGGTGAGAGACGATTCGCGCTTTGCAGTCTTCATGCTTTTCAGTCTGTTACAGCGTGACAAATGTGCTATCTCCATTGCAAATGCTAGTTTTATCAGAACGAGTGCTCCTGTCTCATAACTTGCTTCTGAGCATGCATGTTTTTTTTCCCGTCGTTAAAGCCTACACATGACCGCTTTTCACAACGTGAAAAACGCTGAGAAAAATTAGAGCATGTTCTAAATTTTTAATGGCCATTTTTCACGTCGAGAAAAATGCTCTGGAGACTACACACAGTCGTTTTTAATGACCAATTAAAAAAATGGCATTTTTCTCATCATGAAAAACGGTTGTGTGTACGTGGCTTTAGAATAATCTCCTTATCAGGGACACCTAAGAAAAGTTTTATCCATTCCCTGTGCCATTCGAAAAAAGGTTTGCCTGGATTTGGCCTTTACTTAGGATTTGTTTGTATATATCTGAAGAGAAACTTTAAATTGCCTGTGATATATAGTATTGCATTAGCCAACTGATTTTTACATACTGTTTATTGTCTGTGTACTTGTATTGATGATGCAGATGGACTTGGAATTGCCCTGCCTCCAGACACTTCGGGCCAGATTCACGTAGAGCGGCGCATATATAGACCGGCGTAGCGCATCTCTGTTACATTACGCCGGCTCAATTTCGAGACGCAAGTACCGTATCCACAGAGTATTTGCGCCCAGATTTGCGCCAGCGTAACGTAAATTCCGTGGCGTAAGGGAAGGAAGCGGGCGTTCTCCATTGAAATGAGCCGTGACCCCATGCAAATGAAGGGACGGCCGGACTGCGCATGCGCGCATGAATCTGCACCTCACTGTGCATGCTCAGAACTCGGCCCGGCGCAATCAGTGAGATAGGAACTAGGCCCGGCGTACTTAGCGAGATACGCCCTGTGCATAAATAGGCCCAGACATACGCCCTTCGATTGAAAAAGTACATCCATGTGTTTCCCTTCCTGAAGCAAGGTGCTTTTGTTCTGTTGTCTGTGGCTGTGTGTTGGTTTGTGTAGGAGTGTTAGAGGAAAGTTTTATAGGAGATTGTATTAGCTGTCTGTTTTTGCTGTGTGTTTTTTGTGTGTGTTTTTGCTGTGTGTTTTTTGGTGTCTGTATTAGCTGTCTGTTTGTGCTGTCTGATTTTAGTGTCTGGTTTTTGCTGTCTGTTTTTGTGTCTGTGTGTGCTGTCTGTTTTTGAGTCTGTTTGTGCTGAGTGTTTGGTGGTGATATGGCACCAAAGAAGAGGAAGCTAAACTTCTCTGTCCAGGAGAAGGAGATCCTTGCCAGGGCCATCACCCTAAAAGGGCGTTTTTTGCATGGCCCTGAGAGCCGTGACACCCCCCCCCCCCCGGCCAGGAAGAGGCAGATCCTGCAGGACATTGTTGATGACATCAATGTTTTGGGGGGGGAGAGGAGGACCGTCAGTGGGATCTCCAAAAAGATCAACGATCTGAGGCGTGTGGTCCGTGAGAAGCTGGCCAAGCTTACAGCACATTCCAGGGGCACTGGAGGGGGACCACCTTGCACCATCAGGCTGACTGCCGAGGAGCGTGCAGTGGCCAAGTGCTTCGACAGGCAGCAAGTGGTGGGCCTGCCTGGCTTTGACTCCGATGAGGCCGTGAGGACAGGTACGTTTTTTTTTTTTCTATCTGGCGAGTAGCATGTGGGGGGGGGGAGGGAATATGTGACAAGTGTGTGGATCCTCCAACCTGTGTATGTTTTGTGTCATCCACAGATGGCCAGGAGGGTGCGGGGCCATCTGGCCAGTCTGCACCATCCCCCGGACATCAGGCTGCTGAAGATCCCCAGAAAAGGCAGGAGTCCTCAGGGGAGGGGAGTGGCCACAACTCACCTCATGAGGAGGATGAGGGGGAGGAGGTTGAGAAGGAGGAGGTCACCATTGCCAGTGAGATACTTTGCCTTTTGGATGAGGCTCCCCCTGTGGCTGGCAGCAGTCAGGCCTCCATCAGGGGTAGCCCCTCCCACTCCTCCCCCAACAGGGCTCCCCCCCAGGGGGCTCCCCTTCTCCCATGCCACAAGCCTCATCTGCAGGCAGGAAGGCCACACACAAGACCAGGGGGGTGGCAGACTTTCTGCCTGCTAAGCTTAGGAGGGACCAGGCCCTTCAGACCCGCCATCTGGGTCAGGTCACCCAGACTTTGGCCCAGATGGAGGACAGCCTGGCCTCCATAAAGGACTCAGTGAATGATGTGAGCTGCAACTCCTTGGCATTCATAAACTGCTTTAACAACCTGCAGACTGCCACAGCAGGCGTGGGTCAGGAGGTGCATGCCCTGACCCAGGCTGTCCAGGCCAATACGGCAGCCCTGAATGTTGGCCTCACCAGGATAGCCGTGGCCTTGAAGGGCAGGCCAGCAGGTGGGCAGACACCAGGGGAGGCTCCTCCTTCCCCTGTTTCCCCCCCCCATGAGTCTCCCCTGAGGGGCCAGGGCCGTGGCAGTGGCCGGCCCAGGTGTGGGTCACGCTGACGTTGATTTGTGGTGTACTTTTGTTTTCAGTGTTTTATTATTTTTTTTTGTTTTTACTGTGATTATGATTTGTTTTATGTTTGTGAATGATGTATGAATGTGGGGGTGACATTCCTGCCGGAAAAGGGGTGTCACCCTCAGTTTTGGTGGAGAAGGGTTCCCCAGGACCAGGGAGAAGTGATCCCAGGTCCGTGTGAATGGTTTATGAATGTACAGTGACATAATTGGAGCCTTGGCGTGGCGTTGCTGCTCCCTAGTACCGTGCGGTGTACTTTGGTCTAATCCAATCCAATGAGGATGTGGGGTGTGTGTGCTAGGGACCACAGTGGTGTGCATGCATGCATTCTACTTGTGCCATGATTAATGTGTGTGTTTAACGTGCAAAGGTGCTTTCTGCGCACCTCTAAAGTCACTAGTATAGCTATGAGCATGGATGCCCCTGGCATGTTGGCATACAGATTGTTGTCCTGCAAGTGTGTGTGCTCAGCTCGTCCCTAACGGTGTTGCTTTAGCTGACCTGCACACATCTGGTGCAAAGTTAAGCCTGCTTTTATAAGGGGTAACTTTAGACCGGACATTCAGCTGATGCGCACAGGGCGTAGCCTGCGCCGCACAAACATGCTTTTGTGGATCGCCGTATCTCCCTCATTAGCATATTTGACTAGCAAAACAATGGTGCGTCTAGCGTATTTTTGCGCACCAAGATGCGCCGGTGTAATCGTTTTACGTCTGTCGGAAAAAGGATATGGCGCATAGATACGCACGGCGCATATTTACAATTACGCCGCGCATCTCTAGATACGCCGGCGTAAGTGCTTTGTGAATCTGGCCCATTATTGCAAGCATGTACCGTGTAGAAATTAGTAAAGTTTCTGACATTAAATCAACTACTTTGGAGAAACAAGGCAGTTATAGGGAACCTGGCAGGTTAGAAATATGGAAGCTGCCATTACAGACTTTTTGAAGTTACAAACACATGCCTTCTTTACTATTTATGGAATTGTTGACCTAGATTGTACATACATATCAGATGCCTGGATATATGTTGCAGCTATCATGTGTCTATCCAGACAGTTTTCTTTTTAATGTTTGTTATCATGCATTTTTTACACATATGATATAATCTCTGGGGCAGATCCACAGAGATCTGCACCCGCGGAGCGTATCAGAGATACGCTACGCCGCCGTATCTTACCTGGCTTTAAATTGAATCCTTAAAGATTTTGCGCCGTAAGTTACGGCGGCGTAGTCTATCTCTGGCGTCGGAATTCAAATCGGCGATTAGGGGGGCGTGTTTCATTTAAATGAAGCGCGTCCCCGCACCGAATGAACTGCGCATGCGCCGTCCTGAAATTTCTCGCCGTGCATTGCGCTAAATGACGTCGCTAGGACGTCATTTTTTTAACATAGGCGTGAATTACGTCCATCCCGATTCACAGACGACTTACGCAAAAAAAAAAAAAATTAAACGCGGGAACGACGGCCATACTTAACATTGCAAATCTAACTATACGCCGCAAAACACCAGCTTTAACTATACGCCGGAAAAAGCCAACTAGAGACGACGTAAAAGAATGTGACGGCCGCGCGTACGTTCGTGGATCGTCAGAAATAGCTAATTTGCATACCCGACGTGGAAAACGACGCAAACTCCACCCAGCGGACGCCGAAGTATTGCATCTACGATCCGAAGGCGTACGAAGCCGTACGCCTGTCGGATCTAACCCAGATGCCGTCGTATCTTGGTTTGAGGATTCAAACTAAAGATATGAAGCGGGTAATTTGAAAGTACGCCGGCGTATCAGTAGATACGCTGGCGTACTCGCTCTGTGGATCTGGCCCTCTGTGTACAGTATTTGTGTAACTTACCATAAGTAAATGTAATTATGTTTATCCTATAAAGGTTATTATCGCTAATATAATTTACTGTATCATGCTACATTTAGGATCATGAAGTTTAAAGGCTTTTTCCTTGACAGAAGCCTGCATGTGCATAAAAAGTGCTACAATCAATCAATTTATAAACAATAAAATAACAAGTGGTATTGTAGGAAGAGGTCAAATGACAGATTTCCGCTATGTTTCCTTTCAGACTTCTGTATTTACTCCAGCGTACAGTTCAGTGACAAATGTGCGTGTTACCAGCATGATGAACACGTCCCAGGTTTTAAACCTGCTGCTTAAAAAATTCAGGGTAAGCATGAAGAGAAATTTATAATTAAGAAAAACAAGTTCATAGTTTATTTCGCTTAGTTAATCAACCTCCCATTTTTCCAGCATGATCACATTTTCACATTTATTCTATATATAAAAACAAATATAAAAGAAAAAAAAAAAACATAAAAGGTGCATTTTCCTGGTTGTATCTAAAAGAAAGTGCTGGTATTGTCATTAGCAACCAACCAGACTGTAGCTGCTGTTGAAGCCCAACAGAAAAATAAATAAATAAATAGAATAAAGGTTTTAGGGCCAGCTAATACTAGAATGCACACGTTCCTGTGTGGTTCTGACAACCCATTCATTTCAGAGGGCTGCCAAACATATTGGAGTGTGGAGAAAGTAGTGCAGCGTGTTCTTTTTCAGAACACGCTGCACCAAACCTCATGTTACTGCGGTACCATATGGTTTGGTGGTCGCAAACGTGCTGCATTTGCAAAATGTGTTTAGGGTGCCATTAACACAGCTCTCTCACGTGCGGTCCCGCAAGTGTAGCATGTGCGGTGCGGGAGAAGCGCACAGAACACACCTTTCCCGCATAGCTTTCCAGTGTGAACAGTCCCTCAAAGTGAAAACAAGCTCCTGAAAAAATTCCTGTCTGAAGCAGAAGTATTTTAGTCCTACACCAAATGCGTATTTCCTCTGCTTTTTACAGCATACCATATTCATATAAATAAAGTGTCACTGCGCAGGGATGTATGCATTGCTCCACTTACTACTTTATGAGCTGCCAGCAAACAGAGAACCACCAAGAAAGGAACAAAAAAGGTGGGACAGGGGTTGGATAATAGGAAGAGAGGGGAATACATGGATTATAGTATACCAGTCCAGTACAGAATATATTTTTTCCTGCCAAGACGAGAGGATGAGTATTATGAAAATAAGCCAGCTTGTAGTTCTCAATGAACTACCAGGGCACTGTTGAGCAATCTAGGTAGTTCATTGAGCTTCCTGTGATTCAGTAACTGCCTGCCCATATCCGAGATATAGGCATACAGCTATACAGACAGTCTGCGGGACCGTGGCATTAGACCCACAATCTCCTAATCATGGGTGCAATGTTTTACAGGCTCCTAACAAAACAAATATGAATTGCATATATTTTACCTGCAACAAAAATTTGCATTAATAATTTTTTTGTAAAGGTGAACCTTTAACCCTCAAATAACTGATAATAAGTTTGCTGAAGTTTTTATAAATATTGCTATTGATGATTTGGAGAAATTGAAGGTTCAAAAAGAAGCAAATCCTAAAAATGTTCAGAGGGGAATTCTCACCCCAAAAGGGTAAATATAGAATTTGTAATGGTAATGAAATTAGTTACAGTGCCTTGAAAAAGTATTCATACCCCTTGACATTTTTCACATTTTGTCATGTTACGTCCAAAAGCGTATATGTATTTTATTGGGATTTTATGTGTTGAAAAAAACAACAACATTTTTAAAAACGTCATTTAAAATGACCGTGTGTGGGGAAAACGTTGTTTTATGTCTTCTGAAAAACGACCAAAAAAAATTTGTGCATGCTTCAATTTTTTATGTCGTTTTTCAAAACGTCGTTTTTTTGTCATAAAAAATCACCATGTGTAGCTAAAACGACGTTTAAAACAACGTTTTTAAACCTGCGCATGCTCAGAAGCAAGTTATGAAGCGAGCTTGAATGGAACAGAGTGCCGCCGTACGTGCTGAACGTAACCGCGCTTTTCTAGAGCATTTTGAAAAAACGATGGTGTGTAGGCGTGTAGGTGTGTAGTTTTTTTAAATGAAGTTTGAAAAACGTCATTTTTTTTCATGAGAAAAAATTACGTTTTTTTTTTATCACACAAAACGACCGTGTGTATGCGGCAATAGACCAACACAAAGTGACACATAATTGTGGAGTGAAAAGAAAATGATAAATGGTTTTCAATTTTTTTTTACAAATAAATATCTGAAAAGTGTGGCGTGCATTTGTATTCAGTCCAGTGCCTTCAGAAGCCACCTAATTAGTAAATAGAGTCCACCTGTGTCTAATTTAATCTCAGTAGAAATACATCTGTTCTGTGAAGCCCTCAGAGGTTTGTTAGAGAACCTTAGTGAACAAACAGCATCATGAAGGCCCAGTAACATACCAGACAGGTCAGGGATAAACATGCAGAGACGTTTAAAGCAGGGTTAGAATATAAAAAATATATCTCAAGCTTTGAACATCTGATGGAGCATTGTTCTCAAAAATGGAAAGAGCTTGGCACAACTGAAAACCTACCAAGACATGGCCATCCACCCAAACTGACTGGCCGGACAAGGAGAGTATCAATCAGAGAAGCAGCCAAGAGGCCCATGTTAACTCTGGAGGAGCTGCAGAGATCCACAGCTCAGGCGGGAGAATCTGTCCATAGGAAAACTATTAGATGTGCTCTCCACAAATCTGCCCTTTATGGAAGAGTGGCAAGACGAAAGTCATTGTTTAAAGAAAGCCATAAGAATTTCATTTGCAGTTTGCAAGAGGCCATGTGGGGGACACAGCAAACATGTGGAAGAAGGTTCTCTGGTCAGATAAGACCAAAATTGAACTTTTTGGACTAAAAGCAAAACACTATGGGCCAGATTCTCAAAGGACTTGCGTATCTATGCGCCTGATTCTTAGAATCAGTTACGCATGAATTTGGCCAAGATACAAGTGGCGTAAGTCTCCTACGCCGTTGTATCTTGGGTGCATATTTACGCTGGCCGCAAGGGGCGCTTCCGTAGATTTACGCGTCAAATATGTAAATTAGGTAGATACGCCAAATCACGAACGTACTTGCGCCCGCTACGCCGTTTACGTTAGGCTTACGTCTGGCGTAAATTTACCCCTGCTATATGAGGCGCAGCCAATGCAAAGTATGGATGTCGGAACAAGTGTATCTTTTTACGTTGTTTACGTAAGTCATACGTGAATGGGGATGTGCGTAGGTTACGTTCACGTCACAGGCATTGAGCCGGCATATCTTAGGGAGTAAATTCAACGTGATACTGAGCATGCGTGCGCATGCGCCGTACGATCGGCGCTTCATTTGCATGGGGTCACGGCTCATTTTAATAAAACACGCCCACCTCTTCCACATTTGGATTAGGCAGGCTTACACCGGCCGATTTACGATACGCCGCCGCAACTTACGGAGCAAGTGCTTTGTGAATACTGCACTTGCCTGTCTAAGTTGCGGAGGCGTAGCGTAAATAGGATACGCTACGCCCGCACAAAGATACGCTCTCCTACGTGAATCTGGCCCTATGTGTTTAGTGGAGAATTAACACTGCACATCACCCTGAACACACCATCCCCTCCGTGAAACATGGTGGTGGCAGCATTATGGGGATGCTTTTCTTCTTCAGGGATAGGGAAGGTGGTCAGAGCTGATGAGTAAATGGATGAAGCCAAATACAGGGCAATCTTAGAAGAAAACCTGTAAGGCCCCGTACACACGTCCGAGGAACTCGACGTGCCAAACACATCAAGTTCCTCATCGAGTTCTGTGTTGAAGCCGCCGAGGATCTCGGCGAGTCAACTTTCCTCATTGAACAACGAGGAAATAGAGAACATGTTCTCTATTTGGCCCGACGAGTTCCTCGTTGGCTTCCTCAGTGAAAAGTGTACACACGACCGAGTTTCACGGCAGAATCCAGCTCCGATCGAGTTTCTGGCTGAATTCTGCCGAGAAACTCGGTCGTGTGTACGGGGCCTTAGAGTCTGCAAAAGACTTGAGACTGGGGCGGAGGTTCACCTTGCAACAAGAAAACGACCTTAAACATACAGCCAGAGCTACAATGGAATGGTTTAGATCAAAGCATATTAATGTGTTAGAATGGCCCAGTCAAAGTCCAGACCTAAATCCAACTGAGAATATGTGGCAAAATTGTTGTTCACAGATGCAAACAATTCAATCTGATTTTGCAAAGAAGAATGGGTGAAAATGTCACTCTCGAAATGTGCTAAACTGGTAGACTGTAATTCCAGCGAAAGGTGGTTCTCCAAAATATCGGCTCGGGGGGGTGAATGCAAATGCACGCCACACTTTTCAGATATTTATTTGTAAAAAAAATTGAAAACCATTTATCATTTTTCTTCCACTTCACAATTATGTGCCACTTTGTGTTGGTCGATCACATAAAATCCCCAAAAAATACATTTTTGTTTTTTGTTGTAACATGACAAAATGTGGAAAATTTCAAGGGGTATGAATACTTTTCGAAGGCATTGTATACTCCCCTGGGAATATCTGCTAGAAGTGCAGATTAATTTATTGTAGGTATTGAAAATGTTGGGCCAGATTCACATAGAATTGCCCTGGCGCAGCGTATCAGAGATACGCTACGCCGCCGTATCTTACCTGGCGGAATTTCGAATCCAGGAAGATTTTGCGCCGTAAGTTACGGCGGCGTAGTGTATTTCTCGGCGCGTATTTCAAATTGGGCGGGTAGGGGGAGTGATTCATTTAAATGAAACGTGTCCCCGCGCCGATTGAAATGCGCATGCTCCGTTTCGAAATTTCCCGCCGTGCTTTGCGCGAAATGACGTCGCACCGACGTAATTTTTTGAACGTAGACGTGAGTTACGTCCTTTCCTATTCACGGATGACTTTCGCAAAAAAAAAAAAATTAAAAATTTGACGCGGGAACGACGGCCATACTTTAACATGGCAAGTCTATCTATACGCCACGAAATAGCAGCTTTAACTATACGCCGGGAAAAGCAGACTAGCGACGACGTAAGAGAATGCGACGGCCGCGCGTACCTTCGTGGATCGACGGAAAAAGCTAATTAGCATACCCGACGTGGAAAACGACACGAACTCCACCCGGCGGGCGCCAAAGTATTGCACCTACGATCCGAAGGCGTACGAAGCCGTACGCCTGTCGGATCGAAGCCAGAAGCCGTCGTATCTTGGGTTGAGGATTCAAACTGAAGATACGACGCGGCAAATTTGAAAGTACGCCGGTGTATCAGTAGATACGCCGGCGTACTCTCACTGTGAATCTGGCCCGTTATGTTTGCAATTACATTTTCTATCTCCCCTCTCGTTTTTAAATAATTTTATATGAGAATACTGATATTAGAATACAGAATATATAGATTCATTTTATAAACTGGAGCAAAAATTGAACCATTACCTTCAGTAGTCATTCAGATTCCTTATTATTTTCCTGGGGAAAAAAATGAAACCTGTTTACTTACTTCAACTGCTGTTTCACCTCTACTCCAGTTTTATAAATCCGCTTAGTTGGTCTGACTTAAGGGATTAAGATCAAGGTCAGTGCACTAAGAATTAACTATTGGCATTTTTTGTAAACTAAAATACATCTGTATGTTTAAATATAGTTATGCCTACATTATTTCAGCACACTGCTACCTTATCTGTAATTGGCTCTACTTCAGTCAGGTTCACTTCTTTTATTTGTCTTACACTTTATATCATATCCTTAAAATATTTCTTTCTACTACTAGTCTGAGCAGATTCTTTCACATTACACTTTATATAAAAGTAAATTACACTTTTCTAGTTGTAACCTGAAAAGCCTTTGGCAAGATCACAATTCTAACTCCACCAAAGTTTCAACATTTTTCATTACCTTTCAAATTAGCACATATGTAAAGAAGGTGAATCAAAATCATGGTGCGCCTATATTGTGAATAACCAATAAGGAGACTTAAGTTTAGCAGCCATAAAAACAATCCATCATCTATTGCACGAACAGATATTGACAGATTATGTCCCGCTAGTGCCTCACTCCCCACTCACTCCCCACTCAAGCTCCAGTACTGGGAACAAGAGCACGAGTCACCTCAATCAGCCTATTTGTTCCTGGGCATGCAAGTATGATCCCCATTGGGAAATGATCTGTCAATATCTTTTCGGTGCAATAAAAGATGGATTTTTTAGGGCTGCCTATCAGTGTCATCTAGCAGTGCCCATTAGTGCCACCTATCAGTGCAGCCTATCAGTGCCCATCAGTGCAGCCTCATCAGCGCACATCACTGAAGGAGAAAAATTACCTGTTTGCAAAAATGTATAACAAACTATAAAACTGTTTTGTTTTCAAATATTTTTCTATTGTTTTAGCAAAAAATAAAAAACCCAGCAGTAATTAAATACCACCAAAATCTCTATTTGTGGGATTTTTTTTTTCTAAAAATGTAATTTGGGTACAGTGTTGCATGACCGTGCAATTGTCATTCAAACAGCTACACATACCTCAATCTAAAAAATAACAAATAAGAAAGTTTCAAGCCAGCCTAATGCCGTGCACACACGACCGTTATTTATTTCATGGAAAAAAACAAAGTTTTACTCGACGTAATTCCTCTCAAGCCTGCCCTGATAAAAAATGCTCAAGCAAAGCACAGTGACGTACAACACGTACGGCGGCACTATAAAGGGGAAGTTTCAATTAGAATGGCGCAACCCTTTGGGCTGATTATGCAAATGTCCCTTCTCATAACTTGCTTCTGAGCATGCGTGTTTTTTTCCCCGTCGTTAAAGCCTACACACGACCGTTTTTCACGACGAGAAAAACGACAACGTGAAAAACAACGAGAAAAAATAGAGCAGGTTCTACATTTTTAATACCCATTTTTCTCATCACGAAAAAGGCTCTGGAGACTACACACGACCGTTTTTCACGACCAATAAAAAAATGGTCGTGTGTACACGGCATTAGTGTTATGTTCCTTAGAGTGTGATCCAGCACAAACATCACACTTAGAGACCCTAAAATACAAGGCAGCCTTCTATGCCATCAGAAGACAGCTTTACCACCTAAAACCGCCAGTAAGGCCGCGTACACACGATCGGTCAAAACCGATGAAAACGGACTGAAGGACCGTTTCATCAGTCCAAACCGATCGTGTGTAGGCCCCATCGGTCAGTTATCCTTCGGTCAAAAAAATGAGAAATTGCTTTAAAATTGAACGGATGGACGCCTAACTGATAGGTCAAAACCGATCGTTAGTATGCAAAAGCATCGGTCAAAAAGCCGCGCATGCTCAGAATCAAGTCGACGCATGCTTGGAAGCATTGAACTTCGTTTTTTTCAGCACGTCGTGTGTTTTAAGTCACTGCTTTGTGACACAATCGTTTTTTTAACCGATGGTGTGTACACACATCAGACCATCAGTCAGCTTCATTGGTTAACCGATGAACTGATCGTGTGTACGCGGCCTAAGGCCCCATACACACGGGAGGATTTATCCAGCGGATACGGTCTCGAGGATTTCCGCGGATTTCCATGCGATGGAGTGTACTCACCATCGCATGGAAATCCGCGCCGAAATCCTCTGGCGATGACGTGTCGCGCCGTCGCCGCGATTATGACGCGGCGACGTGCGCGACGCTGTCATATAAGGAATTCCATGCATGCGTCGAATCATTACGACGCATGCGGGGGATCCCTTCGGACGGATGGATCCAGTGAGTCTGTACAGACCAGCGGATCCATCCGTTGGGATGGATTCCAGCGGATAGATTTGATAGCATGTCATCAAATATTTATCCGCTGGAAATCCATCCCAGGGGATAAATATCCGCGGAAACAGATCCGCTGGATGGATTCTATCGTGTGTATGGGGCCTTAGAGTCTGGCTTAGAATCTTTGATAAAGTCATTACGCCAATCATTTATGACAGTAAAGTTTGGGTTCCTGTCACCTACCCAGACCAATCGAAATGGGACTCCAGCCCGACAGAAATATTCCATCTGGATTTCTGCAAGCACCTCCTCCAAATCCATTGGAGATCCTCCAACAGTGCCTGCTGGTCTGGGCTTGGCAGATTTCCTATACTTCTCACAGTTCAGAAGAGGGACCACTTACAAAACAGCAGTCCTAACTCATACCACCATAAGGCCCTACTGACCAATAAGGAGCAGTCAAAGCCATGTGGCCTGCAACAACTCATTAGCATCTCGTCTATCCCAAACTCCCAACAATCAGGCTTGATAAAATCTCAAATAAAAAACATACTGACTGATTAAAAAGAAACATATGTTCGAGACTCGAGAAATTAGATAACAAACTCCAAGAACGAACTGTTTACAAGTCACTGCAGAGAGACTACAAACTGGCTCCATACCTGGAGGTGTTACAATACCCCAAAGACAGACAGACCCTGAGCATGTACAAACTGGGTGCCCACAGCCTGGAAACCAAACCAGGACAGCACAGACAGACCTACAAGCCCAGGGAAAGTAGACTGTGCCAGCAATGTGACCAGGGGGTCCTAAAGGATGAGGACCACTTCCTGCTATGGTGCCCCAAGTACTCATCAGTAAGGGACACTCACTTCCAGAGACTTTCTGCTCTCATCTCAGACTTCAGTTCTAAAGAAGAGAGGAGGAAACCTCAAATTCTACTAGGAGAAGAGAAGCCAATTGTGAAAATAGCTTTGCAATATGTGACAGCATGTCACAGACTGAGAGGGACATGGAAAACTGTGGACTTTGCATGGACTCATCCCCATTCCCCTGTATATTA
The DNA here is from genome assembly GCF_905171775.1 of Rana temporaria. Lineage (NCBI taxonomy): Eukaryota > Metazoa > Chordata > Amphibia > Anura > Ranidae > Rana > Rana temporaria. The sequence goes on along the minus strand of NC_053496.1, from coordinate 138,353,972 downwards.
CCCATTACCAACCCCCCTTACCATCAAAAGTCTATTGCTTTGGCAATGCTAAATGTATTTGGCCCTGCCAATAAAGCTGATTTGAATTTGAATTCCTGCAATGGTCACAACTGTGTTCGGAAGGGTTACTGTTGCACAGAATCTCTCCATTTGTGGACACAGAAAGTAATAAAACCCTGATACACACCCTTATCCAATTTATCCGACACTAGAGAGATGTTTGGATGTTTTAAACTTTAAAAAAGGGGATTAAGTTCTAAGCTTACTAATAGTATGTATGTATTTTATTCCCTTCAGGTGGAAAACAGCTCTTCAGAGTTTGGACTGTATTTTCTTCATGAGACAGGAGGTAAGGTTGTTGAATAATTGTGTTTTAGTAAGAGTGTATCATCTAATACATTTCATAACTTACATTGCATTGACAGGGTTTAAAAAATAGAGTGAAACTAAAAAAGAATTCCAGCTTGCAGACAAATAATACCAAATATAAGTTGGCCATGTGTTTGCCAGTCTTCTGGCATATCAATTCAGCAACTGAACTGGCAGCGTGGTGAGTGTTAGATATGCAGAAGGCCACAAGAGTTTTCAGTCAACAATTTAGAAATATGTAAATTTAGAAACAATTTTAGAAATATGTAAATACTCCAAACACCTGGTGTTAGCGCTTCAATCATCCTGGCACCATGGTTGTTATGGTGTCAGAATGATTGAAGCGCATTATTTCTATTATTACATTGCCATCAGGTGCCCCAGAAGAGTCCGTCCTTACATCAGGTGCCCCCAGCAGAGTCCATCCTTACATCAGGTGCCCCCAGCAGAGTCCGTCCTTACATCAGGTGCCCCCAGCAGAGTCTGTTCTTACAGTACATCAGGCATTCCCAGCGGAGTCCCTCCTTACATCAGGTGTCCCCAGTAGAGTCCCTCCTTACATCAGCTGTCCTCAGTTACCAGTGGCATCACTAGGGTTGGTATCACCCGGTGCGGACAAACATGGCGTTACCCCCCTCCCCCTATAGTCCTCCCTCAGTACAGACCCCCCTCCATCAGAATAGAACCCCGCAGGGTAAACCACCCCCTCCTCCATCAGTTCAGACCCCCCTGTACAAACCAGCCCCATCTGTACAGATCCCCTCCAGGAGTACAGTCCCCCCAAGATAACTCCCATCTGTACAGACCCCCCCAGGACAACCCACCCCCTCCATCTGTACAGACCCCCAGGAGTACAGACCCCCAGGACCACTCGCCTCCCTCCATCTGTACAGACCCCCCAGGACAATTCACCCCTCCAGGAGTACAGACACCCCCCCCGGACAATTCACCCCCAGGAGTACAGACCCCCCAGGACCACTGACCCCCCTCCATCAGTACAGACCCCCCAGGACAATTCACCCCCTCCATCTGTACAGACCCCCCAAGACAATTCACCCCCTCCATCTGTACAGACCCCCCCAGGACAATTAATCCCCCCTCCAACTGTACAGACCCCCCAGGACAATTCACCCCTTCCATCTGTACAGACCCCCCAGGACAATTCACCCCCCAGGAGTACAGACTCTCCCAGGACTACTCACCCCCTCCATCTGTACAGACCCCCCAGGACAATTCACCCCCCTCCATCTCTACAGACCTCCCCCAGGACAATTCACCCCGTCCATCTGTACAGACCCCCCAGGACAATTCATCCCCCCTCCAACTGTACAGACCCCCCAGGACAATTTACCCCCTCCATCTGTACAGACCCCCCCAAGACAATTCACCCCCCTTCATCTGTACATACCCCCCCCCCCCCAGGACAATTCACCAGCCTCCATTTGTACAGACCCTCCCCCTGGACAAATTACCCCCTCCATCTCTGTACAGACCCCCCAGAACAATTCCCCCACCCAGGAGTACAGACCCCCCAGGACAATTCATCCCCCCTCCAACTCATGGAAAAAACAAGATGCGCTATATAAAAAGAAACAAACTTTTTCTAAATAATCATGACATAGATCAATGTCCATATATGATCTAAAAACAAAAAGAAAGTCCAGATCCCCAGTGAAGTGAAGGAAACAGAAAAATTAGTCCATAGGTGCTTGATCTAAAACTGTAGTGACGATCCAATGAATAGTAAAACCTCCACCATGAATCAAGATGTCTGCTTACCAGATGACCAGCGGTCTCTTAGTTAAAAGAAGACCAAAGAAGGCGTGTAGATAAACACTATGGCAGTTGGATTGTAGAGAAACTGTATAGCAAGTACACCTCCGTCTCAAGCCAATCGATGGAAAATTGGGGTCCCGATAATCATGGAAGACACATAAGGGCCACAATAGTGTAGTAACGTAGGTAACATTTATTAAAAAGAAGAAAAAAACGCACTTACATATAAACGATAAAATTTAGGCATGTCAAAATTTGGAGCTCCGGCCGGAAGCCAACCAAAAAAGACCCGTCCAGGTAGGTAGGGAAAGGTGCAGTCAACGGGGGGTGATCCGGTACGACACTTCTTCCGCCCGACCGGTTTCGCGAAAACTCGCTTCCTCATAGGGCACGGGTAACATACCAGATCACCCCCCTTAAATAACACAAGAAATTAGAATGGCCACTGGGCGTCATCGTACTCGCGTGAACGCGCATGCGCGCGCACCGGAAACAATCCAGGTCAGACCAAGTCTGACTCTAGTGTCCTCAGCGCCAGTGCGCATGCGCCCACGCCCAGCGGAACCCAGGGTAGCAAAAATACGGGAAAATACCCGATCCGGATAAGCAGGCATCAGATCCAGAGGTCTGAAGCCGGATATCACGAAAACGGGACCCGTGACAGGAGTATGCCCGACCCCAAGACCGCACCGTGACGATCAGGGTGACCTCCGCATCACGTGACCGGAACGTCGACGTCACACGTCGGCGTGCAGCCGTAGTGACCCCGAGCCACCAGGAAGCACGGCACGGACCAGAAACTACAGGGCCAGGCCTCGTTATGAATTGCAGGCTCCGCCTTCCTGACGCACTGATTGGTCAGAGAAGCCAAGCCTTGTTCTGGGTGTGATGAAAATGCCGTACAGTCACAATAGCATCCCCAGGAAACAAATAGGGAGAATAAATGCATGGATCCGCAAAGCACATTAATACTCTAGCGGACCAAAATTATAGCTATATAACTGACACAGCTGTACATCACAAGACCCAAACTGATAAAAAATGTAAAAAAATTAATAAAAGCATTAGTAATGTTTAAAAAGTGCTGTCATATTTCAAACATATATTAACCCTCACTGGCATGACCAGCATGCATACAGCGAAAGTTCAACACTATTACCTAGCCCATACAGTAGAAATATATATATATAAAATATCCTTCTTATAATATTATAAGCACAAAAATATAAAATTACATCAAACTGTGACTAAAAAGATAAATACAATCTACTACATTCACTGAATTAATCAAAACAGCTGGGCACTGCAGATGGAACTGAAGGACCTACTAAACACAATGCCTCTAAATCGCATATTCCCAAAAAATCTCTCCAGATTAGGCACATATGGATACGATAGAAAAAAAGAAAAAACATTTTTAAAAAATTTTTTAAAAAACCTTTCAAAAAAATTATTTTTCCCTTTATGAATTGTTAATGAAAGCATTAATATCCGTATCAATATTAAGCCCAAACGGCGTATAGGTTTTGACCCGGTGAATCCAGGCCATTTCCTGTCTCGAAATCTCACGGACTAGGTTACTGCCTCTCCAGTGCGGACGATATTTATCGATTCCAATGAACAAAATATTGGATGGATCTCTATTGTGCTTTAAGTCAAAATGTCTAGAGACAGAATGTTTGTCAAAACCACTTCTGATTTTGGCAATGTGCTCATTGAGCCTAACTGACAGGGCCCTCTTAGTGCGGCCGATGTACTGAAGGCCACAAGGGCACTGGATAAGGTATATCACACCTTTCGTCGAACAGGTTATGAAAGGTTCAACTTCAAATGTTTGTTGAGTGGCTGTGGACTGGAAAGAACAAATTTTCCTCTCCCTGCACCTATTCAGGGTACAGACCTGACAACGTTTACATCTGTAATATCCTGTAAGATTCTCAAGGAAAGTCCTTGATGCCTTCGGAGGGTCATGTACACTGGGAGCAATACGACTCCCAATTGTAGATGCACCCCTGAACACCACACTAGGCCTCGCTGGGAGAATTGGAGCCAACACCTGGTCAGTAATGAGAATATGCCAGTGTTTCTGGATTAATTTCTTAACATTAAAGTGCTGTGCAGAAAATGTTGTAATAAAAGGTAGAGAGAATCTATCACCTTGATCTCCCTTGATTTTGTCTACAAGGAGTGATGCTCTGTCAATGCTCCTAACCTTCTCCATTGATTGGAGTAGACTGTTACCATCGTATCCCTTCTCCTCGAATCTTTTGGAAAGAATCGAGGCCTGTCTCTCGAATGTCAGGGGATTGGTGCAGTTTCGTTTAATGCGCATAAACTGTCCCAAAGGAACAGATTTTAACCAAGTTGGTAAATGGCAACTGTCTAGGGGTATATAGGCATTGCGATCAGTTGGTTTGAAAAAAGTAGACGTAACAAATCTGCCATCCTCAATAGTAATCTGGAGGTCCAAAAAGTGAATGGAGTGTTGACTAGTCTCAAAATTAAATTTAATTCCCCTAGTGTTCTGATTCAACTCAGCCATAAAGCTGAGGAGATCTGCCTCACTACCATCCCAGAGGAGGAGGACATCGTCGATATACCTCGACCAGAGTAGAATCTCGGGTCTGCGGTGATCATCAACGACGTCCTCCTCCCACTTGGCCATGAAGAGGTTGGCCAGGCTGGGGGCATATTTAGCCCCCATGGCCACACCCCTATCCTGGCGGTAAAACATGTTATCAAACATGAAATAATTATGGGAGGCCGCGTAAGTTAACAAGACCATAATAAAACCTATTTGAGCTTGTGCAAGGTCAGACTGTCTAGCTAAGTACATCTGCACCGCCTCAAACCCCAAATGATGGGGAATAATAGTGTACAAGGAGGTCACATCTGCTGTGACCATCCATATACCGGTCTTGGGGAAAATACTAGCGAGTGTATTAATAACCTGCTTCGTGTCCTTGATATACGAAGGAATCTTTTGTACGAGTGGCTGTAGAAAAGAGTCTATATACTTGCCCACCCGGGACGTGATAGAATCAATGCCACTGACGATAGGTCGTCCCGGGGGGCAAGTCAAGCTCTTATGGATCTTAGGTAGGTAATAGATCACAGGTGTCCGTGGGGCGCTGGGCACCAAATAAAGGGCCTCCTTGTTAGTCAAGATGCCACTTTGGAGACCCTGTTTGACCAAAACCTCTAGTTCCTTTTTGTATCCACTTATTGGATCCCTAGCAAGAGGGGTATAAGTGTCAACATCATCAACGAGCCTATGCAATTCTTTAAAGTAGTCACACTGGTCTAGAACAACTATACCGCCCCCCTTATCCGCGGGTCGGATGACCAAAGACTTATTCTGACATAGTGATTCCAAACCCATTGTAAGGTCTCTACTCATTCTAGATTTGCTCACTTTAAGTTTATCCAGGTCACTGAGCACCACGTCCCTGAAGACTTTGATGCTTGGAGCTAGTGATCCTGGTGGATTAAAGAGCGAAGCATTAGACAAGGACGAATGTTTATATTCGGTAGTTGCCTGTTGTGCAGAGATGGGGTTAGAAAGAAAATGGCGTTTAATACTGAGACGTCTAGTAAATTTATGCACATCCATATACGTTTGGAATTTACTTAGATTTCTAGGGGGGGCATATTTCAGTCCCTTGTCTAGAAGTTTTTTTTCCTGGTCAGTCAGGACTTGTTGGCTAAGGTTGTAGATGCCTACTCCTAGATTCTTTTTCTCTTTGGCCGACTGGGCCCGCCTCCCCCCCCTGGTCCCTCTCTTCGTTTTGAGATGTTTCCCTGACCAGCGGGGGCCCTGCGAAAATCCCAATTCTGATTATAGGCATTTCCAGGTGGATTCGGAGGGAAGTTGACATTAGTCTGTCCTCCAAGTGCATCCGGATAACCCAGAGGGTACGTAAAAGGATTGCTAACTGTATTAGTGGGTCTAAAGTCACCTCTGATAGGTGCGTGACCTCCATTGTTACCAAAATCAGAGATAGGGTTGAACCTATTTTGGGTTGGGATATTGAAACCGAACCCGGCCTGGCCAACATCCTGTTGGGGACCATAACTAGATCCACCAAACCCCATCATAGGAGGTGGAAAGCGATAGTCAAAGCCTCTATTCCATAGCCGAGGGCCTGAAGCCTGGTCGTAATAAACTGCATCATTACTGTGATTAGCCCCCTTAGGGGTTCCACTAGAAGCGTACCCCTTCTGGGTCGGTCCCCTTTGGGGTCCCTTCCCTTTATTGGTATTCTTCTTGGGAATGCGAGTAGTGGCCCCTTGAAAAGATGGATATGAGGTCACTACTCGTGGTTGTGCTGAAAAAGATGAAAGTGATAGGGGATCAGCACCTTCTAAGGGCTGGGGTGTAGTGTCCATTCCAAAGTCCTTGGCTTCTCTGACCAATCAGTGCGTCAGGAAGGCGGAGCCTGCAATTCATAACGAGGCCTGGCCCTGTAGTTTCTGGTCCGTGCCGTGCTTCCTGGTGGCTCGGGGTCACTACGGCTGCACGCCGACGTGTGACGTCGACGTTCCGGTCACGTGATGCGGAGGTCACCCTGATCGTCACGGTGCGGTCTTGGGGTCGGGCATACTCCTGTCACGGGTCCCGTTTTCGTGATATCCGGCTTCAGACCTCTGGATCTGATGCCTGCTTATCCGGATCGGGTATTTTCCCGTATTTTTGCTACCCTGGGTTCCGCTGGGCGTGGGCGCATGCGCACTGGCGCTGAGGACACTAGAGTCAGACTTGGTCTGACCTGGATTGTTTCCGGTGCGCGCGCATGCGCGTTCACGCGAGTACGATGACGCCCAGTGGCCATTCTAATTTCTTGTGTTATTTAAGGGGGGTGATCTGGTATGTTACCCGTGCCCTATGAGGAAGCGAGTTTTCGCGAAACCGGTCGGGCGGAAGAAGTGTCGTACCGGATCACCCCCCGTTGACTGCACCTTTCCCTACCTACCTGGACGGGTCTTTTTTGGTTGGCTTCCGGCCGGAGCTCCAAATTTTGACATGCCTAAATTTTATCGTTTATATGTAAGTGCGTTTTTTTCTTCTTTTTAATAAATGTTACCTACGTTACTACACTATTGTGGCCCTTATGTGTCTTCCATGATTATCGGGACCCCAATTTTCCATCGATTGGCTTGAGACGGAGGTGTACTTGCTATACAGTTTCTCTACAATCCAACTGCCATAGTGTTTATCTACACGCCTTCTTTGGTCTTCTTTTAACTAAGAGACCGCTGGTCATCTGGTAAGCAGACATCTTGATTCATGGTGGAGGTTTTACTATTCATTGGATCGTCACTACAGTTTTAGATCAAGCACCTATGGACTAATTTTTCTGTTTCCTTCACTTCACTGGGGATCTGGACTTTCTTTTTGTTTTTAGATCATATATGGACATTGATCTATGTCATGATTATTTAGAAAAAGTTTGTTTCTTTTTATATAGCGCATCTTGTTTTTTCCATTTATGTTTTACTGTACAATATTTACAGGAAGGTGCAGCTTTATTTACATTGATTTTGTTTACACACGTGTATTTTTTAAGAGCATTAGTTTGTTCATTTTTATATATATTAGCGCAGTTGCTCCCACAATTTTTTCCCCTCCAACTCATGCACCTGAGCGTGCAGCCACCCGGAGAGTTACTTGCCCAGATTTTCACTTACTCTCCGGGCAGCCAGTGAAAGTGAGACAGCAGAGTCTCACTCTCAGACAGGGATAGCACAGCGTCGGGACCCAGGACTCTCCATCGGGCCTCGGCACCGATCAGGATGGTCAGGATGGTCAGTTCGTCTCCGTGTCATTTACAGAACCAAGAGGCGGAGCCTGGGTGGCAAAAAAAACTATTTCCACGGGAATCGATAAGACCGGGACAAAGGTCTAAATCCCATGAATGTCCTGGAAAATTTGGGACAGTTGGCAAGTATGGGAGTCTTGTTGAACCATAGCCAGTGTGCCCAGTGGTCCTTAGAAAATCTGAATCCAGTGTCCCTTATTCATTATTGTGTTAGCAGATAAACAAATGTCAGCTTTGCTGCCAAGAGTAAAAAACAAAGACTGCCAATCTGCTCACAGTTTGATGTAGAATACCACTAGTATTTTTGCCTGTAGTTAAGATTTAACCGGCTAGAAACCACCAAAGTAGAAACCGCGATCTGTCATCTCTCCTAGTTGGTCTCATCCCCCCACAGTTTTAACACACAATTGGGAACACAGTTAAACCCTTGATCGCCCCCTAGTGTTAACCTTTTCCCTGCCAGTGACATTTACATGTCAGTAATCGGTGAATATTTATAGCACTGTTCGCTCTGTAAATGTCAATGGTCCCAAAAATGTGTCAAAAGTGTCCGACCTGTCCACCGCAATGTCGCAATACAGCAAAAAATTGCAGATTACTAGTAAAAAAAAAGCCATAAAAATTACATAAATCGTTCCCATAGTTTGTAGACGCTATAACTTTTGCGCAAACCAATCAATATACGCTTATTGCGATTTTTTTTTTACCAAAAATATGTAGAAGAATACATATCGGCCTAAACTGTGGAACATTTTTTATTTTATTTTTTCAAATTGGGATATTTTCTATAGCAAAGTGCACTTGAAATTGCACTGAAAGTGCACTTTGAAATGCAGTAAATCTGAGGGGTAGATCTGAAATGAGGGGAAGCTCTGCTGATTTTATTATCCAATCATGTGCAAGCTAAAATGCTGTTTTTTATTTTCCTTGCATGTTCCCCTCGGATCTACAGTGACTGCACTTCCAAGTGCACTTTCAGTGCAATTTCAAGTGCACTTTGCACTTGTAGTTTGCACTTGTAGTGCAAAGTGGATTTGCCTTTAGTAAATAACCCCCCATGTGTTGTGCTGGGCTTCGTTGGAGTGCTCTTGCATTCTGGAGGTGCATTTTGGTGCCATTCACAATAAATGCCACCACAGTACACAACCAAATGTAATTCACATTGCTGTACATGGCGTTGATGAGCCCTTACAGTACCTAATGCTGAACTTCATTGAGTATTTGCCTAACAGCAGTCATTACACTAACCCTCTCAAATTGTCCATCTCCAATCAACCCATGAAATGGGAGCCTGCTCATGTGTACTTGGTGCCTATGGACTCGCCCTGCTATTTAACTGCAGCAGACAGTAAAAATACAGTTTCCTATCACACAGGGGATAATGGGAAGCCTTGTGAGTGTCGAAATAAACACATGCATAGGGAAAATAAGTTCATAAAACATGGTTCATACAAAGAAGCCTGACCCACCACAAACTGACTTGTATAGATCAGTTCCCTCATCCTCTGTTAGCGTCAAATAAAGTATAAGTCTTGTTCAATTTCATTCTTTAAAAGGGTGTACCTATAGCTGCGGAACTAATAAATTACATTTGAGGATAGGTAATTGGTAGCAAAATAAAAAATAAGAAATTTATGTTGAAGAACACGTAAAGAGTAACTTTTGAAAAAAAATCATTCCCCTCTGGGTAATCTATGTACATTGCAATGGTTATACCAACCTTTGTTGCAAATTCCTACCTTTTGTTATTCTGAAATAATCCCTGTGTGTTCCTCTGAGCCTCAGTGCTAAGTGGGTCTAATGGGAGTGGTTTCTTAATTATCTATCAGGTGTGCACCTGCAGGGCTCTAATGAGGAAATGTGCTGGTCCTGCATCCCTTTAGACGTGTTACTACTGGGAGCGTCTCACCAAAAATGACATTTTTGTTGCAGGGGATGCCTGAAATCTGACTTGTATTTTAGGCAGACTTGAGGGAAAATTGGTGAGCCAATCACACAAGCAGAAAATTATGTTTCTGGGGGTGGTCTGTACTCTGTGTACAGAACAACCCCAGGTAGCCATATTGCAATGCATTCTCAGAAAATTACAGTGGCTGCAAATTGAAAAGGAAACTTGATTTTTAATACCATTTAAATACAATATGACTTGTGTCGCAATTGTATACACTATATTATTTTTTCTTTATTTGCTATTTTTTCCTCTCAAAAGTGGAGTTACCATTTAATCATTTGCCAGTATTCAGATAAATGTTCACCAGTTAGTGAATTATTATTATTATTTTATTTTTTTTACAGAAAGAACTAAATTAGGAGAGATAGAGTTTCCCCTGATTTGCAGAATACTACATGGTCCCTGTGAGAAGATTGCCAAGTTATTTATAATGGAGACTGATCTTGGAGTAGAGGTTTCACATGATGTAAGTTGGTAGATGTTGTTTAGTCTTAAGAAAAATAAATTTTCATAGATTTGAATTTCCCTTTTTCTATATACATTGTGGGGTTATTTACAAAAAAAAAAAAAAAAAAACACTTTGCACTACAAGTGCAAGCTACAAGTGCACTTGAAATTTCACTGAAAGTGCACTTGGAAGTGCAATCGCTGTAGATCCGAGGGGGACATGAAAGCAAAAAAAAAAAAAAACAGCATTTCTCTTATCGTCCATAGACCGACACAGCTCCTTAAATCTTAACAAGTGGGTTATGTTCCCTGTTTACAGGAGAGGACTAGGCAGAAACATGTTAGATAATTAAATACATGTTACATTAACAGAGTTGAACAGCCCCGCCCAGGGGGCGGTCCCTCCAGACATAACCCTCCTCACTTCAGCATGCAGCCTCAGTTTTCGTTCTGCCTAGCAAGGAGAAAGACGTATGGCTCCCTTTGGGAGAAATTTTATTTTATTTTATTTTACTTTTTCTTGAAGAATCTTCTTTTAACTGTCGGCTCCGAGACAGGATGGATAATATATATCCTTGTAGTCTACTCAGTCCGACCAGCAAGCGTGGGCACACCTTTGCAAAGAGGCTGGGTCTGCCACGCCATACCCCATGACTCCTGGGGTGGCCGGTAAGCTTTGCTCCGAGGGCCACATATGACTGGGCTGTGGTTTTATCTCACTCACAGTGGATCGGGCCGACAGCTACCTCCATTGCGGTTGTAGTTCTGTCAGGAATGCGTCAGCGAGTCCTCGCTCGGACGCGTAAGTGCAGGTTTCTGCACAGATGTCAACGCAAATCGTGAGCTGAAATCGCAAAAAAGTAGTACAGAAACTACTTTTTGAAATCGCGCAGCGCCGCAGATGCGGCGTCGCACCGATTTGGACGGTGTCATTGCCAGCAATTTGCGGCAAATACCGCCGTTTTGACATGTGATTTGACATGCCAAATCGCATGTCAAAACGCACCAGTGTGAACCAGGCCTTAGTGTGATGGGACACAATATTAACCTCCAGCACTGTTGTCAATGGATGCAATAATTAGTTCCCAGTATTGGTGCCAATGGACACAATAATAACCCCCAACATTGGTGCAAGTGAACGCATTGTTAACCCTCAAAATTGATGTCAATGGATGCAATAATAGCTCCCAGTATTGGTGTCATTGGATGCAATAATAACTCCCAGTATTGGTGTCATTGGATGCAATAATAACTCCCAGTATTGGTGTCATTGGATGCAATAGTAACTCCCAGTATTGGTGTCATTGGATGCAATAGTAACTCCCAGTATTGGTGTCATTGGATGCAATAATAACTCCCAGTATTGGTGTTATTGGATGCAATAGTAACTCCCAGTATTGGTGTCATTGGATGCAATAATAACTCCCAGTATTGGTGTCATTGGATGCAATAGTAACTCCCAGTATTGGTGTCATTGGATGCAATAATAACTCCCAGTATTGGTGTCATTGGATGCAATAGTAACTCCCAGTATTGGTGTCATTGGATGCAATAGTAACTCCCAGTATTGGTGTCATTGGATGCAATAATAACCCCCAGGAAAAAATAGTCCCCAAGTGCGGGGAAAAAAGAGACTAAGCTTGTGATTTTTTTTTAACAGATTGGGTTTAACCTGGGTTTTTAACCACTTAAGGACCGCCTCCTGCACATTTACATCGGCAGAATGGCACGGCTGGGCACATGCACGTACCTGTACGTCCCCTTTAAGTGACCAGCCGTGGGTCGCGGGCACGCGCCCGCGACCCGGTCCAAAGCTCCGTGGCCGTGGGACCCGCGGACCCGATCGCCACCAGTGTGCCACGATCAGTCACAGGGGCTGAAGAACGGGGAGAGGTCTGTGTAAACACACCTTCCCCATTCTTCACAGTGGCACTGATCGTCTGTTCCCTGATATAGGGAAAGGCGATCAGTGATGTCACACGTCCAGCCCCGCCCCCTACAGTTAGAAACACATATGAGGTCACACATAACCCCTACAGCACCCCCTAGTGGTTAACTCCTAAACTGCAATTGTCATTTTCACAGTAAACAATGCATTTTTATAGCATTTTTTGCTGTGAAAATGACAATGGTCCCAAAAATTTGTCAAAATTGTCCGATGTGTCCGCCATAATGTCGCAGTCTTGAAAAAAATTGCTGATCGCCGCCATTAGTAGTAAAAAAAAAAGTATTAATAAAAATGCCATAAAACTATCCCCTATTTTGTAAACGCTATAAATTTTGCACAAACCAATCGTTAAGCGCTTATTGCGATTTTTTTTACCAAAAATATGTAGAAGAATACGTATCGGCCTAAACTGAGAAAAAAAATATTTTTTTATATCTTTTTTGGGGGGTATTTATTATAGCAAAAAGTAAAAAATATATATATATTTTTTTTTAATTGTCGCTCTATTTTTGTTTTTAGCGCAAAAAATAAAAACCCCAGAGGTGATCAAATACCACCAAAAAAGAAAGCTCTATTTGTGGGGAAAAAAGGACGCCAATTTTGTTTGGGAGCCACATCGCACGACCGCGCAATTGTCAGTTAAAGCGACGCAGTGCCGAATCGCAAAAACTGGCCAGGTCCTTTACCTGCGTAATGGTCCGGGTCTTAAGTGGTTAAATTCTCCCGACAGGGAAATACACAGGACCACTTAGACATTGCATGGCTAGCATGCTAACGTAACAAAAAACACATAAAACACGATTGTCTGGGTGCTAAGTGCTCTGCCACACGGGGTACCACCACAGCTGAATGCCATATGTATTTATCAATAAAGTCTAGCTAAGGTAGTTCTCCCGTGTGTCAGCCCCTTGGAGGCTCGAGCTGGGGGAAATAGGTAATGTGGCTGGCCATTTCAAAGTCTTTTCCTACATTAGAATTCTACAGTTAGATAATGGAAGGAATACTGATTATTTCTGCATATTATAGATGCCTTTAGTGGATCCTGCCATCTTGTTGAATCATGGGAATAGGATATTGCGCTGATATCTGGTGCAAATAGGACAGTTATTGACTGGGCAAAGCCCTGGGATTGTAGTCCCCTAAAGCTGGACCTCAGGTATACAATGAATCATTCACTCATAGTGTTGTCGGCGATATCCAGCTGTGCCCAGCCATACTCTGCAATACCCAGCCATTCTCGGTGATACCCAGCCATACATGGCGATACCCAACTGTACCCAGCCATATTCTGCAAAACCCAGCCATACTCGGCGATACCCAGCCATACCCTGCCATACTTAGCCATGCTTGGCCATGCTCGGCTATGCTCAGCCGTACTCGGCTGTACTTGGGTATGTGGCCAGGCTGTGGATGTCTCACACATGTGGCATCGCCATATCGCCGTGGTGTCATTTTTGGTATGTACATGCTATGTGTTAGAAATATTGTATAAATGGACAACTTTGTGTTAAAAAAAATGTGTTTTAACCACTTACCGCCCGCCAGCCATCATATGACGTCATTGACTTTGTGCAGGGATATCTGAATGATGCCTGCAGCTACAGACATCATTCAGATATCAGATTTTTCAGCCGGCGATTCCCTACACCATAAGAATGATCATAGCGGCTGTTCTACCGCTTGATCGTTCTTACGGGATATGCCGTGTGTGAGAAATAACCTGCTAATATGACAATTTTGTGGGAACAAAATCTTTATTTTGCAAAGAATTGTGGAAAAAAACTTCAAAAAAACTCACCATGCCTCTTTATAAATACCTTGGAATGTCTTCTTTCCAAAAAGGGGTAATTTGGGGGGTATTTGTACTTTTCTGGCATGTTAGGGTCTCAAGAAATGAGATGGGCCATCAGTACTTCAGGTGTGATCAATTTTCAGAGATTGGCACCATAGCTTGTGGACTCTATAACTTTCACAAAGACCAAATATTATACACCAATTTGTACTTATTTTTACCAAAGATATGTAGCAGTATAAATGTTGGGCAAAATTTATGAAGAAAAATTACTAATTTGCTAAATTTTATAACAGAAACAAAGAAAAAACTTTTTTTTTGCAGAATTTTCTGTCTTTTTTCTTTTGTAGCGCAAAAAAAAACAACAGTGATATAGAGCTTTCTGTTTTTGGTGGTTAACCAAAAACAGAAAGCTCTATTTGTGTGAAAAAGAAAAGACACAAATTTCATATGAGTACAGTGTTGTATGACTGAGTAATTGTCATTTAAATTGTGAGAGCACCGAAAGCTGAAAATTGGTCTGTTAGGAAGGGGGTTTAAAGGGGTTGTAAAGGAAAAAAAATGTTTTCATAATAAGCATCCTTTACCTGCAGACATTCCTCTTTTCACTTCCTCATTGTTCGTTTTTGCTCAGAAGTTGCTCTATTTCTTCTCTGTTCTGTTCACTTCCTGCTTGTCTGATTTTACTGACCACCGTGAAGGGAGGCTTTACTGCGGTGGTCAGTAACGTGCTCACCCCCTCCTGGGAACTACATCTGTGTGGCAGGATGCTCGCTACGTGTGAGAGACTTCAAGGAGGTGTGAATTACTGGGCGTGCCGCAATTCATACTGGGAAATGTAGTTCTAACATGAACGAGCGCCGCAAACCAGGAAGTGAATGAGAGAACAGAAACTAGAACGCCGGAGGTGATATAGATGAAGAAATTTAATAGGTATTTACTCGTTTTTTAACAGAATCATTACACTATTGTGTCTGTCTACCTTGCAGACATTAATTTTAGGCAAAAAATGTTTTTCCTTTACAACTCCTTTAAGTGCCCAGTGGTCAAGTGGTTAAACTGGATCAGTCTATCCCTGGAGTATATGAGGTGTAAAAAGGGAAGTTCCCATACATCCTTCCAGACCTCCAGCTCCGGAAGCTCCACCGCGCAAAAAGTGCACAGGTTATACAAACCATGGTGCACAGTCGGTTGCAATACCTTGTAAATTGATGAAAGTGTTTTTTTTTAAGGATTAGTATACAGTATGGTCAATTTAGAGGTACCAAACTGTACAATAAAGGCATGACGGAGTTGGAGAAACCAGAAAAGTAGGAGTTGGATAAAACAAAGTTGCGCTTGAGCTGGTAAAAAGTCTTCAATGGGCCCCCCCCCCCCCCCCACACACACACAGATATAGGACAAGTAATGGACACCACAATTAGCCCACAGAGAGGGGTCTGGAATTTAGAAGAATTCTAGTAAAGGGGGGTTTAGCCACAACAGGGTATACAGACAATAGTGCCTGGAGAAATTCTTTGCATAGGGAGTTACCGAAACCCATGCTCTAATTACCGTCTTCATCCAGAGTGTTAGAGGGTGAGGGGCTCTAAGGCCCCCTAAAAAGGGCATTCCCACCAAGGCAAAGCAACTGCGGAGTTATATTACTTATGGAAACATTGTTGCAATCCAAATTGGGTAAACAACCCAAACAAGTGTGTAATTGTTTGTCACATATTACATATCTCATTGCATGATACACTAATATTCAGACTACTCCTATACCAGTAGGTCATATACATTATTCAAAATAATGAGTCAATAGAATGAACAAAGCATAAGTAAACTAAATAATTGTTTACTGAGGTCATGACAATAATTGTTCATATGAATATGTTAATGTTTCAATGATTAGTATAGTGATTCATCTTATTGTTCCATGTAACATCAAATATAGATTGGAAGACCTATACGGAATAAAGGAGAGGGGCAGGGCAAAAGGGCATGTGAAACCCCACTATATATATATATATATATATATATATATATACATACACACACACACACACATACATATACACACACATTATTTCACAAATGTAAGTACACCTCTCGCATTTTTGTAAATATTTTATTATAACTTTTTATGGGACAACACTCCTGGCATCCTCCTCACCGCATAAGCCACTTCTCCGTCCAGTATGTAAAAAAAGGGCCCGTGCACTGGTGTTTCCCTTAGTTATTTCATTGCCGGAAAACTCTTTTAAACCAAACTTTTTGGTATCTTATTACGTTTTCACCTTTGATTAAACGTTACTGTATTTAAGGATAACACACTATTGAAGCCTTCTTTTATCCCTCCACACACCCCGTTCCGGTCCGAGAGAGTGCTTTAGCTTCTCTATCAGAAAGAGGGACCTTTTTTTACATACTGGACAGAGAAGCGGCTTATGTGGTGAGGAGGATGCCAGGAGCCCTGGGGTATCAGCAGCTCATATTGACCCAAGACCCTGCAGGCGATTGCTATTAGGAAGTCCACCATATCTGGTAAGGGTCCCCAATATCTTTGGTGTGTACCACAAGGAGAAGCCTATCCTTCATCCCCTCGTGGTGGTGGATTTTTATTTACAATCTTATTTTTCATCCTCAACGCATTATCCTTTTCTTCACTTTTGAAATTGGACTCACTTTTCTCATCACAAGTGGACTTTGTGCACACTATGGGCCAGATTCACAGAGACTTACGCAGACGTATCAGTAGATACGCCGTCGTAAGTCCAAAAATGTGCCGTCGTATCTATACGCTCATTCTGAAAATGAGATACGCCAGAATGTTGCCAAGATACGACCGACGTAAGTCTCCTATGCCGTCGTATCTTGGGCGCTTACGTTGATTTACACGTCGAATATGTAAATGAGCAAGATACGCCGATTCACAAACGTACGTACGCCCGTCATAGTAAGCTACGCTGTTTACGTAAGGCGTACGTCCGGCGTAAAGGTAAAACACCTCTATAGGTGGCGCAACCCATGCAAGGTATGGACGACGGAACAGCCGTCGTATTTTACGTCGTTTACGTAAGTCGTACGTGAATGGGGCTGGGCGTAGGTTACGGTCACGTCGAAAGCATTGAGCCAACGTATCTTAGAAAGTATTTGCGACGTGATTCTGAGCATGCGTGCGCATGCTTTGTAAATACTGGCCTTGCCTCACTATGTTACGTCAGTGTAGCGCAAATGGGATGCGCTATCTTACGTGAATCTGGACCTATCTGTTTATACTAGTTTATTTTGATTCCTTTTATCGAACTAATTTGTGCACCATTTCTCTGTAGTTCATTTACTATATATGCGGACATTTTCCATTTTTTATTTCATTTTGTGTACATATGTTGATAAGTATGTTTTTTTTCTTTAAAACCTATCGCTCACTGAGTATATGTCAATTGTGAATTGAGGTTTTGATTATTCATATTTTATTTAGGGATTGATTCATATGACTGGTTTTGGGGCATGGTCCGCCTTTTTACTGGTTGAGCCTGATTATTTATTCCAGTGTTATTGTGAATTGTGCACACAGGGTATAGCATAGGTTTCTTCCCAGTACATTCCCTTATCTCAGCTTACTTTGATTCCTTCACCCCCCCCCCCCTCACACACACACACACACACACATTTCTCATCTAGCACTAGCTGGTACCACATTGTTGGACCAGCACTAGTGGGCTTCCCCTACTTTGCTCATCCCCCACCCCTGCAGGCTTACAATAGATGGTGCGCCACATATAGAGCCTCCCCTTAGGTAGGGGACCAACTGTTTGTGCATGACCAGGGTAGTCTCCCGCTCAATACATGACCATAGGGCGTGCATAGCCACATAGCCACCTGAATTCCGTGTTGGCCAGTAAATGGGGGAAGTACAAGAGCTGCAGAAGTGGTGGGCTCCCAATTAGAATTGGCATATGCAGCTGAAAGGGCACTGTGGGCTTGATGGACCTGTCTTTGAATTCTCTGTCGCTGCGGGGCACTACTTGTGCTAGCCACCACACCAGCTTCAACTGCACTTATGGGACTGGCCACGTCACCACGTGTTACTCCAGTGCTGGTTTGAATACGACCAAGATGTACTAGATCGCTGGCGCTTGCCAGTTACCAGAAGGATGAGAGGCACTAGTACTGGCTCTCTGCTCCATATGAGAGCCCTGCGGTTCTTGCACCTCAACAACAGCAGAAGAATGGGGTCAGGTATGCCTGACCTTGGCAGGGACCACTATTTAGTCAGAGCTATCTGTCAGACCGCTGCTTCTGTCTACTGGTTCATATGCTGGGCCTGAAAATGTCCTCTTCACTCTCATCTGTCATGCTAAGCAACTTGTAGGCCTCTTCATTAATGTACCTCTGTTTGGACATTTTGGCCTTTAAATTTATAGGTACAACTAGTGCAACTCACAGGCAAAAAGAGCACCTCGTTGTAAGAGCCTGCTTCAATCGCTACCAAAAAAACTGTTAGCATTCGAAGGGATCAGGCCTGACTCTGCGAACGCTGCAGTGTTGTGTTTTGTAAAAATGACAGTAATCGATGAATACTGCACTTGGGTGGACTGGGCTGGACTGGGCAGAGGGGCTAAACGTGGGTGCTAGCAGGTATCTGGGCTGATCCTGCCAATGCTGTGTTTTTTGGAACCCTAAACTACTGGGGACGCTAGTATAGATCTGATCCAAGATATTAATCCATTCAGACACTACAGTAAGGGAGGTGTATGGAGCGTGCGTGGGTGTTAGCGATACTGGCACTAATCTGCAGCTGCCTAGGACTAATGCTCACCCTAACTGACGCTAAAACCGATGGGTGATCTAACGACCTGGCGGTAAAAACTAACCAACTAACACACCGGTGACAGGGAGTGAAAGTTAACTGGGAGGCAATCAAGGGATTAAACCTTTATTAGGGAGGTTCCCTAAAGCTACCTGGGCCTTCTACTAGCTGCCCTAATGCTGATTAGAGTCACAAGTGACACCAATGCAGTGATCAGTGAAAAATCTTAAAACTGCACTTGGTGACACAGTGACAGGGAGTGAAGGGGTTAACTGGGGGGCCGTCGGTGGGGAGTGATCCGGTGATGAAATGTGTGCCTAGGTGTACTGGTGTTAGTGTAGTGTTGGTGCAACTCAGTTAGATGTCCTCTATCTGGAACCAAAAAGGATTCCAGGACGGAAGATGACATCACTTCCCCTGCCTGTGTTTACACTTACAGGCAGGGGAAGCATTTCATTTGCCAGAACCGATCAGCAGGTCCAGGCCAGAAATCATTGGCCTGGAGTTGAAGACTGATCGGTTCTGTAACGAATCCAATCGCAGCGAGTATGGCGATTCGCCCAGGGCTGCCATTCTGCCGACGTATAGCTTTAACCGGTCGGGAACCGGTTAAAGGGTACTGAGAAGATTTTTGTGGGACAGGCTGTAAACATTGGAGGAGGCAGCAAACCTGTAAATAAGTAGCTGGGGAGGCTGGGGGGTTTAGTTACGTTCAGATTGGATATAGTTTAATTTGGCAAGTCAGAGGGTGGTTTAATGAAAGTTCATCTAACCACTTGCCGACCGCCCGCTGTCGTTATACGTCAGCTGTTTGAAGAGGAAAATCATTGTTATGGCAGGAGCTAACTGCCATAGCTCCGGTATTCTGTTCTTTAGTGGGCGGTCGGCTTTCAGATAAAAGTGGTCTCTGCAGCGGATTTGCCGCATGATCGCTTTTATCGGTGGTGGGAGAGGGCCCCTCCCGCGGTGCTCCGGTGCCATCCACCACTTCCCGGAGCAGTCGGTAGCGGCGAAGGTGATCGTATCCTGTCCCCTCTGTGGTATAGAGCTGAATGAGGGGAAGATGGCCCCCTGCTCGGCTCCATACTATTGCAGGGCGGAAGCAACATCAAAATGTCACTTCCGCCCACAGCTCTTAAATGGACATTTTTTTTTAAATAATTCAAACAATTATTTTTATTATTGCATTTTAGTGTAAATATGAGACCTGAGGTCTTTTTGACCCCAGATCTCATATTCACAATATAAAAAAAATTGGGCTAAATTTACTGGTATCTTCTTTTTTTTTATTCAAAAAAGAGTATTTTTTCAAAAAAAAGTGTACTTGGAAGGCCGCTGCACAAATACGGTGTGACAGAAATTATTGTATATATAATTTATAATTATATAAATTAACGACCGCCATTTTATTCTCTAAGGTGTCAGAATATATATATATATATATATATATATATATCTCAAAACGAGGTACAATCAGTGCCTAAAAATATAAATATCTGCTGCTTTGCTCATTAATATGAACAACCGCATAACTAATTTCTGATGAAATACCTAAGTTGAGTAGTAGATTAGTCAGTGTTCGAGATTTATTATGGATATTTTTTTCTGTAAAGCTAATTGGAAGGGATAGGCAGATTGAGAGGAGGAAGTCTGATTACATCAGTCTATTAAAATGAATACGGAAGGCAGAAAACTGGCTTGGCTGCTTTTGACTAGATAGAAAGTGCTGAATATCCAGTTTATTTTCATGATGTAAGCTTTTCTTACACAATCTGTTACAATTTTTGGAACTACCCATGGGAGCCTGTATGTTATATTGCAGACTTTGGATCCACTTTAACACCCAGTATATTGTCTAAGTAAACAAATACAATAAAGACCCACCCCCCACCCCCCTGAGTTAGGTTTTTAGTGCCATCTGGCATATGCCATAAAGAGAGATTTTGCCTTATTTTCTGTCCTACTAACAATTTTCAGCTGCAACACAAACAGAAATTTGTTTTCTTTTTGTTTTTGAGTAGAGAGTAGCAGTTATATAGAGCGGGTAAAATAGGTGTTGAGCACATCACCATTTTTCGAGGTAAATATATTTCTGTCATGCTATTGACATGAAATTTTCACCATGAAACCATGCCAAATACGTTCAGAAATTAAGTTATGTGTAATAAAACGGACTGACACAGAGAAAAAAATATTGAACACACCAACTAAAATGTATTTAATACTTCATACAAAATCCTTTGTTGGCAATGACAGCTTCAAGATGCCTCCTGTATAAGAAACTAGTTGCATGTATTGCTCAGTTTTTGGTCCATCTGTCGACACAAACAGTCTTCAAATTGGATTCAAGTGAGGTGATTGGCTGGGCCATTCTAGCAGCTTTATTTCCTTTTTTTTAAACCAATTGAGAGTTTCCTTGGCTTTGTGTTTGGGATAATTGTCTTGCTGAGATGTTCACCCTCTTTTCATCTTCATCATCTCAGTAGATAGCAGCAGATTTTTATCAAGAATGTCTTAATACATTTTTCAATTCATCCTTCCTTTACTAATATGAAGTTTGCCAGTACCGTAGGCTGAAAAACAGCCCCACACAGCAGCCCTACACAGCAGTTTCGCTGCCTGAGAATCTGGGGTCTGGTCAGAGCCTAAGTTATAAAGGGTAGCATAATAATCACGAAAACCCCGAGGCAATTTGAGAGGACCTGACTGAGAGCTCATCAGAGGATAGGCGCAACTTATGTACATACTTCAGTGCACGTCTCTTCCTGAGAGCTCTTGCCAGCATTTGGCCACATTTATTGCCGTGCTCATAATATTTATGCGACGTAACGTAATTGTTTACGTGCCTGACGATCTAGTAGGTGTAGGAATAGTTCTCTCAATTCAGTCAGTTTTGTCAAAACCTCTGGATCTCTGTCGTGTTTATGCTGAAGTGCCGCCTGTTGGAGGGCCTGGAGTATCCTGTTGAAGTCAGCTTGACTGGCTTTCTTGAGCTTGGAGCCCAAAGAGATCAGTTTGTCCCTCACCACCGCCTTATGACCCTCCCAGATGATCCCCTTACTCATACCTTCTGTGTTAATCTCTTTAAAGTAATGGGTCAGGACATTCATGACCCCAGAAACCACCTCTGCATCTCCAACAGGGATTTATTAAGTCGCCACGACCAGGCCTTATGGGTATCCTGCAGCAGGGCTAGTGTGGCCATCACTGGGGCATGATCAGATATATTTATATTCCCAATGGACAAAGCCTGCAGCAGCTCCAGAGTCAGATGGTCCAGACAGAGAAGACCTATACAGGTGCACCTTCAAGTAGTAGCTGTAGTTGCTGTCAGAGGGGTGAAGCACTCGCCAGCTGTTTATCAGACGCTGTGTCTGTAGGGATCTGCAAAGGTGTTTAAGGAAGGCTTGGGAGTGAGAGGGATGCCAGTGTGACATGTCAAGCAATGGGTATGGACTAACATTAAAGTCACCCCTTATATGTTTCAATAGTATTTCTTAAGATTTTCCATACAGTAAAACAGTAAAATATTCTCAACTTTTTGTTGTACAAAAAAAAAACAACGCAGTGGGAACATAACAGTACAGTCCGGTCAAGTGCAGTATACAAGTAATTGTACAAAATCAGGTCAGGGCCCACCCGTGCGCACGTATGGCCTAATCTGACCTATTACTTCCAGGACCACACTCACTTATGTAAACATACATCATAAAGTATAGAAAAAGATCAGAAGGCTGAAATGAAAGTCAGAGAGAGGTAGGTGAAAGAATAGAGAGGAACAGGAAGAGAGAGGGGGGAGAGACAGCATATAGAAATATGACACTTCATCTTATCAAATTGAGCACACAACCGTTCCATAGGCGTGAGTGTTTGTAAGTCACTTTTCCGGGCCAAAGTCTGCATATAATGTGAAATCTGAACATATCTATAGCTCTCTGTTAAAGGCATACTGTACTTATCCGTCATTATCTTTTCCGTTAACAAACCCCTGTGATCATAAAAGTCAGCTATACGCGGAAGACCCTTATTGGTCCACCACTCAAATGCATGGGGAGTGAGGCCCGGGGTGAATGCTCCATTTTTCAAAAGTGGTGCCAGAGGAGAATGGGGAGATTTAAAGCCCTGGGATCTGGAGACCCTATCCCATGACTCTAATGATAAAGACAGGGAAGGGCACAATATCAGTGGTCTTTCCTTAAGTGGAAGCCACATAATATGAGATACAGGTCTAGGGCGACAGAAATATGATTCCATAAGCATCCAGATGGCCGGGGCTCGCTGAGAATGGAATCTAGCTAGTTTTGCTAACTGAGCAGCATGGAAATATTTCTGTAGTACCGGCAGACTAAGTCCACCTTTTTGTTTTGGTGTATATAGAGTGCTTTTATTCACCCTGGGCCTCTTGTTCCCCCAAATATACTGAGTCAGTTTCCTTTGAAAAGTTTTTAGATCGGTTCGGACCAATGAAACTGGTAGTGTGCGAAATAAGTACAATAATCTAGGTAATACGTTCATTTTTACTGAGTGAAGTCTGCCAAACCACGATGGAGGATGAATCTGCCACTTGACCAAATCTTCAGTCAATCGTTTAAAAAGATCCGGGTAATTGGATCTATATAATGTTTCGATAGAAGGGGTCAAACGGACACCTAAATAAGAGAGTGCTTCTGGTTCCAAACCAAAACTAAACTTCCGTTCCAGAACAAACTGTGTTGAATCAGACAGCGATAGATTCAGTGCCTTAGATTTACTATGGTTAATTTTCAACTCCGAGATCTCTGAGAACGGCTGCAGTATGGCGTAAAGGTTAGGCAGGGAGGTGATCGGTGATGATAGTGTCAGCAACAAATCATCAGCAAAAAGCAAACATTTATGCTCATAGTCCCCACAAGTGATTCCTCTGACATATGGACACGAGCGAATCTTGATCGCTAGTGGCTCAATTGCAAGAGCAAACAATAACAGGGATAACAGGCATCCCTGCCTAGTTCCCCTTCGGATAGCAAAAGATTGGGAGGAGTATCCCCGAAGCATTAGAATAGCGCTCAGGGCATCGTATAGGGTCTGTAGGAGATCCAGAAAGCATTGCCCAAAACCATAGCGACTCAATACGTCAAATAGATAATCCCAGGAGATAGAGTCGAACGCCTTCTGGATGTCCAAGGAAAGTAACATTCCCTTTCTAACCCCTCCCCCGTCCCAATCAGATTGTATCGCTGAAATCAAGTCAATCAATCTACGGGTTTGGTCAGATGCCTGCCTATTGGGTACAAAACCCACCTGATCAGGATGGATGTAGCGCAATAAGAAGGTGTTCATTCTTTGTGCTAAAATCGTAGTCAGTATTTTTAAATCCGTATTGATCAAGGAAATCGGGCGGTAATTAGCACAATTACTATGATCCTTTCCCGGTTTAGGGATTACATTTATATAAGCAGTATTTTCGTAATTAGGAAGCTTACCATCCTGTCTCGGGGCATTATAATATGAGCAGAGGTGGGGAATAAGAGTGTCTTGATATTTCCTATAGTAATGTCCCGGGAAGCCATCAGAACCCGGAGCTTTGGTGGGGTGCAAGGATTTGATCGCTGTCCTAACCTCAACTTCCGTAAATGCACTATCCATCAGATCAGCGTGAGCCTGTGACAATCTGGGCAGTTGGATATCACTAAAAAATGTCTCAGGTCTAGAGGTGTCAGGTCTATTCGGAACACTATACAGTCTTGCATGGAATTTATAAAATTCCCTAACTATACTTTCAGGGTTCTGAGTGGAAAGACCAGTGGACAGACGTAATTTAGGTAAAGCCAGTGTGTATGGCCGAGGAACCAGTTTTCTAGCTAGCAGTGTAGTCGGCTTATCCCCCATAGTATAGAATTTGTGTCTAGACCAGCTGATATGTTTCTCAGCCCGGGTGGTCAAACTAAGATTAAGCGCAAGTCTCACATCATCATTTTGTGTCTAAGATCTATCGTTACTAGCTTGATCTCCCATTAATTTTTCTAACTTGGACTCTAGTAGCCTAATTTCCTGATCCCGAGCCCTCTTAGCCCTGGCAGCTATCTGTATTAACTTCCCACGAACCGTGGCCTTATGAGCTGCCCAAAGAATCTCGGGAGACTCGACCGAAGATTTATTGTTTGCAAAGAATTCCCCTATTTCCTTTTCGACTTCTGCATAAATTATAGGATCAATTAATAAACTGACATTAAGTCTCCAAGGGGAGGGCTTAGATTTAGTCCAGAGGCCGTAGGTCAGACCAAGGGGTGTTAAGTATCTTAACTGAATTTATATAGGGGAGTAAAGGTGTGCGCACTAAAAGATGGTCTATCCTAGAATATGTATGGTGGACTTGGGAGTAGTAGGTGTAATCTCTAACCGATTGGTTATCCTCCCGCCAGGCATCTATCAACCCATGAATATGAAATAAACGTGCTACCTTACTACTGCAAGTCGGCGGTCGCCTCAGAGTCAGCCTAGCTGGATCTGACTTGTCCATAATTCTATCTAGAGGGATATTGCTGTCGCCTCCTATTATTACCTGTCCCTGAACCTTGGGCAACAGCGTTCGAAACATTTTACTGAAGAATTCTGTCTGACCAGTATTAGGAGCATAATATGATATAAAAGAAACTTCCTGGTCGTGGAACCGTCCAACTGCCATAAGATATCTGCCCCCCTTATCTTTAATTATTGTGATCGGTGTAAACGGAGTTCGCTTAGAAAAGCAAACAGCCACACCTCCCTTCTTCTCCGCACCCCCTGCTAAGTAAAATTGTGGATACTTTGCATTGAGGTATCGGGGTGCAGAAGTCCTTGAGAAATTAGTCTCCTGCAGTAGAAGGACATCAGCCCTCTGCTTATGGTAAAACTGAAAAGCTTTTGTCCTTTTGACAGGAGAATTAAATCCGTGGACATTGTGTCTCACGATTGAGTAATCAGTGGAATAAGATGTAGCCATCGTGGCAGGGCAGAGCACTCTTACCTTGTATAATCTTTGTGGCGGTGGACCAGCTTGTTAGGGCGAGGACCAAACTCCTCCAGAACCCACCAGAGCAAGTAAAGCAACCTAGGTGCAGGGCCGAGGCAAGTGGGGAGGGTGGGGAATAGATAAGAAAGAAAAGCGTTTGAAACAAAGTGGAGAACAAAAGAAAAAAATTGTTAGGCCTGAGGCCTAAAGAGCCAGCCTGAAATTCTTCAGGTGACCATGGAGTAAAGGCACCGGGGTAAACCCCTACCGGAAACAAAGTCCGGATAACATCACGCGAGGGTACCATCCTCCTAGGAGGGTGAGTAGTCTCGCTGTCGGGTGGCATGTGTAACCACCCCAACCCAAAACAACTATGTAGCTCATATAAACAGAATAGCCAGAGTCTATCTGGGCACATTGCATACATAGGGATAAATAACACAACTGTCAATAGCACATGGCACTAGGCTCCACCGGGCGGGTACCCCGGGCGGAAAGGTTCCCCTTCGGTTGTTTCCGCCCCGGGGGTCCACCCTCCAATAGGGAACCATATCGACCCCCAGTCCAAGGGTCCCCAACCTCCATATAGGAGGGAAACTAAAAGACTCACAAAAAAGATCCTACAAACCATTAGGGACCTGGTGGGGCATCATATTGGCTATATAAAGTGCTAGAGGTTACAGCACATGACTTCTGCTTGTTTGGTTGCTAGAGATTACTGTACACCAATACTGCTCACTAATTGATTTCTAGAAGTTACTGGACATTTTTACCACTCACTAATTGGTTGATAGAGGTTACTGCACATTATTACCACTCAATGATTGGTTGCAAGTGGTTAGTGCACATCATTACTGCTCACTGATTGGTTGCTAAACTTATAGCACAATATAAAGAGGGATTTCTACACTGACATCAATGCAATAGGAGCATTTACACCAAACACCAGTGTAATACAATGACTGCCATGTAAGGAGACACTTCTACACCGACCACCAATGTTAAGGGGGATTTACACTGACCACCAATGTAAAGGGGGATTTACACTGACCACTAGTGCAGGGCAATTCTGCACTTACCACCAATGTAAAGGGAAATGTACACTAGTCACCAATGTAAGGGGGGATTTACACTCACCATTAATTTAAAGGGGGCTTCTACATGGACCACCACTGTAAGGGAGGATTCAAAACTGACCACAAATGCAAGTTTGGATTATTGTACCGATTAGCAATATAAAGAGGAGTTTCTACACTTCAGAAACTGGCTACCAATGTAATGGGGATTTACACTGACCACTAATGTAATAGGAGCATTTACAGTAACCACCAATGTAAGGACGGATTTACACTAACCACCCATGTAAGGGAGACCTTCACACTGGCCACTAGTGTGAATGAAAAGATTGTACACCAAGCCCCAATGTAATGAGAAGACTTACACTGACCACCAATGTAACTAAGACATTTAGCCTGCGTTCATATTTGTGTTTGTCAGGAACGCATGCACAATCGCTTTCCTGACGCCAGAGAAACGTGCTACCCTTTCGTAAATACACAGCAGTGCCATTAATTGTTAATGACATCCTCACGCATCTGCTGAGATGTGCGTAATTCACATGCACCAAAATGCAGGGTGCTGTGGCATCCGGCGGCACCAGCAGTTTGCTTACCTTTGCAGAACAGGCAGGACTTCCAAACATGCCCCTTTACCTCCCCAGTGGGCAGCATTCAGCAGAGGTGATGGTGGATATGATCTCAGAGGGGCATTATATACATATGAATGCAGCCTCTATTTACATATCAATACAGCCATTCCTATGCTATTTACATATTAATGCCACCGCTATTTACATATCAATGCAGGTTATTTACATGTAAACACAGGGTCTGTAGGGGAGTCATCTGTACACGGCAATACGGCAGAGTTGGGCAGCATTAGTAACAGAACTTCACACTGAGATATTGGGACACAGCATGACACTAAAACTTCAAGGGACAAGGGAATTAAAACTGGGATGGTTGGCAAGTATGAGGCAGCTGCTTTGCCTCCACAACAATGATGGGGCCCAGGGCAGCTTCCCCTGTTGCCCTGTCTTAAAAACGACCCTGCTTATGAATCAAGTAGAAAGTAGGGAATTTTCTTTTATAATAAAATTGATGAGCTCCTATTAGTTAAACTAAAGGGTATTTTTTCAATTGGGATACTATTATCTTCTGTGTAGGGTCCTGCATGTCCACTACCTCCCAGCCATGCCAATGTTGTAACTGTGATGCAATAAAGTACAATCTTGGATTGGGTATCGCAATGGACCATGGACAATGTGAATTTACTCCATGTTTTGCTCAATTGTCTAAATTTGACAATACGAGGGAGTATATTCTTGTCTGTGAATTCTGTAATATTTTATGCAATTACCACTCCCAAATATTTAAATGATGTAACCAGGACCATCGGATGAGCATGGTGTGGATGCTCCAAACGTGCAGGGTCCAAAGTAGCATAACGGATTTGTCCAAGTTAATATTAAATCCTGAAAAGGATCCATACAAGTCTATTAAGGACATAACTGCGGACAGGGATGGACCCATCCCCAAAAACACTAGAGTGTTATCTGCATAGAGTGCTATCTTATCTTCACCTGTAGATCTGCGAAATCCAACAACATTTTTAGAAGAGCGAATAGCCTCAGCCAATGGTTCAATGGCCAGAG
This sequence comes from Rana temporaria, assembly GCF_905171775.1. Taxonomy (NCBI): domain Eukaryota; kingdom Metazoa; phylum Chordata; class Amphibia; order Anura; family Ranidae; genus Rana; species Rana temporaria. Next base: position 138,325,392 of record NC_053496.1, on the reverse strand, counting down.
CAAAAAGAAGCTGGGATATAACAGAGGGGACATCCCTGCCTTGTCCCACTGGTCAATGAAAAAGGGGGCAATACACATCAATTCACCTGTACCCTTGCACTTGTGGAGTCATACAAAAGTTGTATCCATCAGAACCAACCTTATAAAAACAATTTTCATGCCCCAACTGTTATATTTTTTACATAATTACCCAATGGTAATACCTTTACACATTTTTTGCCTACTCAGTTACATCTTCTGTACTTTACTTTGGAAGGACAAAACACCCAGACGCAAACTGGAACATCTACAATGGCTCAAATATAGTAAGATATGGGTCGTGTATCCATCCCTAACCCTTGGCTGTACTACTTGATTGCCCAGATGCAACATTTTCAAATATGATGGATAACCCCCCCCCCCCCCCATCCCGACCACATCTACGTTTATCAATAGTATGATACTATACTAACTCCCAGGATATTCCGGAAGGCCTAGAGTATCTTAAATTTAGTAAACCTGATAGACTATACCCCACATATACTCTTATGCAGAAGGTCTGGATTAAGCTTAAATTCCTTCAGGCAGTGACAGGTTTCACTAGCTTTAGTCCCATTTGGGATAATGAGTCTTACCCTGAGTTAGCCAAGCTCACATACTGTATGCACCAGTATGGTGGAAGTTGGGCATTATGCATCTTCAACATATATTTCACAGCAGGTCCCTGCTTTCCTTAGCGGCGCTATGCTCTAAACTACCTCTTGGTGATCTAACCTCCTAAAGTGTTCTTACCTCTTTAATGTAATGTCTACCAAATACAGAGCAAAGTGCCCATATGTAAACAACCACGTAAGCACGTGGAAGGGTAATCATAATCACCCAAGGACGAACAGCAGAATGCCATGTAGGACAATGGTAAAAGTAGTACAGGGCTGGGTTGGGGGTATGGCAGCAAAGCTGGCTACAGGACTACAGGACACAAACTGACCAAGCCAGCATAGAGTTGCTGCTGTGCTTGGTGTGATCAGATTGCAACAAGAAAGAAGAAGAGAAACTGACAGGATCACCATGTATTTGCTAATAAATTAGTGTGTAGTGAAAGAAAAAGCATCCTTTACTATATATGGTATTACTAGATATTACTAGTATTAATTCTTATCATGCTGACCCTTCTGTGCCTCCCCTTGAATAAATGTTACACTTGAGATTCATCTATTTTTTTCCATAATTCTGTTTTCATGGTAGGTGGCCCAATACATTAAGTTTGAAATGCCTGTACTGTGCAGCTTTGTTGAAAAACTGAAGGAAGAGGAGGATAGAGAAATAAACAAACTGTCTAAAAGGTAAGATATACGCTATGTGTTCATGAATAGTGATGTTTGATTATTTGGTATAGTTACATTCCTTTTCATATATAGTATGAAAAAGGATATGTTCTGTAGACAGTTTTTTAAGAACCCATGTTAGTCCAGCCTACAATAGGCTGCACTTCAGCTGTTTTGCCAAGTACCGTGCCAAACACTAAACCCAGGACCAAGCATTCACTATGTCTGGTCTCCCACAATACACAAAACATGGAAAAGCAATTATTTTAGTAAATATAAACTGCTAAATACCTTTTCTCATTAGCAGTTAGAGCAGTCTTGTGACTTATATCAGTGTCCAGCCAAGCACTGGTTAAAGCTTGTGGGTGGAGTTTTCTGACTGTCCTATGAGACTGCAAGACTCCTGACCCTCTGTCTGGACAGTGCTGATTGGCTCTGTGCCGATCACATGCAATCTCCCAAGAATGTGCAGCCTGACTCCATAGACTCTGTTATCAGGAAATTATCAGGGGACAGTGGAAGGAGGGGAGGATCAGAGAAGCCATAATCAAACAGCCTTTTTACACAATGCGGAGGATTAAAGCGGTTGTAAACCTTAAATTTGCACTTTTACCTACAGGTAAGCCTATAACAAGGCTTACCTGTAGGTAAAAATAATATCTCCTAAACCTGTACGGTTTAGGAGATATTCCCCTCGCAATGCGGGCGGCGCATGCGCAGGGGGGATCCACGGCGGAAGATCCGGCAGCCGCCGGACCTTGCCGATTTTAAATCTCCCGCGCCGCATGCGCGGGAGTGACGTCATCGCCGCTCCAGCCAATCACAGCGCTGGAGCGGCGATACCCGGAAGACACGCCAGAGGCAGGTTGACATCTCGCTCGGCGTGAACCAGGTAAGTGTTGTTCACCTCGTTTTGAGGTAAGTATTTCATAATCAGCTATTATGCGGTGCATACTAGCTGATTATGCATTTTGCCTTGCAGGTAAAAAAAAAAATATATATATATATATGCGGTTTACAACCGCTTTAACTACTTAGGTTCCTCAGTGAGTATAACAAGCATGCTTTACTGCATGTATACATGAATTTTACTGTTGTGTGTTTAGTAACACTTTGATACAACAAATTTGTATTCTGAAGCTTTGTACTGCACTTAGCAAAACAGTCAAGGACATGCACAGAGAGAGAGAGAGAGAGTCATAAAGGCAGGGATGGACTGGCCATTGGGACTACAGGGAGTTTCCCGGTGGGCCGATGGCTCAGTGGGCCGGCTTCAGTGACAGCGGCCTGGGAGTTTCTCACTTCTGCCTAATCTTGTCCCATGAGGGGGGGGCACCAAACTGATTCTTTCCCCCGGGAGAAATAATGTCTAGCTTCCCCACTGGTACTGCCTATAAGAGTACCAGTACCAGCCGTTCTACTCTAATAAAGTAAAACGGCTAGTGGCTAGTGAACGGGGGAGAGGGGGCTTGGGTGGCCGGGGGGGTGCGGGAGTTGTCCAGCCCCCATGGGGGAGACCTGTCAAAGTGGGCCAGTCTGGATGAAGTCCAGGGCCAAATTTTTGTCCCAGTCCAGCCCTGCATAAAGGTCAATAAACCCTCTGAGCAGGGAGGTGACCATGGTCAGAGCTAGGAAAACCTCCTATGAAGAACAGTAAACAATCTCCAAAGCAGACCTTGCACTAAATACAAGTGCCTCATGTCAAAATCATGAGCCACAGAGGGATCTTAGGAAAATCTCAATTCTCACAAAAGAAGATTACAGTTTTGGACAGAAGTATGGAAGTAAGGTACTGTAATGCCCTGTACACACGATCGGTTCATCCGACAAAAACGGACCAAAGTTTTTTTTCATCAGATATCCGATGAAGCTGAATTTCATCAGCCTTGCCTACACACCATCAGTTAAAAATCTGATCGTGTCCAACGCGGTGACGTAAAACACAACGACGTGCAGGGAAAAATTAAGTTCAATGCTTTTCAGCATGCGTCGACTTGATTCTGAGCATGCGTGAATTTTTGACCGATGCATTTCCCCACAGACGGTCCATCGGACCGTTTTTATCAGACGAACCAATCGTGTGTACAGGGCATAAGTGTTTATGATTTTATGTGTTTTTTTTTTTATTTCCCTAATGCAGCATTTTTAAATCAGGTGATGGTGCGGGAGGGTTGCCACATGCATAAACTGTCCTAGCATTTTAGTGTAGGTCCACTATAAATTGTTACAGGAGATATCCCACATGTTAAATTTCCTGCGTGTATTATTGTGCGATGGTTACACTATATGCAGTGCTTTGGAAAAACCAAGCCTTGCATAATTTACTGTACAGTATATTTTATACCCGGGGTCAACAACCCATAGCTCATGATCTACAAATAGATCATTGTCAGCTGACTGGTAGGTCGCGGTGTGGTCTTGCTGAGCCGCCATCCCAGAGCAACAAACAGAGTGCAATGCAAAGGGACTACTTGTAAAGTTGGATCTGTAGTAGGGAGCAAGAGCCGAATAAGCCAATACCTCCCCTGAAGTGCTGGCTCCTGTGTGGAGTGATACCAACTGCACTCCACCTCTTATCCTGGGTAGCGGTCTCCAGAGTGGTGCCAGCGGCAGGAAAGAAGAGAAGATCTTCAGGTCAGTGTGAAGCAATGCACTGGGCATAATAGTATAGGACTGCTTTCACACTGATGCACTGCTTTTTACCCTTAGGCCTCGTACAGACGAGAGGATATCCGCTGGAAACGGTCCGCCGGACCGTTACCAGCGGATAAATTCTCTGGCGGATTTGGATCTGATGGCTGTACACACCATCAGATCGAAATCCCCGCGGAATTCATCCGCGGTGACGTGGCCGCGCCGACGCGGCGACGTGCGCGACCCTGGAAGGTAAAAACTTCCACGCATGCGTCGAATCATTACGACGCATGCGAGGGATGGGAGCGGACAGACTGATCCGGTGAGTCTGTACAGATGACCGGATCAGTCCGCTGGACTGGATTCCAGCGGATAGATTTTATAGCATGCTACAAAATTTTTATCCGCTGGGAATCCGTCGGCTGGATTTTTATCCGCCGAAAATTGTCCGCTCGGGCCTACACATGACCGGATCTATCCGCTGGAACTGATCCGCGGATAAATCCCAGCGGATAGATCCGGTCGTGTGTACGGGGCCTTACAGTGGGTGCAATGTAGTGTACCTGCAGCTTTTCTGCCGGTTTGCTGCGCTTAGCCATTGCCTACTATTATATCCTGCAGGTTTGGTGCACTTTCTGAAAGCACACAAAATTCAAATGCAAGTTAACCTTTACTGCTCCAAGCCCTGATGTTCTGCGGTTTACCTGCACAGCGAGTGCAGCACAATGTATCTGCGACTTTCCTGGGTTAGCTGCGCTTTGCTATAAACTTCTATTATGAGGTGTGTCTAAAAGATTTAGTGAAAGGTATCAGAAAACAAACAAAACAGAAGATACAAACAAATTACCTTTATTGGCCTTCAAAATATTCACCATCCTTCACAACAAATGTTTGGCAACCTTCATAAAGCTTCTGGAAACTGTCAGCAAAGGCCTCTTTAGCAATCATTCGCAGAACCGCTGGATCGCCGGCCACAAAACCCCCCTAAACCCCGAACTTACCCAAACAAATTAGCACAAAAAAAAAACAACAGTATGGCTTGAATAATGGCGTTATTGGTATAAATTGTATTTACCATTTTTTCAACCAATTTAATCACACATACAATAATGAATAAAACTCTTAATAAGGAAAACTTTCTCAGGTATAGAACTCAAGCAAATATCATAACTTTTAAACTGTAAGTCCCCACCAGTCAATCTTGTTGTAAACAGAATTGGCCGACCCAACAGCTGCGGCCATTTCCACACAGAATTGAAGGCCTAGATTGAACAGATTGCTCCCCACTTCAGACAAATGAATAGAGTCAGACCTATACAAACCAGGGATACCACCCTCTAGGACAATGTGACAATATGAAAAACTGCCAATAGAAGGCATAAACTTTTACAGAGACCTGTTGATCCGCCTTCTCACTTTCTCCAGGGGCTTTAACTGGGGCTAGGAGAACCGGAGAAGGTGGGGAACTATCTCAGAAAAAACAAATGTACAAAACGGAAAAGAAAGTTTAAAGCGTTGAAAATCCTGCTTCATTGTGAACATTAAATCAAAAGATTTTTGATGGCCAATATACTTATCTCCTGCATGAATTATGAATACTGAAGGTGGAGGCCAGTGTATACAAAGCTGAGACAGATGAAATGATAATTGACTCCAACGCAAACCTCTAATACATTTCCAGTAAATTGAAAATGAGTCTGTGAGACGTAATAGGTTTTCTGTGTAGCAACGCTGAGATGCTCTCATTCGTGCCCAAAAAACAATGGAGTGACCAAGTGTCCAATACGGTCCTGTTTGAACCTGAAGAAATTAAATAGAAAGGTTACGGTGAATATATACGTTAATTCTATCAGACTCCCATCTACCCAATCTTATTACTGCATCATCTAGGCCCATTCTGGCCGCTTCTGTGGCAGCGCCAACGTGGAAAGAATGGGTCGAGAACAAGACGTCAGAAGGACCTATCACCCACAAACATTTTTTAAACACGGAAGAAAACTGATATTTGGTAAGAGGTAAACCTTCAGATGTATTAGGAAATTGCCTGACATGCCAGGCCTTATTCCCAGATACTTTGTAATGACTACATTGTAATGACCGCATGGGTAGAGCTGAACCAAACATCCTCTACCTAGATCTAGAGAGTAATGGATAAATAAATGAATGCCAGTACCAAAAACAGCAACATCTTGAAATTTCAACCCAGAGTGTCGTTACCAATTCCTACACTCTAAGCACAGCAAAAAAGGCCAAACAGAAAGCCGCTTGAAAAAGAAACTCCTCAAATTGATTATGGCATACTTGACGTGTAGATAGACAAAGCAGTTTGAGCGTTTCAACAGAGATGGGCTTGTCAGGGGCGTAAGTGCTTTTTCTGTAACCTTTCAAGGCTTGTTTTACCAAAAAGAATACATTCAATGGTGGTAAGTTATGGAGTTTGAAAAAGAAAGAAACTCCAGGCAAAATTTTAATTATGTGGCTGTGGGACAAATGGTCGTGCATCAAAAATGCATAAAATAGCCAAAATTGCACCCTCCGAGTGTTGGTAACAATTAAAATTGAAGGTTCTGCAGAACACCAACCACCTATTCTAAGCAGCCGAATAGTCAGACCAGGTGTGAGGGTAGAGAGAATTTCTAATCCCCATGCTTAAAGCATCTAGATCAAATTTCAAAGATCCAGACAAACGCATCCCTCGCGATCCACTTGAGGAAAAAGCTGCCGGAAGCATGAGATCTGCAAAGATAAAGCATCCACAATTATGTTAGATTTACCAGGAATGTGTTGAGCTTTTACCCATATGTTATGTTTTAAACATAGCAATACAAAATAACAAATTAATTTAATAACAGAGAGGGGTTTTGAAGACAATTTATGGCAAAAAGTACTCCTTTGTTATCAGTTTGAACAATGATTCTTTTGTTAACAAAATAAGAGCTCTAACAAAATTTTTTTTTGTTGCTTTCTGAGCAATTCAAGAATCTGGCCAAGAACCACATAGCCAATGGGTGGGCCATATGGCCGCAAACCCTTGTGAGCCAGCCACATCAGTGAAAAGCTCCAAGTCGGCTGCAAAAAGGAAGATCGATCTACCATTGTATTGGTCAAAAAATTGGAACCAAACTGACAAGTCTTCTTTCAGGTCTGTAGATAAGCGGATGTGAGAAAAATAAATCGATTTAAGCCTGGCCGTCACCAGACGACGGGAGAATATACAACCCACTGACATGACTCTTGAAGCAAAAGCTAAAAGACCAAGCAGGGATTGAAGTTCCCTCAATAACACGTTCCGCCTGCAAAAGCAGGATGGAAATAGACAATTTTAATCTAGCAATCTTGGCTTCAGGTAGCCTGAATTCCAGGGCTAAGGTGTCAATGGTGACTCCAAAAAAAAAGAGAAACGGACAGTAGAAGTGTCTTCTCAACTGTCAACAGGATACCAAAAAAGTTAGTGATACAAGTAAAGAGCTTCAAAAGGTAAAAACAAAGGGGGAAACCTGCTGGACCAACAACGAGGAAACCATCAAGATAATGCTGTTTCCCTTAATGTAGTGTAAAAAAAGGGTTTTATGGTAAATCAAAAATCCTATTCAGTTATATTTCAATACAAACCTTATTTTTTTTGCTGGAACTTAAACAAAGGGTGTGTATATAGCTACCAACCAGAGTACAGGTTCAATGTTCCCCACCCCAGTCAAATGAATGAATCACAACTGGAGTGTTTGCATTGTACTTGCAGTATCTGAAGCTTGGGTAGGAACAGCAGTAGAAAAGGTCCACCACCACTAAGTGAGAACAGGGATAAATAATTGGTCTCCTCCAAACCAACTACCTTCTCTCTGTGTTTTCAAAGTCGGTGTGGGGATTATAGTGAACAACTATAAAACCACCTAATCACTTTCAGACCCCTGGAACCTGCCACCTTACAGGAGGCACCGTGTTTTTCAAGACAATGTGGTGACAGTAGTTGATCAGACCTCCGATATTCAGTCTTTGATCTCAAAGTTCAATTTTAAAACTGGATTCTTACCAGTGACAGCAACACACGTACGATACTTTACGATACTTTTTTGCTTTATGTAACAGTTGCTTGCTTAGAGAATTTCTAACAATTTGTAACTTCTCTTTGTATATAATAGCAGCTCAGGCTGATGGAGACTCTTGTTATTACAAAACAGAAGCAAGCAAGTTATTGCAAGGGATGTTTGAAATTAGGAGCTTTATTGGCTAATATTCTAATATTTAGACAGCCCTACTAAGGCTTTGCCATACACTGTGCAAATTTCCCCTGTCAATACAGACAGTGCTGACAGTAGAAAGTTGTACCCAAGTTTTTTTTGGTACATTCAGCCTTCCCACTAACGGTTTAGAATCTTGGCCATTTCCTGCTGAACAGTGTGTGGCCCGCCTAATGGAATGTACACACGATCCGAAAACCGAAAAATACTGCTTTTGAATCGATCGTACGATAATCGGATCGTTGGTATGGAGCATTCGAGAACCGATCGCGACAGTTCCTCCGATATTATCTGATCTGAAAAACATAAAAAAAAATCTCATATGATACCAGATTGTACGATTTTCGTTTTATCAATACAGTTGTCCGAAAATACAATAGAAATACACTACAACACATGACATCACTTCAGATTTTCGGATCGTGTATGGGCCATAAGAGTTATTATTTATTTTATTCATGTTGTATTTATTTGCTCAGAGCAGGTAAATGATTTTTACTAAGACATTGATGGTGGTTAATATGATTGGCACACAAAGTAGTTACCATCTAAAAACACTCACAGGATATTTTTCTATCATAGGTACAATGCAATCCGCTTGATGATGTTACAAAGGTTAGAAGAACTAACAAGCTATGAGAGCTACGCATGAAGAAAGCACAAGAGATATGAAGAAAGTTGGACGTAATATCTGCCATACCATGGACCTTACAGCTCAGAAACTTTTCATCTTCTAAATTACAGTTGTTTACATATAACTACATGAACTATATTCTACTTTTTACTTTTAGCTTTTCTCAGGATATACTGATCACAGCTGCCTCATTACTGATATAGTGCCAAGATTATCTCCAAAATAGTCATGCATCACAGATCTGTGTTCAGGAAAGTAAAAATGTATACTTTAAACTTAAAGTGCTATGAAAGATTTTTTTTCTTAAATTAAAAAAAGGTTAGAATTTCAATATTTTACGTATTTTTTCTTGCAGTGTAGAGAAAGAAATTAATTGATTGTGTTCCTTGGTAGTTAGCACAACCGGGTTCTGTTAGGGCAAGCCTCAGTTCACAAAAGCATTACCCATGGGGTATTTTATTTGCTTATTTTTTAGGGCCTATTCATACTTGCCTGTTTTCATGCAGCCAGAAAGGCTGAGCATCTTGGAAAAATCTTGCCGATATGCCATGCATATTGGCACATAGGATTTGACAGACAGCAGGGAGAAGGGAGAGAGCAGCTAGAGATGGAAACAGTGCTGGATTAAGTGAGGGTGAGGGGGCATACCTAACATGCTACCTAACATTTCTTACCATAAAGCAAAGAATGCATTAAAAGAAAAAAAAAATTATACTTTAGAAACACTTTAAGATTATGTAACAGTGCTCCTTACAGTGATGCTCAGTGTAAGGGAAAACATGCCTTGGCATGTGTGGTCAGTGAATGAACGAAAAAATGCCCCACTAATGGTGGTCAATGTTAGCAGAAATGCCCAGCGTAAATAGTCAGTAGAAGAAAAATGAAATGCTTCGCTGTTGGTGGTCGGTGGGAGAAAAATACCTGACTTTATTACAGGAGCCTTTAGTTGTACAGTAAAACCTTGGTTTGCGAGCATAATTCATTCCAAAAACATGCTTGTATTCCAAAGCACTTGTATATCAAAGCATTTTTTTTACATAGTATAAAAGAGAAGAGACCTCTAAAGCCTCGTACACACGATCAGCCCATCCGATGAGAACGGTCTGAAGGACCGTTGTCATCGGTTAACCGATGAAGCTGACTGATGGTCCGTCGCGCCCAAACACCATCGGTTAAATAACCGATCCTGTCAGATCGCGATGATGTAAAACACAACGACGTGCTGAAAAAAAGTTCAATGCTTCCAAGCATGCGTCGACTTGATTCTGAGCATGTGTGGATTTTTAACCGATAGTCGTGCCTACTAACGATCGGTTTTGACCTATCGGTTAGGAATCCATCGGTTAAATTTAAAGCAAGTTGGCTTTTTTTTAACCGATGGTTAAATAACCTATGGGGCCCACACACGATCGGTTTTGACCGATCGAAAACGGTCCACCAGACCGTTGTCCTCTGTTTAACCTATCGTGTGTACGAGGCCTAAGTGTAGCAATAAGTTGCTTAATGTTTTACCTTCAATAAATGTAACCATATTGCTACACTTAGGCCCCGTACACACGGTCGGTTTGGTCCGATGAGAATGAACCGAAGTTCATTTTCATTGGACCAAACCGACCGGGTGTATAGGCTATCGGTCTGGTTTCCTTCGGTCCAAAATTTCTAAACATGCTTCAAAACCGAACCGATAGACCGCTGCCCCATCGGACCAAACCGATGGTTAGTACAGAAAAGCATCGGTTCAAAACCCGCGCATGCTCAGAATAAAGTCGACGCATGCTTGGAAGCATTGAACTTCTTTTTTTTCAGCACGTCGTGTGTTTGACGTCACCGCGTTCTGACCCGATCGGATTTTGGACTGATGGTGTGTACACATATCAGGCCGTATGGCCACTTCAGAGGTGAACTGATGAAAACGGTCCGACGGGCCAGTCTCATCGGTTTGGTCCGACCTTGTGTATGGGGCCTTAGAGGCTCCTCTCTACTTTTTTATACTCAGTTGTGACATGATGCTACTCTTATATCAAGACATCGCTTGTATATCAAGGCAAAATGTATTAAAACATTTTGCTTGTCTTGCAAAATGCTCTAAAACCAAGTTACTCTCAAACCAAGGTTTTTCTGTACTTTAAAACAGCAATAGCCTCTAAAAAAAAAAAAAAAATAGCCTCATGGTGTCAATAAGTTTGAGTTTTATTGAGGTTTGTATTGGGGGAGGCAGAAAAAGAAGTCACATGAGTAAGATAAAATAACAGTTAAGAGAACAGTTGAATGTTCATTTCATTAAAAAAATGAATAGTTACACCAAGGATATATTTATTATTGTGGACTGAACATCTCAATAGCCATGGGACAAGGAATGCTACACCCATCATGTGCCAAACAGAGGCAACATATGAATTACGATAAAATATTAGACACGTCTTCCCTGTCTGTCAGTGGCAATATACCCATGGAGCGCTACGTTCTCTAAACGCATCTATTTTATTTCAAACTGTATACAGTACATGGCCTTACTGTGCTTCCTGCACATATTTTTGTGCTACTTAATATCTTCCTATACTTGTATACATTTCTTACACATATTATATTGGTGATATAAATGTAAACCTGTCTAACTTGTTTTTTCATGTAATATGTTTTTGTAGCAATAAACCAAATGCTGCTATCTTACATACTTTATTATTACAGATTTTTTTTTAAATTTCCCATTCAATTTTCAGCTAAATGCATGTGTTTTAACATCTATTTTAGCACTTGGGGCTCATGCACACAAGATTCAGTTAAAGGCATATACAGTTTTATGCACTTTGATTTGTTATTCCTTATGCTAACACATTGCTATGCTTTTTTAAGGTCTCCACTTGTGTTAAAAAATGTTAAGAGGTTGCCTGAGTCCCGTGTCTGCTGGAGTGGACCTCACCACTAAAGCCCTGTACACACGGTAGGACTTTTGGCCAACCAACTTCAAAATCTGCAACTTTTCAAATTTGTCCGACCGTGTGTACGCTCCATCAGACCAACTTTTTCTGGTTTCATCCAACAAAAAGTTGGGTCTGCGAACGGACCAACTTTTCGGCAACAAAAGTCCGATGGTGCTTTGTGTGACCATACACACAGTACAGCAATCCAACCAACTTTTGGACAAAGTGCAAATACGAATGCTCAAAACCAATGTTAAAAGCAAAAAACAATAGCAGAAGTTAACCAAAGGGTGGCGGTAAAGAGCAGAAAAGAGCAAAAAAAAAAACACATGATGTTAGGAAACTTTTAGAAAAGTTTGCAGAAAAGTCTGACTGTGTGTATGCTATGGGTGTGGCAGGACAAATCAATTAGGACAAAAATCCAAGGGAAATTTTGTTGGATGTCCTACCGTGTGTATGAGCCTTAAGGCTGGATTCACACCTATGCATTTTTAGTGCTTTTTGCATTTTGCAGATTTGCACTATAGAACGTGTTCCATAGGAAAGCATGTTTAATGGACTGTAGTGCAAATCTGCAAAATTCAAAAAGCACTAAAAATGCATAAGTGTGAATCCAGCCTAAGTCCCGGTTCACACCTATGCAGGTTGCTGTTTGCATACTTCATGTGCATTTTGTGTTTTTCAATACACGTTTTTGATCCATTGAAGTCTATAAAACCAAAAACCCCCAAAAAAGTCACTGGCCCATTCCATAAAATGCACTGATGTGAATGTGACCCATAGGAAACCATGTTAAATGGACTGTAGTGTGTTTCTGCAAAACTGAAAATGCACTAAAAAATGCATAGGTGTGAACCAGGCCTTATAGTGTTCATGAAACTTGTGTGCAAATGCAATTGATTGTTGTAAATGATCTGAATAGTAACATGTCCAATTCAGATGCTTTTCCCTTTACTTGGCAAAACAACCTATTCGCAACCCAAGATCAGAAGCTTGGACAGCCTCTGAAAACCCTTGGAGTAGCATCTCGTGTGAATGAGGGGTCATCTATAAATGATGCCACACAATTTTCTATATGTGAACCCCACATCAGATTCCATCACAAAACTTTGACTCCTTCCCATCACCACATACACATCACAAACTGATGGCCCTTCCTAAAATAATTAATGACTATAAAATGTTCTTCAAATTCCATTGCTTTAATAAAGCAAAAACATTTAAGACAATTACCAATTTAATAACACAGCCAGAATGCTTTTCTTTAGGCCATGAGCTAACTTTGGGGCTTTATGCGTCCTTGTCTATTAACCCAAACTTGTGGATGATATGTTTTAAAAATACTTTTTTTTCCATTACTTTGAACTTACACTGCCATTTTCAACAGGACCCAGTACAAGGATGGGCTTATTTAAACTTGCATTGGTCTGTGAAAAGTGATCCATTACCTTCGGTGGATCGCTTTTCACAGAGCAGTTCAAGTGCAGCTGATAGGCATTCAGGAAGGAATACTGCCATCTCCTGAATGACTGCATTTTTTACAGCCCTTTTTAATGGAAACACTGCACCACACTGGTGGGGGCTAGCATTTGACTCCCAGTTGTGGCGTGGCCCCATTTACTGGAATAGATGGCATTCGTCGACAGTACTGGCCACCAAACATAACAGGAGGGATCATGTTTACTAGATGTGATGCAAAGCATTCAGGTTAATGGTGAGGGGGGAAGGTGGTAGAAATGCGACTTAAAGGAGTTGTAAATTATTATTTTTTTTCACCTTAATGCAATCTATGCATTAAGGTGAAAAAACATCTGGTGTTGCCGCCCCCCCGAGCCCCCGTTTTACTTACCTGACCCGTCGAAAGTCCCACGCGGTCCCGAGATCCTCTTCGCCACTCAGCCTAGCCGCTGATTGGCTAGAGCGGATGGATTGAGAGCAGCGCAGCCATTGGCTGACGCTGCTGTCAATCACATGCAGTGACACGGCGCGCCGAGGGGCGGGGCCAAGTGATACAGTGAGCAGCTATGGCTGCTCGCTGTATCACGGAAGCGCGCCCGCAATTACTGACCACCATGCAAGCTCTCGCATGACTGTGGTGGGTAATTGCGGGGAAGACAGAGACAGCCGCCGAGGGACCCCAGAAGACGTGGATTGGGGCCACTCTGTGCAAAACGAACTGCACAGTGGAGGTAAGTATGACATGTTTGTTATTTTAAAGTAAAAAAAAAATGTCCTTTACAACCGCTTTAACCACCTACGGTTACAGTTCACTCAACCGTAAGAGTAAGAGAAAGCCTCGTACACACGGATGATTGAGCTTCTGATTTTTGTCAAAAGGGGACGTGTGCCAGGATTTTGTCTTGCATACTAATGGTACTCAAATTGTCGTTTGACAAACACGAACATAGTGATGTACTATGAGTGTATAAAGAGGAAGTTAATTTCTCAAGCAGCACCCTTTAGGCCCCTTCTGTTAATTTTGCGTTAGTAGAAGTTTGTTGAAAGTTGATTCGCGGTTTTCAGATTGTACAAAACAAATGCCTTTTAAAATACTTTTGGCATAATTACATGCAAAGCAGCTTCATTATTATCCCATTAAAAAAAAAAAAATTTTGACATTTCATCGATTGCCACATCACAAATGTTAAAGGGGAGGTTCACCCTATAAAAAATTTCTAACACTATATCCAGCCCAGTTCTGCAAATAAAATGACACTGAATTTTTTTTTTTTTTTTCGCCGTAGATAGCGTTTAGCCTTAGAATTCACCGCGGCTTCCGGGTAGGGAATCCCACGGGAATCCCACGGGAATCCTATTGACATGCCAATTGATTGACATGCTAAACTACGGCGCACACAGCGCGTCACGACTTCCCGAAAGAAGCTCGGGTCGGCTCTATTCGGCGCCGATGCGCAGGCGCCGAATAGAGAAGAGCCGACCCGAGCTTCCTTCGGGAATTCTAAGGCTAAACCCTATCTACGGCAAAAAAAAAAAGGTCAGTGTAATTTTATATGCAGAACTGGGCTGGATGTAGTGTTAGAAATGTTTTATAGGGTGAACCTCCCCTTTAATTCTAGATTACGAACAGTAGTTTAGAAGACCAAACTCTTCTCAGTTGTTCCTTAATCCCGCGCAAGTGTGTTTGTACTTTTGACTTTTGTGTGACGGATTTGTGCATTGACCATACGAAAATCAGACGTGGAGCCGTTGTCCGCCGAAAATTTACTAGCCTATCATCAAACATTTGTTGGAAAACAATTGTCTAAAAGAGCTTACTAACAGTGAGAATTTAGGACAACAGCCTGTGAAACGACAATCCACCTCTGATTTTCATACCGCGTGTACGAGGCTTAGGCCTAGCTGGCTGCAGCAAATACTAACGCCCCATTCACACTTGTGAATGTGGCTGTTAGTGATTACATGCAGGAGACCCAGCAGGGGTTTCCTGTGATTAACAGTGGACAGAATCCCCAGTGAAAGCAATGGGAACCTGGCAGATCTCGCAGTTAATCATGTCTTGTACTTGAAAACTTTCCATTCAGAGATTCCTGGGAATGAATATGTGAATGGATGATGCAGCTGTGTAGGCAGATACATTCAAATTCAAAAATCAGCAGGACACCCCAGGGAGAAGCACCCTATGATTCAGAAAAGTAAGGGAGGGTGTCAATGATGGTTTTCTGCACAACTGTCAGGTCAGAAGTCTTTCCCATGATTGTGATTACTACTGAACCAGGCTGAGAGACCATTTAACCACCTCAATACTGGGCACTTTCACCCTCTTCCTGCCCAAGCCATTTTTTAGCTTTCAGCGCTGTCAAAATTTGAATGACAATTGCGCGGTCATGCAACACTTTACCCAAATGAAATTTGAATCATTTTTTCCCCACAAATAGCGCTTTCTTTTGGTGCTACTTAACCACTTAAGCCCGGACCAATATGCTGCCTAAAGACCCAAGGGGTTTTTACAGTTCGGGACTGCGTCGCTTTAACAGACAATTGCGCGGTCGTGCGTCGTGGCTCCCAAACAAAATTGGCGTCCTTTTTTCCCCACAAATAGAGCTTTCTTTTGGTGGTATTTGATCACCTCTGCGGTTTTTATTTTTTGCACTATAAACAAAAATAGAGCGACAATTTTGAAAAAAATTCAATATTTTTTACTTTTTGCTATAATAAATATCCCCCAAAAACATATATAAAATTTATTTTTTTCCTCAGTTTAGGCTGATACGTATTCTTCTACCTATTTTTGGTAAAAAAAATCACAATAATCGTTTATCGGTTGGTTTGCGCAAAATTTATAGCGTTTATAATATAGGGGATAGTTTTATTGCATTTTTATTTTTTTTACTTTTTTTACTACTAATGGCGGCGATCAGCAATTTTGTTCGTGACTGCGACATTATGGCGGACACTTCGGACAATTTTGACACATTTTTGGGACCATTGTCATTTTCACTTAAAAAAATGCATTTAAATTGCATTCTTTATTGTGAAAACGACAGTTGCAGTTTGGGAGTTAAACACAGGGGGCGCTGTAACATTTAGTGTTCACTTTGTGTGTGTTTACAACTGTAGGGGGGTGTGGCTGTAGGACTGACATCATCGATCAAGTCTCCCTTATAAAAGGGATCACTCGATCGATGCGCCGCCATAGTGAAGCACGGGGAAGCCGTGTTTACATAGGCTCTCCCCGTTCTTCAGCTCCGGGAAGCGATCGCGACGGGGCGGCTATAAACGAATAGCTGCGCCGTCGTCCCGGATCGCTCCCCGAGGCTTAAGGACCGCCGCATGTACCGGGGGGGGTCCCGATTGGACCCCCGACCCACGTCAAGCAGAGGACGTATAGGTACGTGCATGTGCCTGTCCGTGCCATTCTGCTGACGTATATTTACATGAGGCGGTCCTTAAGTGGTTAATAATTTCTGTGGTTTAATTTTTTTTCGCTATAAACAAAAGAAGAGCGTCAATATTGAAAAAAAAAAAATATTTTTTACTTTTTGCTAAAATAAATATCCCCAAAAATATATATAAAAAAAAAATCCTCAGTTTTGGCCGATACATATTCTTCTACTTATTTTTGGTAAAAAAATCACAATAAGCGTATATTGATTGGTTTGCGCAAAATAGGGGATAGATTTATAGCATTTTTTTATTTTATTTTTTACTAGTAATGGCGGTGATCAGTGATTTTTATTGTGACTGCGCTATTGCGGCGGACACACTGGACACTTTTGACACTATTTTGGGACCATTCACATTTATACATGAACAGTGCTATAAAAATGCACTGATTACTGTGTAAATGTGACTGGCAGGGAAGGGGTTAACACTAGGGGCGATCAAGGGGTTAAATGTGTACCCTAGTGAGTGATTCTAACTGTAGGGGGAGGGGACTGACTGGGGGAGGTGACCGATCTGTGTCCCTATGTACAAGGGACTCAGCATCGGTCTCCTCTCCCTGACAGGACGTGGATCTCTGTGTTTACACACAGAGATCCACGGTCCTACTCAGTTACTGGGCAATCGCGGGTGCCCGGCAGATATCGCGGCCTCCGGGCACACGCATCGGGTTCCGAGTAACGCAGCGGGTGCGCATGTGCCCCCTGGTGGCTCGACAAGGCGAGGACATCATAAGACGTCCTCTCAGAACGAGAGCACTATCGTACCGCCATCAATTGACGGCAGGGGGAAGTAAGGAGGTTAAAGGCTCAGAAACCCATTGCAGGTGTTATGGCTTAATTAGCTGATTAGAGTGGGACACTTTGAGCCGAGAATATTGAACCTTTTCACAATATTCAAATTTTCTGAGATTGTGGATTTGGGGTTTTCATGAGCTGTAAGCCATAATCATCACAATTATGACAAATCACAGCTTGAACTATCTTGCTTTGCATGTAACAAGTTTATCTCATATAATTGGTTTCACCTTTTAAGTTGCATTAGTGAAATAAATGAACTTTTGCACGATATTCAAATTTTTCGAGCATCACCTGTATATCCCAAGTTTTTGGTGCTTTTTCTGCAAGCACACCATAAGTCCTACATGCTGCATCTTTGCTAACATAATAGAAGTTTATGTGAAACTGTGGGTACAGGTACACTGCGCTGCACCAGCCCTGCGGCCAAACCGCAGTGTGGCAGTGTGAAAGGGGCCTTAAAAGGGCCATTATAAGCACTTGAACCATAATAGACTAGGTCATTTTTTTTAAAGTTAATCTTACTTTACAGTGAAATAGTGTTTTGCCAATGCAGGTTTATTTAACTAATATATAAAAGTGCAGCGCCAATAGAAAAATCTTTGCAATATAAGCTCTGTGATGAACAGACCTATTCAGAAATCACCAACAATGATGGATGACAGGTTGGAAAAGAAGTCCCAGCACCAGCAGTAGACATGTGCAATTCGTTTAGTTCCGAATTCTTTTAACAAATTTTGACAAATTCATTAATTCAGCAATTTACGATTTTTTTCGAATTTCCGAATTCCGAATTTTGAAATTCAGAATTCAGAATTTTGAAATTCAGAATCTCCGAAATTTTGAAATTCAGAATTTCTGAAATTCAGAAATATGAAAATTGGAAAATTCAAAATTTCCGAAAAATGAAAATTCCAAATTTGAAAATTTCGAAAATGGAAAATTCCAAATTTCCGAATTTCCAAATTTCCGAATTTCCGAATTCCCGAATTCCGAATTTCCAAATTTTATGAATTTCCAAATTTTACGAATTTCCAAATTTCCAAAAAAAGCTAAAAAACGAATGAAACAAAAACGAAAATTAACAATATTTTTCTGCAGTGCACATGTCTAACCAGCAGTCTGAAAAAGGGGTTGAATGCACTCGCCACCATCAGTGTGTAGAGGCAATCCTGCTTACCAGAAGAAGTTGACTCTCAAATCATAAAGAGTGAGGGAACGCGTATGTGATAAAGATGAGCATCCTTAACTGCATCACTCCAACTCCTATCGGCGTAGCAGCCAAGCACGTCCTAATGTAATAACATAACCGTAAGTGACCTGCCGGATATAGTCAGTCTGCTCTCAAACCGGACGTGAAGAACCGGAAGTGGTCAGTCCGCCCTCATGCGATTCATTATGCATTCCACAGACCGGAAGTGATAAAAAGCTTATCACACGGCTGTCAAATAACCTACCGGAAGCTAGTTAACCACCCTCATGCAGTTTACCATGCGTCCAAGGATCGGAAGCGATTACAAAATCTGTCCCGCTGTTCTCAGAGCACCAAGGGAGTATATTAGTAGAACAAATACTATAAAAGACAAGGAGGAAAGCTCTCTACTTGCCAAAATGAAAAAACGGAACCATGAAAAAGGTAGTATTACACTATCCCATAAATAAAATAAATCATTGCATAAAAAATCTACTAATCAAAATTTTGAAAAGCACGCAAGGTGAACCCGCCATCTAGTGGATATAATATGTACAATAACCAGATATCCCTTACAGATACAGTTTTAATTCATAAGAAATACATAACATTATATTTAATTTTTAAAGAGAAGGAGGATAAACAGAAAAAATAGATATAACAATATTGTGTAGATTACCAGCAGAAAATATATCTTATTTCAGTGCCTGTGTCTGTGTTCAGTGAGAGGACATCGACCTGTGATCATTGAATATGAATTCATATATCAGCAATCTGATTGCGATGCTCATATTGGTGCTTATGAGGATGAAAAGGAGAAGACAGTTGGATCCAATCCAGCGGAGGAAACGTCCTCGTCGTTACTGGGTGGATCGCTTGACCTCCCAGCCCCTATCTATCGGCTACTTTGCCCTCATGTTTGGAGAACTGCGTACTCACAAAGACAAGTTCTACAATTTTACAAGGATGTCGTGGCAACATTTGATGAGCAGGACCAACAAGAGACGAAGCATTAGTGAGGAAGAGCGGCTGTTAGTGACTTTAACCACTTCAATACAGAGCTTTTATACCCACCTCAATACCGGGCTTTTATACCCACCTCAATACCGGGCCTATTCTGGCACTTCTCTCCTACATGTACAAATCATCGTTCTTTTGCTAGAAAATTACGCAAAACCCCCAAACATTATATATTTTTTTTAGCACACACCCTAGGGAATAAAATGACGGTCATTGCAACTTTTTATCTTGCACGGTATTTGCGCAATCATTTTTCAAACGCCTTTTTTTGGGGGGGGGGGAATGGTTTAATTAAAAAATAACAAAACAGTAAAGTTAGCCCAATTTTTTTGTAAAATATGAAAGATTATGTTACACCAAGTGAATAGATACCTAACATGTCACGCTTTAAAATTGCGCGCACTCATGGAATGGCGCCAAATTTCGGTACTTAAAAATCTTCATAGGCGACACTTTGAAATTTTTTACAGGTTACCAGTTTAGATTTACAGAGGAGTTCTAGTGTGAGAATTGTTGCTGGCACTCTAACACACGCGGCGATACCTCACATATGTGGTTTGAATTGTGTTTACATATGTGGGTGGGACTTACATGTGCGTTCGCTTCTTCGCACAAGCTATCGGGGACAGGGGCGGTTGAATTTTTTTTTATTATTATTTTATTTTTTATTTTACTTATTTATTTATTTTTTTACACTTTTTTTTTTTACTTTTATTCCTATTACAAGGAATGTAAACATCCCTTGTAATAGGAAATATGTGTGACAGGTCCTCTTTATGGAGAGATGCGGGGTCAATAAGACCCTGCATCTCTCCTCCAGGCTGGCGTGAAAAAAATGTCACCGGTCTCATGCTTACTAGCCGCAATCGCGGCTTTGTTTACTTCCGGGTACCCAGGCGTGACGTCATCACATCGCGCCCAGGCCTCCGACGGTCATAGAGATGACTGGTGCCAATCTGCTTCCTAGCCTGTGCCGGACGATTCTTTCTCCGGGCCCCTGATGGCACGGGAGAGCCCGGAGAAGCACCGGATGGCGGCGGGAGAGGGGGGATGTCCCCTCCCGCCACCAATAGGAACGATCAAGCGGCGGAACTGCCGCTATGATCGTTCTTATCGTGCACAGAATCACTGGCACAAAAGAATGATATCTGAATGATGCCTCTAGTTGCAGGCATCATTCAGATATCACTGCACAAAGCCCAGAACGTCATATGACGTCCACCCAGGATGGGAGATCCCCTCTGTGGACGTCAAATGACTATGGGCCAATAGTGAAGTGGTTAGGTTTTCCATATGTTGAACATAAAGTTCATGTGTATGCAGGTGTCCCAATACTATTGACAATATAGCGTGTGTGTATATATAATTATATATATATATATATATATACATATATGTGTGTGTGTATGTATGTACGTACGTACGTACGTACGTACGTACGTACGTACGTGCGTGCGTGTGTATATGTGTGTATATACAGTATATATATATATATATATATATCACAGCAGTGATGTTTCAGGCATCACTGCCCTTATTCAAGATATATGTAATTGATGGCATTCATTTTCAAGAGAAGTTTTCGTGCCTTGCAGTTTCTTTTTTGTTCCTTGCCTTGTATTTATCGGTATCTCATAAGTGCGAGAAGGCCAAAACTGAGGGTGGTGCTTACAGTTTCTGCCCCAACAAAGAAAATGTTCAGTATGGTCATTGTAACGTTTTCCTTATTAAAATTTGAAAAATTGTGAATGTATTTTTTCCTGAAATAATGAAACATCATAGTATTTAGGCAGATTTGTTTTCTATCATAACTATGTAGGTGGAGCTCCAAACACAAAAGCAGAAATTATCATTACAAGTTAGATTATGTAAGGTACCTCCACATGATATTTTATTTGCCTGTATTAAAGCGGAGTTCCCCCAGAAATAGAACTTCCTCTGCTTGCTCTAGCCCCCCCCAGTACCACATTTGGCACCTTGAAGGGGGGAGCAGATACTTGTCAAATCCAGGTATTTGCTCCCACTACCAGGGAAAGATCGCTGCAATCTTGTGCGGCGAACTATGCAATATCCGACCCCTCCTCCCCCCCCCCCCCACTGCCTTCTGGGAGACAAACAGGTCCCAGAAGGCAGCAAGGACCATTCAGAATGCGTAGCGCAGTAAGAAACAGGCTGCACTGCCGGCTCCCCTTAGTAAGGATGCCGACACCTGCACCCGGAGCCGAGGGACGGGTCGTCTTCGAGCTCCGAGGACAGTATTAAAAGTCAGCAGTTAGTCTTTTTAGCTGCTGACTTTTTTTTTACCAGGCGGAACTCCGTTTTAACTCCTTAACCACTTCCCTACCGGCCCATAGTAAAATGACGTCCACAAAGAACTTCTGCCGTTCAGAGTGGACGTCATGTGACGTCCTGGGCTTTCCGGGTGGTTATCTGAATGATGCCTGCAGCTAGAGGCATCATTCAGATATCCTTCTAAACTGCCGGCGATTCTGCACAACGTAAGAACGATCATAGCGGCGGTTCCGCCGCTAGATCGTTCTTACAGGCGGCGGGAGGGGACATCCCCCCCCTCCCGCCGCCATCCGGTGCTTCTCCGGGCTCTCCCGTGCCATCGGGGGCCCGGAGAACGAATCGTCCGGCGCTCGCAGGAAGCATAGAGATGACTGGTGACCAGATGGTCACCAGTCATCTCTATGACCGTCGGAGGACCCGGGCGCGATGTGATGACGTCACGCCCGGGTCCCCGTAAGTAAACAAAGCCGCGATTGCGGCTGCTAAGCAACCACAAGCATGAGATCGGTGAATTTTTTTTCACCGATTTCATGCTTTCCAGCCTGGAGGAGAGATGTGGGGTCTTATTGACCCCGCATCTCTCCATAAAGAGTACCTGTCACACACATTCCTATTACAAGGGATGTTTACATTCCTTGTAATAGGAATAAAAGTGATAAAAAAAAAAAAAAAAAATAAAAAAAAAGTGTAAAAAAAGAAATAAATATATAAAAAAAAAAAAGAAATAAAAATTAATTTTTTTAACGCCCCTGTCCCCGGTAGCTTGCGCGCAGAAGCGAACGCACACGCAAGTCCCGCCGACATATGTAAACGCCGTTTAAACCACATATGTGAGGTATCGCCGCGTGCGTTAGAGTGCCAGCAACAATTCTAGCACTAGATCTCCTCTGTAAATCTAAACTGGTAACCTGTAAAAAATTTCAAATCGTTGCCTATGGAGATTTTTAAGTACCGAAGTTTGGCGCCATTCCATGAGTGTGCGCAATTTTAAAGCGTGACATGTTAGGTATCCATTTACTCGGTGTAACATCATATTTCATATTTTACAAAAAAATTGGGCTAACTTTACTGTTTTTAAATTTTTTTAATTCATGAAACAATTTTTTTCCCAAAAAAAGGCGTTTGAAAAATTATTGCGCAAATACCGTGCAAGATAAAAGGTTTCAATGACCGTCGTTTTATTCCCTAGGGTGTCTGCTAAAAAAACATATATAATGTTTGGGGGTTCTGCGTAATTTTTTAGCAAAAAAATTATGATTTGTACATGTAGGAGAGAAGTGCCAGAATAGGCCTGGTATGGAAGTGTGTATAACTGCCCGGTATGGAAGAGGTTAAAATATGTGTAATTATTTTTCTTACTTTTTTTAATTCTTTCGGAATTGTTCTCAATTTTGTATTGCATATACCTTGCCACTGGTGCCAGTTTCACCTCCTTTCACCTTTAATTTTTAATGGTAATCTCTACTGTGTCAACAATTGTACATGACACATAGCTCGTCCTGTGGGAAGAACTGACAAAACTCAGTGATGCCAGAACCAACACAAGAAATAGTGGATGAGTTCTGGGAGAAAACTAGCTTCCCAAATTGCATTGGAGCATTATATGGAAAATATATCTGTCTTATCAAGCCACCTAAATCGGTTCCCGCTTCTTCAACCACATAAAATATTTCTTAATCGTTCTGCTGGGACTCAGTGATGCCAATATGAGATTTATAGCTGTGGATGTTGGAGCCTATGGAAATTCGGGAGATTCCAGAATATTTTGTAATTCTGTGATGGGTCAGCGATTCCAAAATGGGGAATTTGATGTGCCACAATCAAGTCCTCTGCCTGGTTCTGCTGGGCCGGAGAGATGAGGCATTTGCGTTATCTACCTACCTCCTCAGGCCCTACACGAGGCATGGTCTCACTTCCAGGAAACGTATTTTTAATTATCGGCTGAGTAGAGTTCGCCGAATGGTTTAGTGTGCTTTTGGTATTTGTACAGCCAAATGGCGTGTATTATTAAAGCGGAGGTTCACCCTAAAACAATTATATACCATTACATCCAGCATACTTCCGACATGTACAGTATGCTGGTATTTATTTATTTTTCGCTGTACATACCAACTTATAGTTCTTTTTCACCTGGCTTCCAGGTTCTCACTCACGCCGGGAGTAGGCGTTCCTATGAAGAGGTGTAGATGATTGACGTGCGGATAAGGAGCGTCACGCGTTCCGAAAATAGCCGAACTAGGACTCGGCACTATACGGCGCCTGCGCAGTCAGCTCTACACGGCTCCTAGTCTGTGTGCAGGCGCCGTATAGAGCCGAGTCCCAGTTCGGCTATTTTCGGAACGCGTGATGTGCCTTATCCGCATGTCAATCATCTACGCCTCTTCATAGGAACGCATATTCCCCGCGGGAGTGAGAACCCGGAAGCCGGGTGACAAAGAACTATAAGACGGTATGTACAGCGAAAAAAAAAAACAGCATACTGTAGATGTCGGAAGGATGTTTTTTAGGGTGAACCTTTTCGCTTTAACATCTATACATATGGAAGTTGATCATGCAGTCAATGTGGTTTTGTCGTGTTGTGCTCTCCACAATTTTCTAAGGCTAAAGGAGAATGTGTTCAGTGAATCTCCGGAACTGGTTTCAAATGAACCCCAAGGTCATGTGACTGGCACTCCCAGTAGTCAAGTACTACAAATCCATACTTCCTTTCTGATGATGGACAGATTCCATGGCAATATAACTTTATGTAATCTTTACTTATTATTACCACTGTTGCATCAACCTCTTTCTTACATCTCTATAGTTAATATAGCAGTTTACATTTTTGGATGTAATAAAAAAAGTTGACACCTTTGTCCGAATAGATTGGATTTATTTTTATGTTTCCTATGTAAAGTAACAAAGGTTAGAAAAAATAAACAAACCTTGATTGCATGTATAAAAAAAATGTTTTTTTATTCCTTTGGAATGTTGAGAAGTTTAGTTTCAAGTACAACACTATATTTGACTTAGTATTGCAGGTGTCATAACATTAGTCACAATTAAATCCCTTATATAAACCTCAAAATGTGTAAGTATTCCTCTGTCATGTGATGTAGCAAATCCATTTGTTGACAATACATGTGGGCACTGTGAGTGCAGTAAACAGCACTGGAATATATGTTTTAGATAATTGCTATAAACAGTAACAAAATGCTTTTTGTTCTGTTAGGCCCCTTTCACACTGAGGAGTATTTCAGGCGTTTTAGCGCTAAACATAGCACATAAATAACGCCTGAAATACTCCTGCCCCCGCATTCTCAATGTGAAAGCCTGAGGGCTTTCACACCGAGGCGATGCGCTGGCGGGAGAACAAAAATCTCCTGCAAGCAGCATCTTAAGAGCAGTGAGCGGAGCGGTGTGTATACCGCTCCTTCACCGCTCCTTCCCATTGAAAACAATGGGACACTGCGGTATTAACCCTTTAATAATTAACCTCCGCTAGCGGGGGTTAATACTGCACCGCTAGCGGCCGAATACTTTACTTCACTTCACAAAATATCTGGATTTGGCATGGCAAGATTTAACAGGATTTTTGAAAAGTATACTGTAAAATCATCTTAGCTGGACACATTCTGGTTTTGCAGGCTGTGTGCAGACAAGATAACTGGGAGCATAGAACACAAATGTGGGGTTAAAAAGATAACATTTGAGCAGTTTGACCATGCCATGATGAAAAACTTTTTAGAGCGTGGATGGCTTACATAACAATCAGCAGGAAGTTGGATATACCTAATTACAGTAAAGGTATCAGTAACATTATACCACAACATAAAAATAAAACAGTTATATAAATAACAACTTGGAGGAATTAAACAAAACTACAAGTTTCTATAAACTGGGTAAAGGAAACGCAGAGAAGAATGGCTTGGTTCACTGCCAACTGTCAATGCCAGGACCGCAGGACGTGTGACATGACGTCCATAATAGCCTGCAGGCTCCAGAAGGCATGAATTACAAATGCGGCCACCCCCGCGCCGCCAGCGCCACATCCCCACTCCCCCCTCTGGCAGAGCCGCTCAGTGTGTGAAACTGCCAGTAGAGTGTGGGGAAGGGAGGAGTGCAGTCATTAATGGGCTGAATTTGTACAAAAATCGGCTGATGCTGATTTATTAAAAAAGGCCAAATATCGGCCAATATATCGGTCGACCTCTAGTTGTGACCTGACATTTGTGACATTTTGAAAATGCATACCACAGGTTCTTGATTGACTGGTTGATTATCATCGGGTGAAACTGGCTCTGCATTATTTTCTTTGTTTGCGTCATCATCAAATTCATTTTCTGGTGAGGTATTTGCACGCCTCGCACTTGCAGGAATACTTGAGACAGTTCTAGGTAAGAATAAAAGCATACATGTACTGATAATGTTTCAAAAACCATACAGTTGTTTCAGTGTTTACAGAATACTGTCATGTGTACACTACAGGATAGCCCTATATCTGTAGCTGGGGAAACGCTGTATCCTGGCCTAAGCCAACAGGGCCCAGGCCTAGGGCAGCACTTTGCAGGGGGGACACACGGAAAGAGTCCCCGCCGGCTTGTGCTACACTGTTAGTGTAATGCAAGCTGCTTCTAATTTTGACTGTCCTACAATCCTAGACTACAAACCTTCCTCACTGTGCTATATGTCTTCTTCTGCACCACTGGCATGGTTATATCTTCTTAGTCCTCATTCTGGATAGAGTAAGGAAGGGTTATAGTCCCTCTCAGTTTATTTTTTACCATCCCTGTCCCATTGCAGAGAATTCTTCCTGCCCCATAGCCAAGCAGGAAGAGAGAGGAAATCTATGCAAATTAAGGGAAACCAATGCCCCCCCCCCCCCCCGGCCCTAAGAACTAGTGTCCCCAATTTCAGGGTGGGTCTTAAACAGAAAGGGGTGTGGCCTTGACAGGAAGGGGTGGGTCATTTTTAAATTAGGGGGTGCATGAGTTTAGTTAGGCCTAGGGCAGCACAAAACCTAAATACACTACTACGCTGGGGGATTGTTCAAAAAAGGGGCTTAGGCATAGCTCCCAACTGTCCCTGATTTCGAGAGACTGTCCCTGATTTGGAGCAATGTCCCTCTGTCCCTCATTCCTCCTCATTTGTCCCTCTTTTTGGTCTGATCTATATAGCTGTATACAAAATGCACTTTTTATCTATCAAAAAGTGTATTCCAGTGCTAAACCTTTTATCTGCTTTCATCAACCTTTCTAAATTGCTGCATTTGTAAATTCCAAAAGCCAACATAAAGGAATAATAGTGTAAAAAAAGCACTTGTGGGTTTAACCAATCTTGTTTTTTTGTACAATTCTCCTTTAACCACTTGCTTACTGGGCACATATACCCCCCTCCTGCCCAGGTGAAATTTCAGCTTTCGGCACTGCATCACTATAACTAACAATTGCGCGGTCGTGCGACGTGGCTCCCAAACAAAATTGACGTCCTTTTTTCCCCACAAGTAGAGATTTCTTTTGGTGGTATTTGATCGCCTGTGCGGTTTTTATTTTTTGCGCTATAAACAAAAAAGTGAGACAATTTTGAAAAAAATACAATATTTTTTACTTCTTGCTATAATAAATATCCCAATTTAAAAAAAAAAAAACATTTTTTTTTCTCAGTTTAGGCCGATACGTATTCTTCTACATATTTTTGGTAAAAAAAAAAAAAAAAAATCGCAATAAGCGACTGGTTTGCGCAAAAGTTATAGCGCTTACAAAATAGGGGACAGAATTATTTTTTTTTAATTATTTTTTTTTAATAGAAATGGCGGCGATCTGCGATTTTTAATGGGACTGCGACGTTATGGCGGACACATCGGACACATTTTTGGCGCCATTCACATTTATACTGCGATCAGTGCTATAAATATGCACTAATTACAGTATAAATGTGACTGGCATTGAAGGGGTTAACACTAGGGGGTGAGGAAGGGGTTAAATGTATCCCTGCTTAGTGTTCTAACTGTGGGGGAGGGGGGGTGACTGGGGGGGTGACCGATCTGTGTCTCTATGTACAAGAGACACAGATCCGTCTCCTCTCCAGAGACAGCACCGCTGTCTCTGTGTAAAACGGCAATGAGAGATGATCTCATATGTTTACATATGAGATCCTCTCTCATTGGCCGCACAGATCGCCTCGCGAACGGCCACTCTGATTGGCCGTTCGCGGCGATCTGTAATTGGCTGTGTCCGAGGGACACGGCCAACACAGATTTTCCCCGCAGCGCGCTCTGGAGCGCGCGCGGGGACCGCCCTAAGGGGCGGCCGTCAATTGACGGCAGTTTGGAAATTGGGATCCGCACTGTAGCCGTCAATTGACGGCAGGCGGATCCCAAGTGGTTAAGGGGAGTGGCAGTGGGTGTGACCTATGTCTGCATACTTTTGCCGATAGGTGTCCCTCATTCCCATCTCAAAAAGTTGGGAGGTATGGGTTTAGGTTCCCTTCCCAGATAATGTGATTGTAGAAATACTATGCTAAAATAAGTGCTGGAGACGATAGCAGCGGGCAATATTATCCTGAGACACATACACACAAAAAGGTATAATACCTGCAGCTTCTTGGACGCTAAAAAAATATATACAGGGAGTGCAGAATTATTAGGCAAATGAGTATTTTGACCACATCATCCTCTTTATGCATGTTGTCTTACTCCAAGCTGTATAGGCTCGAAAGCCTACTACCAATTAAGCATATTGGGTGATGTACATCTCTGTAATGAGAAGGTGTGTGGTCTAATGACATCAACACCCTATATCAGGTGTGCATAATTATTAGTCAACTTCCTTTCCTTTGGCAAAATGGGTCAAAAGAAGGACTTGACAGGCTCAGAAAAGTAAAAAATAGTGAGATATCTTGCAGAGGGATGCAGCACTCTTAAAATTGCAAAGCTTCTGAAGCGTGATCATCGACCAATCAAGCGTTTCATTCAAAATAGTCAACAGGGTCGCAAGAAGCGTGTGGAAAAACCAAAGCGCAAAATAACTGCCCATGAACTGAGAAAAGTCAAGCGTGCAGCTGCCAAGATGCCACTTGCCACCAGTTTGGCCATATTTCAGAGCTGCAACATCACTGGAGTGCCCAAAAGCACAAGGTGTGCAATACTCAGAGACATGGCCAAGGTAAGAAAGGCTGAAAGACGACCACCACTGAACAAGACACACAAGCTGAAACGTCAAGACTGGGCCAAGAAATATCTCAAGAATGATTTTTCTAAGGTTTTATGGACTGCTGAAATGAGAGTGAGTCTTGATCGGCCAGATGGATGGGCCCGTGGCTGGATTGGTAAAGGGCAGAGAGCTCCAGTCCGACTCAGACGCCAGCAAGGTGGAGGTGGAGTACTGGTTTGGGCTGGTATCATCAAAGATGAGCTTGTGGGGCCTTTTCGGGTTGAGGATGGAGTCAAGCTCAACTCCCAGTCCTACTGCCAGTTTCTGGAAGACACCTTCTTCAAGCAGTGGTACAGGAAGAAGTCTGCATCCTTCAAGAAAAACATGATTTTCATGCAGGACAATGCTCCATCACACGCGTCCAAGTACTCCACAGCGTGGCTGGCAAGAAAGGGTATAAAAGAAGAAGAACTAATGACATGGCCTCCTTGTTCACCTGATCTGAACCCCATTGAGAACCTGTGGTCCATCATCAAATGTGAGATTTACAAGGAGGGAAAACAGTACACCTCTCTGAACAGTGTCTGGGAGGCTGTGGTTGCTGCTGCACGCAATGTTGATGGTGAACAGATCAAAACACTGACAGAATCCATGGATGGCAGGCTTTTGAGTGTCCTTGCAAAGAAAGGTGGCTATATTGGTCACTGATTTGTTTTTGTTTTGTTTTTGAATGTCAGAAATGTATATTTGTGAATGTTGAGATGTTATATTGGTTTCACTGTTAAAAATAAATAATTGAAATGGGTATATATTTTTTTTTGTTAAGTTGCCTAATAATTATGCACAGTAATAGTCACCTGCACACACAGATATCCCCCTAAAATAGCTAACACTAAAAACAAACTAAAAACTACTTCCAAAAATATTCAGCTTTGATATTAATGAGTTTTTTGGGTTCATTGAGAACATGGTTGTTGTTCAATAATAAAATGAATCCTCAAAAATACAACTTGCCTAATAATTCTGCACTACCTGTATATACGAACGCATCTCAGCGGTAAACCTCAAAAACAACAAAGCCTCTGCACGGGGGTTAGGCCTACGACGTGTTGATGGTGCTCCACTTTTATATGCAGACCTCTCTTCGTTGAGTTCTTACTTGTAGCGGTCACATAGGGACCTCCATCTTGCATAAATCTCCTTTCCTGCAATATATTCCATTGTATAAATTAGTTATATTAAAAAACATAACGCAATCTGGAGCAATCATTGACCATGTTCTGACAGGGGAGTTGGAGAGAGATCTGCTCTCAATCCCACCCATCCCCCCTACAGTAAAAAACACTCCCAGGGAACACACTTAACACCTTGATCATCCTCTAGTGTTAACCCCTTCCCTGCCAGTGACATGAATATAGTAATCAGTGTCAAAAGTGTCCAATCTGTCCACCAAAATGTCGCAGTCCAGCAAAAAAAAAAATCACAGATTACCGCCATTACTAGTACAAAAAAAAATACAAATGCCATAAATCTATCCCCTATTTTGTAGACGCTGTAACTTTTGTGCAGACCAATCAATATACGCTTTATTGCAATTTTTTTTTTATACATAAAATATGTAGCAGAATACATATTTGCCTAATTGTTAGATCAAATACCACCAAAAGAAAGTTCTATTTGTGGGGAAAAAAGGACAATAAATTGGTGTGGTTACAGCATTGCACGACTGCGCAATTGTCAGTGCTGTATTGCAAAAAATGGCCTGGTCATTTAGAGAGGAATTCTTCCTGTCTGTAAGTGGTTAAAGTATGGTTGCTATGGGCAACAGATATGATGTATCACTTGCAGACATATTTTTCCCAGTTTGGTGTCACAAAACGGTACACTTTCTCCCAGTATCCTGGGCATTTTGGGTCCCATATCTCTGGTCGGTCTTGCACCAAGGATATTATGGCCTCATGTGCGATATCACGCGCCGCCATCACCATGCTTCTCTCTCTAGAGTACACTCTCCTCAACTTCCTGTGTCATTCCCAGGTATACCTTGTGATTATGATGTGCTTCCTGTTTTTTTTTTTTAATTTGTTCACGCAGCTATCCGCAGCTGAAACAGTGCACTGCGATTACCTGCGGTTATGTGCAGATAGCTGCTCTACATCGTTCCTGGATGCAGTCAAATTTATTTTTTCTATCTGCACAAAACTGCATGTAACAAAACCATTGCTTAATGCAGTGTGTGAATGGGGCCATAGGAAAGCATTGTCTGTGCGTTTAGCTGGGGTAGATAATTTGACAGCTAAAAGCAGAATTCTATCCGTCCGTGTGAAAGGGGGCCTTAAGGTCATTAATCCAGCGGGTCTCTATTCTGGAGATTTCCCTTCAATGTGGAGAAAGCCTGTGAATTACCAAAATCAGTGTCCCCTTTGAATTCTTTGCATGACAAAGCGCATAATGCTTGGAAACGCTGTGTTTAGGGAAACCATGCCGTATATTGCCTATATGTTCATTGACTTTGATTTGCATAGTTCTGATTGTCTGGCCCACATATTGCAGGCCACATGGGCACTGTAAGAGATAGAATTTTTTTTTGAATAGCAGGTAATACATAATTTGATGTCATAGATTTTGAAAGATTTTTTTTTAGGATTATCAACTACATTAGGGGCCACATATAGCTGTAAAGTTTGTACTCCACGGTATGCATCCTGAGCTTTATCTCCTAGTCTAGGGCCCAACAGGCTATAATTTTTAAGAACCTTCCAATGACGGGCAATTATTTGTTTAATGTCTCGATGTTGGTTGGAGTAAGTAGTGATAAAAGAAAAACCGGTTTGATTCAAATCCTTCTCAATTCTCGGCTTGTCCTTTAACAGCTGTCCTATCCAGACTAGCAATCTCAGAAATAACACTATCCAGCTTGTTGGAATTATAGCCTCTATCAATAAATCTAGTTCACAACATGGATGCCTGTTAATAATAATTATTCAGGATGTTGCAATTCCGACCTACTCTGAGGAACTGGCTCTTAGACCCCTTTTACACTGGGGCGCTTTGCAGGCGCTATAACGCTAAAAATAGTGCCTGCAAAGCACCCTGAAAGAGCCGCTGCTGTCTCTCCAGTGCGAACGCCCTGAGGGCTTTCACACTGGAGCAGTGCGCTAGTAGGACGGTAAAAAATAGGATTTTTGTACTCACCGTAAAATCCATTTCTCTGAGTTCATAGACGGACACAGCCTTTATTGACATTAGGGTTATATCCGCTTTCACTAGGAGAGTTTTAGGCAGAAAAAAAGCACTTAAAGTGTTAACAAACACAAACCTTAGTGCAGCTCCTCCCAGGGGGCGTGCACCCCCCCCCCCCCCCGGGTATAACCCACACCCTGCTCTAGCAGCCTCAGTTCGTAACAAGCACTACAAACAAAGGAGGGGTGGGTGCTGTGTCAATCTTTGAACTCAGAGAAATGGATTTTACGGTGAGGTCAAAAATCCTATTTTCTCTTCCGTTCATAGACGGGCACAGCCTTCATTGACATTAGGGACGTCCCAAAGCAGTGTCAAAAAATTAGAGGGGTGGGAAAATAACACAGCAAAACAGGTTACACCCCAAACAAAACCGGAGTTGCTCAACGGAGGAACTCCAACCATAAACCGCCGCCTGTAACATCTGCGGCCGGAGGAGGCATCAGAAGATGCACACACATCCACCTTGTAAGACTTTAAAAAAGTGTGGATCGACGACCAGGTCGCTGCCATACACCCCTGTAACACAGAGGCATGATGCCAGAAAGAGGCCCTGATCGAATGCGCCGTAACCCAAAAAAGGGAGGCGCCCGCCCCTTCAGGGCATAGGCCTGAAGCACAATCCGTCGGATCCACCCCGAAAAAAAGGTGGCCGACGAGACTACCAGGCCCCCATGTAAGACCAGCCACCGACACGAACAGTGAGTCCAACTTCCGGAATGGAATCGTAGCAGATAAGTACACTCGTAGGGCCCGAATCACATCCAGAGGATGTAAAGTGGCCGCCTCCTTGCATTTCGGCCGAGGACATAAGGATGGAAGAACAATGTCCACATTAATGTGAAAAGCCGAAACGACCTTTGGGAGAAAAGACGGCTGCGGCCGCAGCACCACCTCATCCTTATGGATGACCAAGTAGGGAGCCTTGCAAGACAAGGCCGCCAGTTCAGACAAACACTCGTCTGATCGAGGCAATTGCTACCAGAAAAAATCACAGTGGAGATGCCCACGCTGAGCCATGGCCACGTGACAACGCAGACCTTCCTGGGCTTGAACCCAGAGTCAAATGCATGAAGGGCAGGTACTCTAGCGCTGAGCTAAACCTGCTCCCTTTTTGGGGCCACATGCCAGACCCCCAGAACAGACGTACGCATCAAGGAGTGCGACGCTAAGGTTAATTGAAAGTAACAGCCAGAGCAGAAAACTGACTCCTAACTGTACCTAAGGCGAGAGCCTGATCCACTCCCTGCTGTAAAAAACAGCAGAATCCTGGACACCACGTATGTACGAGGGTGGCATTTTATCTCCTCACACACAGAGATGCAGGCCTTCCACGTAGGATGTAAATCCTACGTGAGGTAGACTTCCGTGCAGGCAGCACGGTAGAGACCACCGAGCCCAATAGGCCTCGGACCTTCAGCCCCAGGCTCTCAACAGCCACGCCGCTAAGCCAGTGGCTGTAAAAACAGGGTGGAAGATCGGACCCTGTAACAGAAGATCAACCCCCAGGGGAAGACGCTAGGGGGCGCACCAGACGCACCAGGTCCGCGTACCTGGAGCGACGCGGCCAATCTGGGGCAATCAGGATTGATAGAATCCCTTCGGCTTCCACCCTGTGCAGCAGGCGAGGAAGAAGCTACCGAGGAGGGAAGGTTTAAATTAGGCGACAGTGACCCCAAGGAGCCACCAACGCGCCTGACGTGTCTGCCCACGGGTCCCTTGACCTGGCCAAAAACATGGCACCTTCCGGTTGAGGCGGGACGCTAGAAGGTCCGTGCCTGGAGTGCCCCACTTTCGGAGCAGACACTGAAAACCCCTGCGGGTGGAGAGACCACTCTCCTTGGTCTAGCGCAGTCCGACTTAGGAGTCGGCTCGCCAATTCCGTACTCCTGGAATGTACACGGCGGATAGAGCCGGAACGGACCTTTCGGCCCACCGAAGGATGTGCGCGACCCTCGTCGCTGCAACAGAACTCCGTGTGTCTCCCTGATGGTCGACGTACGCCACAGCGTTGTCAGACAGGGTCCTGAATGGTCGGCCCTGTAGATTCATAGACCACCAGGCAAGGCAAAGCTTGAATCAGAACATCGATTGGTAGGTGGAACTCCACCTGAGTCCAGCGCCCCAGGGCTGACCGGGTGCCCCAAAAACCCCTCCCCAACCGGAGAGGCTGGCATCCATCGCGACCACTGTCCAGTGACATGGCAGAAA
Source organism: Rana temporaria (assembly GCF_905171775.1). Taxonomy (NCBI): domain Eukaryota; kingdom Metazoa; phylum Chordata; class Amphibia; order Anura; family Ranidae; genus Rana; species Rana temporaria. The sequence continues at coordinate 138,290,877 of NC_053496.1, read as the reverse complement.
CGACTTCCCGGCCCGAAGCACCGGAAACATCAGCCACCACACCAGGGACCAGTTGACTCAACTGAACCTGGTAATCCAGAGATGAGGGAAGCTTGTCCCCACGTGACAGCAGTTCCCTCTGTAGCACCCTGGCGTGGAATTGGGCATACGGAACCGCCTCGAAAGAGGCCACCGTCAGACCCAGAACCCTCATGCAGAATCGCAGAGATGACCACTACTAGGTCGACAACTGCTGCCCAGCAAATTGCAGAGTCTGAATTTTTTCCGTTAGGAGAAAAAAACTCCCGCCCCTGCGGAATCCAGGACTAGTCCCAGGAATTCCAGTCCCTGAGACGGAATCAACACTGACTTCTGGACAAAACAGAAGCCAGCCAAACTCTTGGAGAGTCTGACACGTGACAGACACGGCTCCACTAATTCAGAGCTCGAAGAAGCTCGTAGGAGAATGTCGTCCAGACATCCCACGATAACAAACCCCCGCTGCCACAGCCGGGCCAGTATCGGGATGAGCACCTTGGTGAAAACCCGTGGTGTCGACACCAAGCCGAGCGGGAGGGCCACAAAATGAAAACGGTCCTCCCTGACCGCAAAGCCCAGAATCTCTGGTGCTTTGCGCATATGGGAACATGCAGGTACGCGTTTATGACATCCAAGGACGCCAGAAAAACCCCATCCTGAAATTTTGCACTTTGACAAAAAAACAAACAAGGGCCTTGAGGCCCAGGATTGGACGGACCTCGTCCTCCTTTGGAGACTACAAACAGATTGGAGAAAAACCCCCGAGCCTGTTTCAACGAGGGAACTGGCACAATCACTCCCCCGACTAGAAGATCCTGGACAGCCCCTGACAGAGCCAACCGGCGAGCCAGAGGATGGAGGGAAAAAACCTGTTTGGTAGACTAGAGAGAAATCCTATCTCGTACCCAGAGGAAACTACCTCGCAACCCCAACGGTCGGAGAGGAGAGACCTCCACCAAGCCGTGAATTCGCGGAGCCAGCCCCCCACCCGAGATGCGAGCGGAGGCAAACCTTCAAGCGGAAGCAGGCTTGCTGGGCTTGCGGCACCAGGGGCGCCTGTGTCCTCAGTGGACGTCCTAGCCCCCTGAAAATGTTTTCCTGCCGCACTTGGCGGGCGAAAACAAAACCGCATGGGGAATAGTAAAATGAGGGCCCTTGCCTACAGTGAGGCACCTACCCTTATCAGCGGAGTCCCCAAAAGCGGGAGCCCCTTCCACAGGTAATGTGGCAGCCTTGTTTCAAAACAAGCTAACAAGCTTACCTGAGCAAGAGGCCACTACTTACCCATACTGCGACCACCGGCTGGAGGTATCCCAGACAGATCCAACGTCCGCTAAACGGCATGGCTGTCGGCCAGACACACTGTGACAAAGCCATAAAAGACCGGTCATATGTGTGCCCTAGAACAAAAAGTTCCCCGGCCGCCCCTGGAGCAACGGGGCCTGTCGTGGACGTCCCAAAGCTGAGCTGAGGGCCAGCATACGCTCGATGGCCGAACATGGGGGGACTACAAGAGTCGAGGACCCAGCCTGTCACCCAGTCGGCTGTTGATAGAAAAATCACAGGATTCAAAAATGCAGGAACAAAACAATAAAAAACGAGAAAATCGCAAGAAAAAAATCTCCAGAGTACAGGAACTCCAGAGTGCCTGACTCTCCTGACGTTAGGCAGGAAAAAAAACTGAGGCTGCTAGAGCAGGGTGTGGGTTATACCCGGGGGGGCCACGCCCCCTGAGAGGAGCTGCACTGAGGTTTGTGTTTGTTAACACTTTAAGTGCCTTTTTTCTGCCTAAAACTCTCGTAGTGAAAGCGGATATAACCCTAATGTCAATGAAGGCTGTGTCCGTCTATGAACGGAAGAGAAAAAGCCCTGCTAGCATCGTCTTTGGAGCGGTGTGTATACCGCTCCTCCACCGCTCCTGCCCATTGAAATCATTGGGCACTGCGGCTATACCGCCTGCAAAGCGCTGCTGAATACCCCCGCATATACGACGATAAATCGCCGCTAAAAATCGCGGTGCTTTACCGCCAAAGCCCCAGTGTGAAAAGGGGGGGCCTTAGGGACAGACTTAAGCCATGAAGGATGATGGCAACTGCCCTGGCCAATAAAGCTGTTAGTTGTCTCTGATGAGAAGGTGCTGCCTTGAAATGTGTTAGGCAAGAAGTGAACATGTTGTCCCTGAAACAGATGTGTTGAAGGCAGTGGCGGTTGGTGTGTTTTTGATTTAAGTGGGCGGCACTGCCAGCACCCCCCGCCACCTGGGGCTGCCGGTGGTGCGGCAATGAGACCACCCCCCTGGTGGCCCTGCCACTTACCTAATCATGGCTTTGATCTCCTCTCCTCCTTCTCCCTGAGGTACGGGGAGCTGCCCGGAGGTGCGTAGAGCGGCTGTTCCAGTGTCCGTTCCTCCTTACAGCGCACGGTATGTCCGGGCTTTGATCTTCTCTCCTCCTTTTCCTCTTCCAACTAAGTGACAGGCATTCAATAGGATCACCTGATGCGAAGGCCAATCGGGAAACAGTTCTCACGAGATGTCAAGAAGTGACCTGGCTCCTGATTGTCGGGGAGGAACTTTAGTGTGAAAACAGCAAAAATGTATTCGCTATAGTCACACAACAGGGTGGGATCGGGACAGAAAAAAATGTGATAAGATGGCGCACGATTATTAGGGTGTACACAAAAATGGTCAGTGAAATAATGGTATATGGTCCATGAGTAAATAAAAATGATCCTAAAGTCCAATGTCCAATAAAAAAACAATCAATAGTCCAAATGCATATAAGCACTAGCGGCAGCAACCCTGAAGCAGAAGCAAGCTCTGAAATATATGTAAAGAAGAAGAAGATGCGCCAATCTAAGTGCAGTAAAAATAGAAAATTTAATAAGAATATGTATCACATATAGCCAAATGGCTACTCACAAAACTGGAGAGGTACAAGGCATGGTAATGGTAAAAGCAGGTCCGGTGTCACTAAAGGTGCTCCGCGGTCCCTGGTCCTGAACAGAAATCCTCGGCAGGCAGGAGAGCTGGGTTTGATGGAGATCCAGTGTCACTGAGAGCCACGGGGAAGCAGGAAACAGGAAGCGCCGATCAAGACGGCGTGCATGTTAGCGTGGATCGCAGCGCTCCGTCGTCGCACCGGAAGTGACGTAGAACACGGAGCCAGCCAATGGGATGACGTGTTTCACAGCCTCCGCTGTTTCTTCAGATCCATAATGTCCATAGAGAAAGGACGTACTATATGGCCTAATGAGTGCTGTGATTGGTCAAAAAATACATATGCATAGAAAACACAGGAAACATAGGAAATACATGGAGAAACATACTATCAATGAGCGGAAAGCTTACAAATTGATATAGAAATGGGTCTTAAAAAACGTAATTTAGAAAATACGTAGTTTAAAAATATATTATAAAAGGTATTATCCTATAAATAACGGGAAGTTAAAAACAGTAATAAGGGTACCAATCAATTAGAAACCAGACGCCGATAATCTGAATTAGAACAATCCAAAATGAATCAGTCAATTATTTAAATAAGTAAATCAATAAGCCAATAAATTAACAAATAGACCTAGATCGATGATCAATTGGTAACAAATTAAAAAGGGGGGAGGGGGGGAGCGAAGAGATAATAATAATAAAATAAAATTAATCAAAAATCAATAAAAATTATAGTGATGAATAAGAATAAATGGAAATTATGAAATAGAATGGGGAAAATATATATATATATATATATATTACACATTTATATACATACATAATAAATATTCAATATATAAATAATAAACATTCTCATATATAATGAAAAAATTGTATCAAAAAAATTATATATATATATATATATATATATATATATATATATATATATATATATATATATATATATATATTTGAAAAAATTATTATAATTGGAAATAAGGGGATACTACATATATAAATAAGATTATTAAATAATAACTAAATGTACATATATGAGTAATTCAGTAAACGTTTAAATTATAATGGATAAATACATGGATAGATAAATAAGTACAAGCATGGTAATTTAAAAACAGACACATATATGTCTGGGAGATACATCAAAGTGATATATCAAAAAATATATATATATGTATAAATATTTATATACACAGACACATGAAGTATCCTGTATCCCCATGTGTAAGTGTAAGCATATTACAACCATGCGTGCACATAAATATCCTCATAACAAATATGCAAGAAGGGGGAGAAAAAATTTATTAAATAATGGTGTTGGTCTCTATCTCCTCATTTAGGCCATGGGGCGACATGGTATTTAAAGAGTAAATCCAGAAAGTTTCTTGTCTACAAAGACGTTGAAACCTTTCAACTGCAGTAGGTGTCTCAGGTATGGCCTCAATAATCCAAACCTGCAAGGCAGTGGTGTCTTTATGATGATGCGTTGCAAAGTGGCGTGCGACACTATATTTGGGATTACCCGCATGCACAGCACGACGGTGTTCCCCAAATCTAGTGCGAAGGGCTCTAATCGTTCTGCCTACATACAAGAGGCCACAAGGACATGAAATGCAGTATACTACATACGTCGTTGAGCAATTATAAAAGGAACTTAAATTTAAAGTCTTATTATTAGCTGTAAAATTATTTTTCCCATGTGTAACATTGGAACAGGTTAGGCAAAAAGAGCCTTTTTGCACTGAAACATCCCAACAAGAGGGATAAGAGTAAGTTGTTTAAGCCGATTGTGTTTGGTGCTACCTGATGGTTTAAGTTTACTAGGGGCAATCTTACTTTTTATATTGGGAGCCCTACGATAAGCACATTTTGGGGAGGCAGTTATAGATGTAGAAAGATGGGGATCCTGAGTCAAAATAGACCAGTGTTTCTTAATGATACTTTCCATTTTTTTATGTTTGACATGATACTGGGTGATAAAGCGAGTGGCGGGTGTCGAATTTTGTTTCTGGGACTGAGGCAGAAGATCTTGTTCATACAAGGTACGTGCTTCTTCGACAAGGTTCAAAGGATACCCTTTAGCAATAAATGTATCCTTTAAATTGACACTTAGGCCCCGTACACACGATAGAATCCATCCGCAGATAAATCCCAGCAAATGGGTTTCTGCGGATAGATCCTATGGTGTGTACACGCCAGCGGATCTGTTTCCGCGGAGAAATCTCCTCTGGGATGGATTCCAGCAGATCGGATATTTGCTGTGATGCACAACAAATCCATCTGCTGGAATCCATTCCAACGGATGGATCCGCTCGTCTGTACAGACTTACCGGATCCATTCGTCCAAAGGGATTCCCCGCACGCGTCGTAATGATTTGACGCATGCGTGGAATTCCTTATATGACAGCGTCGCGCCCGTCGCCGCGTCATAATCGCGGCGACGGCGCGACACGTCATCGCCAGAGGATTTCCGCGCGGATTTCAATGCGATGGTGTGTACACTCCATCGCATCGAAATCTGCGGAAATCTTTGAGAGGATTTATCCGTGGAAACGGTCCGCTGGACCGTATCTGCGGATAAATCCTCTTGTGTGTATGGGGCCTTAGTGATTTATAGTCTTCTAGTCTAGTACAGTTGTGTCTAAGTCGATGGAATTGGCTTTTAGGAACATTATTAACCCATCTTGGGTGATGACAACTAGAGTAATGCAAATAGGAATTCACAGCTGTAGGTTTGGTGAAATTTTTGGCGCTAATGATATTATTATCATGAAATAGTTCTAGATCTAGATAGCTTATAGAGTCAGGATCCATGGCTGAGGTAAAAGTTAGGCCAAAAGAATTGTTGTTACAGTAGGCCACAAATTCGATGACAGAGTCGGTGGGTCCATCCCAAATCATAATTATGTCATCTATATAACGACCATAGAAGACTATATGTGCCAAGAAGGGATTATTTTTCTCTATGCACCCAGCCTCCCACAACCCCATAGTAAGGTTGGCATAGCTGGGTGCAAAATTGGCGCCCATTGCCGTGCCTTGCTTTTGTAAGTAAAAGTCACCATCGAACTGAAAGTAATTGTGTTCAAGACAGAAACTAGTGGCCAAGAGGATAAATTCTATCTGTTGAGTATTCAGGCTCGGGTCTTCTTTAAGAAAATGTGATACTGCCTCAAGTCCCACAGAATGTGGTATAGATGTATAAAGAGAACATACATTGAGAGAAACCCACTGATATGAGGGTTCCCAAGAGTAAGGTTGCAATAAATCAATTAAATGGGTACCATCACGAATATAAGACGGCAGGGCTTGGGCTAATGGCTGTAAAAAGTGATCTATATAGAGAGAAAAACTTGTATTGATACTGTCCATTGAAACAACAATAGGACGACCCGTTGGATTATTAATGTCTTTATGAATTTTAGGCAAGTGATATAAATAGGGAACTTGAAAAAATGTCTTTTGAAAGGAGGCGGCCTCCAACTTACTCAACGTGCCATCAGCAAGAGCTTGTTTAATGATATGAGATGAATCTTCTATAAATTTTGGTAAGGGGTCCAGTTTTAATTTTTCGTAGGTATCTTTGTCAGAAAGCAATCGTGTGGCCTCTGCCATATAATCAGTTTTATCTTGTAACACTATACCTCCTCCCTTATCTGCTGATCTAATAATGATATCCGGATTGGTGCTAAGAGATTTCAATGCTTAATGTTCCAAAGGATTAAGGTTATTACTGAATCGTGTAGATTTGGAAGAACCAGATTTACATAAATCAGTAAGTTCTTTGAAAACTACCTGATAGAAACTGGACGGGTATGGGCCTTTAAACTGAGTGGGATAAAAAATAGACTTCGGTCAAAAAGAAGTATGTACTATAGGAAGAGGAGATTGAGAGTATTGAGACCACACTATCAAACGTTCCAAAGGTCACACAGATCTTGGATCGCTTGTTGATCCGCTGAAGTGTCCAAGTTAGGCATCACATCACATGACAGGATAGACTCAGTAGGAGCAGTGGGGGTTTTCATGTTAAAGTATCTTTTCAACGTTAAGTTACGCATACATTTGTTAAGATCTTTAAACATAGTAAATTAATTAGGATGAGTAGTAGGAGCAAAATTAAGGGATCGGGACAGAGCCTATGGCTCTAATCATGTGTTTTAAAAATCCACCCCCATTGGAATCCATGTACCACATTTAGATCAGTCGGCCAGACGCATGGATGGTGGGTGGCGCCCGTGTGCCCTCTATGGGCCCACTGATTGAAAGCATAAAAATTTGCAAGCATAAGGATTTCAGCAACTTTGACACTGTCAAATTGTAATGTCTGTGTTTTTCAACCTTTATGTAGTCAAGGCACTCTTTAGAGCACACCAGTCTGAGTCACACAAGGAGTTGTGTGTTCTGTTTTTTATTAGTCTGCTCTATGCTTGTGAAATATGCAAAAAAGGAGCTGGCATGATTTTTAAATTGAGCCCCACCAAAATTCATGGTACTGCAGTACCTTGCAATGAGGCTGTTGAAGCTGCCTGCCCACGTCCTGACAGACTGTAGTTTGTGTCATTTTGCTGCGGCACCTCTGTGGACTCTTTGTGGCACCACAGGGTGCCACAGAACCCCTGGGTCAGAGCATCTACAAAACTGCAGCTCTTGCAGGATGTCCTGGTCTGGGCATGGGTGGCCAAGGCTCATTGATGCATGTGGGGAGCGAAGCCTGGTCTGTGTAGTACGATCCAATACTGGGGCTTGAAATTCTGAATAAGTTAATGTTGGTTCCAATAGAAAAGTGTCAGAACATGCAGTGCACCGCAGTTTGTTGTGTATGGGGCTGTGTCGTTGAAGATCGGTCAGGTGCCCATGGGCATGATAACTGGACCACCGAGCAATGGAAGAACGTTGCCTGGTCTGATGAATAAAATGTTATTTTACATCATGTAGATTGCCAGTTGTGTGTGCATGACTTACCTGGGGAAGCCTGGGCAGCAGGGGGATTCTGCACGTACCGTAGTGATTAGGTTGTGCCCAGGGACAACCCCTGCACATGCCTATGACACCAGGATTCAGTAACGGAAGAAGGCAGTGTGGTGCTTTGTCTAGTGGAGTCTGTGCCCCGAAAGGTCAAGGCTGTTTGGGTAGCAAAAGCAAAAGGGGGGCCTACAGCCTACTCCATATTAGCCAAGTGGTCATAACATTACGGCTGATGGGTCTATGCATCATTGTGTGATGAATATCATGAAAACTATCATTGCTTGGTGTCATGGTTTGGAATTGAAGGCAATGCTGTTGGATAAAATAGGATTTTTTGTACTCACCGTAAAATCCCTTTCTCTGTCGTCCATGGACAAACACAGCCTTCTCAAGTCTTGACAAGTGGGTTATGTTCCTGTTCACAGGAGAGGACTAGGCAGAACATGTTAGATATTTAAATACATGTTACTTTAACAGAGTTGAACAGCCCCGCCCAGGGGACGGTCCCTCTGGATATAACCCTCTTCCCTGCAGCATGCAGCCTCAGTTCGTAACAATTAGTACAAACCTAAAACAGGAGGGGTGGGTGCTGTGTCCGTCCATGGATGACAGAGAAAAGGATTTTACGGTTAGTACAAAAAATCCTATTTTCTCTTATGGTCCATGGACGGACACAGCCTTCTCAAGTCTTGACAAGTGGGACGTCCCCAAACAATGTCAAAAAACGAGGGGTGGGAACAGTATCAGTAAAAACAAACAACTTCACCCCAAACAAGCAGAGCAACTTTAAACAGCCGCCTGCAAAACCTTGCGGCCCAAGGAGGCATCTGAAGATGCACTCACATCAACCTTGTAAAATTTGGAAAAGGTATGAACAGATGACCAAGTCGCCGCCTTACACACCTGTAATACAGACGCTTGATGTCGGAAAGCCCAGGAAGCACCAATTGCCCTGGTCAATTGTGCCGTGAACGGAAAGGGGGGCGCCCGCCCCCTAAGAGCATAGACCTGTATAACGGTCTGCCTGATCCACCAAGAAATGATGGCCGACGAGACCGCCAGGCCCTTTTGTGGACCAGATACCGACACAAAAAGTCGTCAGACATCCGGGAACAGAGCCTTAGCAGACAGGTATACCCGCAAAGCAAGTACCACGTCCAAAGTATGTAGCACAACCTCCTTAGGATTCGCCGGCCGAGGACACAAGGATGGAAGTACAATGTCCTTGTTAAGGTGAAAGGCCGAAACCACCTTCAGAAGAAAGGAAGGTTGCGGGCGCAACATCGCCTTATCCTTATGGAGGACCAAGTATGGCGACCTGCAAGACAAGGCCGCCAATTTAGAAACACGTCTGACAGAAGCAATGGCCACCAAAAAGGCCACCTACTGAGTTAGTGTGAGGAGAGGAATCTCTCTGATGTTTTCAAAAGGAGGGTCCTGAAGAACCGAGAGCACCATATTCAAATCCCATGGAGGAAGAGGTGGTTTAAGAGGGGGAGTGTATGACGAACCCCCTGAACAAAGGTACCCACCAGAGAAAGAGCCTCCAAAGGCCGCTGAAAGAACACAGCCAAGGCTGAAATCTGTCCCTTTTTTTTTTTTTTTTTTTTTTTAAAGGTAAATTTTGAAATCTGTCCCTTAATGGTGCTTAAGGCAAGTTTCTGATCCACTCCACGCTGTAAAAACAGCAGGACCCTAGAAACCGAATACGTCCGTGGATGCCACCCCATCTCTTCACACAAAGAGATGTAGGACTTCCAGGTGCGATGGCAGATCTTCCTGGAAGAAGACTTCTGAGCCCTCAACATAGTTGAGATGACCGAGTCGGAAAGACCTCGGTCCCTTAGTACCTGGCTTTCAAAAGCCATGTCGTTAAAGCCATCGACTGTAAAGCAGGATGAAGTATGGGACCTTGAGACAGAAGGTCCTCCCGCATTGGCAGGTGCCAGGGTGCATCCACCACCAGGCATACGAGATCGGCGTACCAAGGAGCGATTAGAATCATTGTTATCCCTTCGGCCTCCACTCTGCGGAGTAGCCGAGGAAGCAACCTCAATGTGTGAAAGGCATAAATTAGCCAATACTGACCCCAAGGGGCCACCAACACGTCTGCCCAGGGATGTGTGGATCTGGCCACGAACCTCAACACTTTGCGGTTAAGGCGAGAGGCCAGGAGATCCACGTCTGGTGTGCCCCCACCTCCCTCCAGATGCAATGACCATTCTCCCTGGTCCAGCATCTGGCGACTCAGGTAGTCTGCCTGCCAGTTTTCTACGCCCGGAATGTAGACGCCCGACAGAGCCGGCACGCTTCTTTCCACCCACCGCAGGATGTGAGCGACCTCAGACGCTGATCGCCCGAAGTTCCAGGACATTGATCGGCAGACGGGATTCTTCTAGAGTCCATTGCCCTGGGGCCGACTGGACCCCCCAGACGCCCCCCCAACCTGTGAGGTTGGCGTCCGTCGTAATCACCGTCCACTGGAAGGGAAGAAACGACTTTCCGGACCGAAGAGCCGGGGATCTCAGCCACCAATTCAGAGAGACTCTGACTAGGTAGCTTACCTAAATCTGACGATCCAGAGACAGTGGAGATGTGGTCCATTTGGACAGGATCTCCTTCGGTAATACTCGAGTGTGGAACTGGGCATACGGTACTGCCTCGAAGGAGGCTACCATCAGACCTAGGACTCGCCTTTGTACCCCCCTTACGCCCGCACTCCGCTTCCACCCTGGCAACAAATGTTTCCAGGACCGCCGACAAAGTGTCCATGGGAACCACCAGCTGCCACCTCAGGCATGTTTGGGGAAGAAGGGCCAGATACTGACTCCATAACCTTCCCCACAGGTCCACCCCGGTAGCAGCGGTAGAGCAGCAGAGGAAAACGTGACAGAGAGCAGGAAAAGGGAGGATAGGAGGACCCCCTAACCCCAGGAATGCCCAGCCGCCCCGACCCACCGAGGCAGGAAGGACTGTACTTACCCGTCCATGCGAGGACCCACTGGCGCCTTCCTGACAGGCATACAACCACTTTGGAGTAGCTGTCTGCCCGGTCCACTGTGAGTGAGACAACACCACAGCCCAGTCATGTGTGGACCTTGGAGCAAAAAGCCCACCGGCCACCCCAGGAGTCATGGGGTATGTCGTGGCAGACCCAGCCCTTAGCAATGGTGTGCTCACGCTCGCTGGCCGGACTGAGGAGACTACAAGGATCCATATATCCAGCCTGTCACCCAGCCTGGCAGTTGATAGAAGAATCTCAAATAAAGAAAATTAAAAAGAAAATAAAATAAAACTAAAAATTTAGTCAGGGCACTGGGCCCAAAGGGAGCCACGTCCTTCTCCTTTGCTAGGCAGAAAAAAACTGAGGCTGCATGCTGCAGGGAGGAGGGTTATGTCCTGAGGGACCGCCCGCTGGGCAGGGCTGTTCAACTCTGTGAACCACTTGCTTACTGGGCACATATACCCCCCTCCTGCCCAGGCGAAATTTCAGCTTCCGGCACTGCGTCGCTTTAACTGACAATTGCGCGGTCGTGCGACCTGGCTCCCAAACAAAATGTACGTCCTTTTTTTTCCCCCACAAATAGAGCTTTCTTTTGGTGGTATTTGATCACCTGCGGTTTTTATTTTGTGGGCTATAAACAAAAAAAGGGCGACAATTTTGAAAAAAAAAAACACAATATTTTTTACTTTTTGCTATAATAAATACCCCAATTTGTTTTTAAAAAAACATGTTATTTTCCCTCAGTTTAGGCCGATACGTATTCTACTACATATTTTTGGTAGAAAAAAAAAAATTTGCGCAAAAGTTATAGCGCCTACAAAATAGGGGACAGAATTATTATTATTTTTTATTAGTAATGGCGGCGATCTGCGATTTTTAATGTGACTGCGACATTATGGCGGACACATCGGACACATTTTTGGGACCATTCACATTTATACAGCGATCAGTGCTATAAATATGCACTGTTACTGTATAAATGTGACTGGCAGGGAAGGGGTTAACACTAGAGGGTGAGAAAGGGGTTAAATGCGTGCCCTGCATAGTGTTTCTAACTGTGGGGGAAAGGGACTGACTGGGGGAGGTGACCGATCTGTGTCCCTATGTACAAGGGACACAGCATCGGTCTCTTCTCCCTGACAGGACGTGGATCTGTGTAACCGCCAATCGTGGGTACCTGGCTGATATCGCGGCCGCCAGGCACGCGCATCGGCACTGAAGTGATGCGGCGGGCGCGCAATTGAGAGCCACCTTGTGGCCGTCTTTTAACTATAGCCAGGATACCAAGTGGTTAAAGTAACATGTATTTAACCACTTCGTTACCGAGCCTGTTTTTCAGATTCAGTGTTTACGAGACTAAAACAGTTTTTTTTGCTAGAATATTACTTAAAACCCCCAAACATTATATATATTTTTTTTTCTAACACCCTAGAGAATAAAATGGCAGTCATTGCAATACTTTTTGTCACACCGTATTTGCGCAGCGGTCTTACAAGCGCACTTTTTTTGGAAAAAATTCACTTTTTTAAATTAAAAAATAACACAACAATAAATTTGGCCCAATTTTTTTATATATTGTGAAAGATAATGTTACGCCGAGTAAAATGATACCCAACATGTCACGCTTAAAAATTGCGCCCGCTCGTGGCATGGCGTCAAACTTTTACCCTTAAAAATCTTGATAGGCGACGTTTAAAAAATTCTACAGGTTGCATTTTTTGAGTTACAGAGTAGGCCTGAGGCTAAAATTATTGCTCTCGCTCTAACGATCGCGGCGATACCTCACTTGTGTGGTTTGAATACCGTTTTCATATGTCGGCTTCTACGCGCGAGCTCGTCGGGACGGGGCGCTTAAAAAAATTTTTTTTTTGCTTTTCGCATTTATTTTTAGTTATTTTACAATTTTTAACACTGAAATTAAAAAAAAATAAAAAAATTATCACTTTTATTCCTATTACAAGGAATGTAAACATCCCTTGTAATAGAAAAAAGCATGACAGGTCCTCTTAAATATGAGATCTGGGGTCAAAAAGACCTCAGATCTCATATTTGGGCTTAAATGCAAAAAAAAAAAAAAATTTGGAAATGTAATTTTTTAAAATGACAAAAAAAAAATGTCTCTTTAAGAGGCTGGGCGGGACTGACGTTTTGACGTCACTTCCGCCCAGCAGAGCTATGGGGGACGGGCGAAGGAGATTTTTCCTTCAGTCTCGTCCCCGCTCAGCTGCCGGATGGTCGCGATCCCCTCCGCCGCTACCGACGGCTCCGGTAAGCGGCGGAGGGCGCGTTACATCGGCGGGAGGGGGGGGGGGCCCTCTCCCGCCACCGATATCGGCGATCTCACGGTGAATTCGCCGCGAGACCGCCGTTATCGTGTACAGGACCGTCGGCACTAAAGATGGATACCTCAGTTGTGGCAGCAGCTGCTGCCGTTACTGAGATATCCATCTTTAAAAACAGGACGTCTTTTGACTATGGGCCAGTAACCAAGTGGTTAAATATCTAACATGTTCTGCCTAGTCCTCTCCTATGAACAAGAACATAACCGACTTGTCAAGACTTGAGAAGGCTGTGTCTGTCCATAGACGATAAGAGAAATTATGTTTTTATAAAGTGTTGTCTCTGATAGGCTGTAGAGTCCCCAGATAACCCTGCTTATTGATACATTAATGTTCTGGGCCAGAAATGTGGAAACATTAAACATTGGAACTTGGAAGAGTGAGATTTGGAAGAATGCCCAGCTAGGAATACTCAGTGTTGTGCAATCCCAGTGTTCTCAGTCTGGACTCGTGTGAGGAGCACACAAGTCCGAGCTCCTTCTTCCCGCTCTTCACTGAGGTAACTCCGCACTTCGCCCTCTGAGGAAACTCGGCGCTCTCAGGTATCTCCGCACTTCGCACTCTCACCCCCAGGATCGTCCAACATGCCAATCAGCAGGCTCCTCCCCCTCCTCGTCTTCTTCTCCGTCCAGCCCAATCAGCAGTCTCTGGGGTCAGAACTGGAGGAGGCGATGGGTCGCAAGAACCCTGCTATTCTCATCATAGGTTCGGGCATTTCCGGGATCGGAGCTGCCGAGAAGCTCTACCAGAATGGCTTTCGTAACATTAGGATCCTGGAGGCTACAGGGAGGACCGGAGGACGCATACAGACGCAGAGCTTTGGTAATACGGGTCACACTGCTAGAGGACTATTTCCTCACACAGGAGGCTATCCTCCTACTGTGTATTACGCTATAGCAGGGGGAGCACTAACATACAGTGTCCACTAGAGGGCAGCGCTGACACTCCAGATACTAGGCAGAGTCAGAGAATACAAACCTATTCTATGAACTGGAATCTCTTTACACCAGTTTTCTGAAAATCACCTGTACTGCTGATATATGAAAACTACATGAGACTACTATATATCAAACCTACATGAGACTACGATATATGAAAAATACATGAGACTACTATATATCAAACTTACATGAGACCACTGTATATGAAAACTACACAAGAGTACTACATATAAAAGAGACACAAGACTACTATATATCAAAACTATATGAGGCTATAATATATAAAAAACACACAAGGCTACTATATATATTATATAACTAGACAAGACCACTATATATAAAAACGACACAAGACCACTATATATATAAAAACTACACAAGACCACTATATATATAATAACAACACAAGACCACTATATATATAAAAACGACACAAGACCACTATATATATATATATATATATATATATATATATATAAAAACTACACAAGACCACTATATATATAAAAACGACACAAGACCACTATATATGTAAAAACGACACAAGACCACTATATATGTAAAAACTACACAAGACCACTATATACAAAAACTACACAAGACTACTATATATAAAAACTACACAAGACTACTATATATGAAAACTACACGAGACTAATATATATCAAAACACAGAAAAGATAGGTGCAAATCTCAGGAATGGACCACACTCACAATGTATATAAAATACATATTTTTTTTTATTTTATTAAGTATAAATAATTAAAAAAGAAGTATAAAAAGAGCATTACTGCATAGCCTTTATTAGACATCATATCACTCCAATAATAGTTCATAGATAAATATGTGAGAACTTTACAACATAAACAAATAAGAAACAATCGTACTCCTAACATCTGTGACACATCTATTCCAGATGTGAATTATTCACATCATTTATTCTGGCCATTAAAATGAATTAAAGGAACACTAAGGCTGCTTTCACATTGCAGCGTGGAGCCGCGGTGACGGTATAGCCGCGCTATTTGTAGCGCGGCTATACCGTCGTATTTACCGCGATATTCGGGCGCTAGCGGTGAGGTTTTGCGGGCGGTATTACCGCGCTTTCCCATTGATTTCAATGGGAAGGCGCGGTATAGGAGCGGTGAACACACCGCTCCTATGCCGCAGTAAAGATGCGGCTAGCAGGACTTTTGGTGCGCTCCTGCTAGTGCACCGCTTCAATGTGAAAGCCTTCGGGCTTTCACATTGAACACTGCAGGGCATGATTTTTCATGCGGTATAGCAGCGCTATTTTTAGCGCTGTACCGCATGAAAAACGCCCCAGTGTGAAAGGGCCCTAAAGGCAAACTTTTTTTTTTTTAAATAACAAACATGTTAGGCTGGGTTCACACTACGGTTTTCCCGTCCGTCAGCCGCATACGATTTCAGTATTGAAAACGTACGGGCCCGGACGGGAAAACGTATAGATAGAGAATGCATTGCAAATCGTATGCACTCAGATGCATCCGGGTGCGTACGATTTGCTGGCAAAACGTTTTTTAAACGTCCGCAAAACCGTGTTCAACCACGGTTTTGCGGTCGTTTTTAAAACAGTATGGCAAACGCATACGTTTTCCTTTAACATTAATGTTAATGGAAAACGCACATGTGTGCGGTTCCATACGTTCCCGTCCGTTTCAGCCGCATACGGTTTTCCATATAAATCGTATGCGGCTGACGGACGGGAAAACCGTAGTGTGAACCCAGCCTTAGCAGGAAGCTCCTGTTCATTACACTCAGAAGATTGCAGAGCGAGGGATCCTTCCTGTCAGCGCAGTTCATTGCACATATACACTCAATGGAAATTGTTATCATTGACACAGCATCAAATACCCCTAAAGGGGAAAGCTCTTGTGACCTATCTGTTCATTCAGGAGTCCACTCATTGAGGTGAGCTGCTAGCATCTTTAGTGATGGATGCTTGGCACGATTCCCCTTTATGATCATACATAGAAGCACTTTTTGGACACTCTCTCTTGGCGCTCGTGTGTTCTGCTGCCGATAAACTTTATTTTATTTGTTTTACATATGTTCATATGTTTTAGTGCTGCACTGCCTTCTATCATGTTTTTTATTGGTATTTTATAATTTGACCCTTAAGCCTCGTACACACGATTGGACTTTCTGCGGACAAAGCCTCGGACTTTTGTCTGAAGGGTGTTGGCCATGAATTTGTATTGCATACAAACGGCAAAGAATTGTCGGCCAACAAACATGAAACTACGTGGGTTTTCAGCTCTTTAGCGCCACATTTTCTGTAACTTTTCTGCTAATGTTGTGTTATCGTTAGCATTGCTTCTGAGCATGCGTGTTTGTACTTTGGATTTTTGTGTACACACGATCGTATAATCCGACAACACACATTTGTTGGCGGAAAATCAGACAACACATGTCCGATGGAGCATACAAACAGTCGGATTATCCAACAACATCCTATCATCACACAATTCCCGTCGGATTATACGGTCGTGTGTACGGGCCTTTAGTGTTGAGTTGCTTTTTATAGGGTTTGATTGCGCTGGTCGAATTCCTTTTTACATCTCATCACAACCACGTTGTACAGCCAAGTGAATTATGCCTTGTTGTGTTTTTATTTATTTATTTTTTCAGGACAAATTTGACCGTCATTTGGTGGTAAACGGTTAGGCCCCTTTCACACGTGCGGACCGTATGTCTGCTTTTTCATCCATCCGTTTGCGGATGAAAAAGGGACATACATTGGTCCCAATGACATTGCGGGTGTCAGCAGATAAACATCCGCTGACACCTGTAATCGTACGCCTCCGCAAACATCCGATTTTGCAGATGGAAGATTACTGTGTAAATGTCATTGGCACACTAGGGGGCGATCAAGGGGTTAATTGTGTTCCCTATTGTGTGTTCTAACTGTGGGGGGAAGGGGACTCTCTATAGGAGATGACAGCTCATGTTTTCTACTTTGTAGAAAGACACGATCTGTCCTTCTCTCCTCAGACAGCACGGGTATTTGTGTGCTTACACACACAAACCCCCGTGCTCCCGCTCATGCAGGCGATCGTGCGTGGCCGGTGGCGATCGCGCCCGCCGTTCATGCGCATCGGATTCCCTGCCGTGGCTCTCCTGGGCAAAGCTGTATTTGTACGGGATCTCGCCCAGGAGAGCCATTCTGCCGCAGTATATCTGTGTGAGCCGATCCGGAACCAGTTAATGAATAAACAGTAAAGTTGGCCCAATATTTTTTGTATAATGTGAAAGATGTTACACCATGAGAATCGTGATCTTTATTCTAAGCAAAAATATCCAGATTCTCATTTTAGCCAAAATAGTGCAGCTCTACAAATACTGTAGTTGCTGACTTTTAATATTAGGACACTTACCTGTCCACTAATCCAGCGGTGTCTTCACTCGAGCCGATTTAGCCATCTCGGCTCAGGGAAACCGTCAGTGAAGCCTTGCTGATCTGTACTTTGTGAATGGCCCGGCGGCGGGGGAAGGAGGAGGGGGGCCCGTACTTCAGGCTGAGTTTTCCGCAGCAAAGGTTATTTTGGCTTCCTGAATCATGCTTGAACTCTGAAGCCTTTCTGAAGTGCAGAAAAGAAGGGTAACTCAGAAGGGGGGGAGTTCCTGCACCTATTTTTTTGAGAAAAAAAGCCCTGTGTGTGTATGTACAGTGCCTTGCGAAAGTATTCGGCCCCCTTGAACTTTGCGACCTTTTGCCACATTTCAGGCTTCAAACATAAAGATATAAAACTGTAATTTTTTTTGAAGAATCAACAACAAGTGCGACACAATCATGAAGTAGAACGAAATTTATTGGATATTCCAACCTAAAAAAAAAACTGAAAAATTGGGCGTGCAAAATGATTCAGCCCCTTTACTTTCAGTGCAGCAAACTCTCTCCAGAAGTTCAGTGAGGATCTCTGAACGATCCAATGTTGACCTAAATGACTGATGATAAATAGAATCCACCTGTGTGTAATCAAGTCTCTGTATAAATGCACCTGCACTGTGATAGTCTCAGAGGTCCGTTTAAAGCGCAGAGAGCATCATGAAGAACAAGGAACACACCAGGCAGGTCCGAGATACTGTTGTGGAGAAGTTTAAAGCTGGATTTGGATACAAAAAGATTTCCCAAGCTTTAAACATCCCAAGGAGCACTGTGCAAGCGATAATATTGAAATGGAAGGAGTATCAGACCACTGCAAATCTACGAAGACCTGGCCGTCCCTCTAAACGTTCAGCTCATACAAGGAGAAGACTGATCAGAGATGGAGCCAAGAGGCCCATGATCACTCTGGATGAACTGCAGAGATCTACAGCTGAGGTGGGAGACTCTGTCCATAGGACAACAATCAGTCCCTGTATACTGCACAAATCTGGCCTTTATGGGAGAGTGGCAAGAAGAAAGACATTTCTTAAAGATATCTATAAAAAGTGTCGTTTAAAGTTTGCCACAAGCCACCTGGGAGACACACCAAACATGTGGAAGAAGGTGCTCTGGTCAGATAAAACCAAAATCAAACTTTTTGGCAACAATGCAAAACGTTATGTGTGGCGTAAAAGCAACACAGCTCATCACCCTGAACACACCATCCCCACTGTGAAACATGGTGGTGGCAGCATCATGGTTTGTGCCTGCTTTTCTTCAGCAGGGACAGGGAAGATGGTTACAATTTATGGGAAGATGGATGGAGCCAAATACAGGATCATTCTGGAAGAAAACCTGATGGAGTCTGCAAAAGACCTGAGACTGGGATGGAGATTTGTCTTCCAATAAGACAATGATCCAAAACATAAAGCAAAATCTACAATGGAATGGTTCACAAATAAACGTATCCAGGTGTTCGAATGGCCAAGTCAAAGTCCAGACCTGAATCCAATCGAGAATCTGTGGAAAGAACTGAAAACTGCTGTTCACAAACACTCTCCATCCAACCTCACTGAGCTCGAGCTGTTTTGCAAGGGGGAATGGGCAAAAATTTCAGTCTCTCGATGTGCAAAACTGATAGAGACATACCCCAAGCGACTTACAGCTGTAATCGCAGCAAAAGGTGGCGCTACAAAGTATTAACTTAAGGGGGCTGAATAATTTTGCACGCCCAATTTTTCAGTTTTTTTATTTTTTTTTAAAGTTTGAAATATCCAATAAATTTCGTTCCACTTCATGATTGTGTCCCACTTGTTGTTGATTCTTCAAAAAAAATTACAGTTTTATATCTTTATGTTTGAAGCCTGAAATGTGGCAAAAGGTCGCAAAGTTCAAGGGGGCCGAATACTTTCGCAAGGCACTGTATATTGCATGGTTAAACTGAAAGCAAGGAAGATGAAAACCCTTAGGGCCCTTTCAGACGTGCGGACCGTATGCCCGCTTTTTCATCCATCCGTTTGCGGATGAAAAAGGGACATACATTCTTCCGTCTGCGGATCGGATGAACACGGTCCGTGTTCATCCGATCCCCCCCTTAGGGGAGAGCGGAGAAAAGACAGGGCGGTCCCTGCACAGTGTGTGGAGACCGCCCTGTCATCTGACGGCTCAGCGGGGATCTACGGAGCAATCCCCGCTGAGCTTACGGACACACGGAGGAGGATCATTACTGATCCGCCCCGTGTGAAAGGGCCCTTAGTGTGTGTGTATATGTACCAAATCCAAGGAAAAAAAATAGCCAGCCTCTTGGCTGCTCCCTCCAGCTTCCCTTTAAGCGTTCGTTCACCATTATAGAAAAATGTTTTGGAGCACGGCATCCTGGGAACTTAATATGTATTTGCTTGTGCTGCAGTTTAAATGTTTTTAAAAGACATAGGTCAAACATTTTTACATAAATTTTTTTTTTTTTTTTTTTTTTTACTTTTAAGCAAAGGGCCTGGTCGAGATCGGTGCACAGTGGATTCATGGACCATCCCCCGAGAACCCAGTTTTCCAGCTGTCAGCCCAGTATAATCTTTTAGGTCCTGATGCCCTGCTTGAGGAGAACCAGAAAATGGATGCGGGAGGCCACCCTCCTGAAATCCCTGTTCTCTATACCAGCTCTGGAAAGAAAATCAGTCCGCCATTAGTGATGAATCTAACAAGTTTGTACTTTGAGTGGCTGGAGAATGCTCGGAATTTCACAAAAGATACCTGCAGTCCAGATGCCAGCGTGGGAAGTTTCTTACGCCAAGAGATTTTTCGCGGCTCAAAGGAATGGGATAAGGACACATATGAGCATAATATGGCAGTTTTAAGGTCATTTCTTAACATTGAGTGCTGTGTAAGCGGAACCCATACAATGGACCATGTGGCTCTTTGTCCCTATGGAGAGTATACAATGTTTCTAGGATTGGATTGCACCTTTCCTAAGTAAGTACACAAACAATGCAGTATCAGTTTAAAGTTGTAAAGGCAGAAGGTTTTTTATCCTAATGCAATCTATGCAGAAATTATTTATATACAGTATATGTTATGAGCACACTACATTTTACTACAAATATCAGTGGCGGTGCGCACGGACTCCGCCCCCTCTCTCCTCCCACCTGTCTATCACCATAGATAGATTCATGCATTGCATGAATATATCAGGCGCCGGGCACCTGAATTACAGATTTTTTTTTTTTTTATTATTATATAAGCACCTGATTAGAGCCTTAGGCTGTAATAGGCGTCCAAAAAGGTGAACTTAACCACCTCTCAGCCAATCAGGTGCTCGGGTCTGTGTTACCTGCCACCTGATTGGCTGAAACATCAGGCACTATAATGTGACGCCACCTATCAGGTGTCCAATTATAGCAGAGGACAGGAAGAGAGGGCGGGAGAAGAGATCGAGGCGCGTGGAGGACATCGCCGTGATCTGCTGCCCCACCAAGACAAGGTAAGTAGTGGGCGGGTGGGGTATGCACGGTGGCGGCAGTTGATGGGCGCGGTGGCGGCACTTGATGGGCATGGTGGCGGCAGTTGATGGGCACGGCGGCGGCAGTTGATGTGCAAGGCTGGCGGCAGTTTAAGGGCACGGTGGCCACAGTTGATGGGCACGGTGGCGGCAATTGATGGGCACGGTGGCGGCAATTGATGGCACAGTGGCAGCAATTGATGTTTTTTTTTCAGTTTGTGCCCCCCCAAACATTTTGAGCAACAACTGACGAATATATAAAAATATATTTTTTTTTTCTTACAAATGCTCTAGAAGCGGATCTCCGCCGGAAAAAAAATATTAAAAGCCAGCAGCTACAAATACTGCAGCTGCTGACATTTAATATTAGGGCACTTACCCGTCCTGGAGTCCAGCGACGTTGGCAGCAGAGGACGAGCGATCGCTCGTCACTCTGTTGCCCCCACCGCCATCCTTGGTGAGGAAATCAGGCAGTGAAGCGCTCCGGCGCTCACTGCCCGATTCCCTACAGCGCATGTGCGAGACGCGCAGCGTCGTCCTCACTGGTCCCCGTTGTGTTCTGGGAGCCGAGTGTGTCCCAGAACACAGCGGACAGGAGTGGGAAGTGACGTACTCCTTGCAGATTCCCCGCAGAGAGAACTCCTGGAAGTGGGTGAAAATATCTGCACCCCCCTTCCCGCTGAAAGGTGTCAAATGTGACACCGGAAGGGGGAGGGTTCCGATTATATATACTATACTATAGGGTGGAGCTCCACTTTAAATTTATGACAAGGATAAAGACATTGTCATAGTTGGGAAAGCTGGTTAACAAATATAATTTGGCATATTTTCACACTTGAAACTTTTTTTTTTTGTAATTACAGGGGCTTCGAAAGTCTTGTGAATCGGATTAAAGCAAATATTCCAAATGACACTGTAACACTGAACAAAGCTGTTAAGAGAATTTCCTGGGATGGCTCCTTCCAGGGCAATGACTTCCGTGTGTACCCGGTGCAAGTGCAGTGTGAGGATGGAGACACATTTGTGGCAGATCATGTAATTGTCACTGTCCCATTAGGTAACATTCATTATATTACAGTGTGCCAAATGCTGGTGCAGATTACTACAACTATGCTGCAATATATCTTACACAGTTGGCACCCTACAAAAAGACTATACACGTGATATTTCTGTTTAATGCATTTTCATTAAAATATAGTTAAACCCAAAACCATTAAATGTACAGTACATTGCAGTTAAACAGTTCTTAGCATTGGTGGCTGCATTTGTTTTTTATTTCCAGGCTAAGAATTTTTTTTAGCAAGTAAAAATAAGACCTGCTGATCCTGCCAGAAATGCATTGTCCTTGTCCCTTGAGTGAGTGTTGCCACCCAATGACAGGAAGTGTTATTTGCTTGACCACCAGGTAAATATCAAGGAAACAAAGCCTTAAAAACAAATAATGCAGACACTATCTAAAGACTGTTAGTCTACAGTATATATAGTATTTCACAAAAGTAAGTACACCCCTCACATATTTTTTTTTATATTTTATTATATCTTTTCATATGACAACACTGAAGAAATTACACTGTAAAGTAGCGAGTGTACAGCTTGTATAATGGTGTAAATTTGCTGTCCCCTCAAAATAACTCAACACACAGCCATTAATGTCTAAACCGCTGGCAACAAAAATGGGTATACCCCTAAGTAAAAATGTCCAATTTGGGCCCAAAGTGTCAATATTTTGTGCGACCACCATTATTTCTCTTTCGTTCATGGACGGACACAGCAGCATAATCTTGACAGTAGAGTATTAGCCTTCTATTAAGAGAGGACTAGGCAGAAACATGTTAAAACAACATCAAAACTGTACAGTACTGCCCAGGTGGACGGTCCCCTCTCCCTGCATGCAGCAGCTCAGTTTTTTTTTCTTCCTAGCATAGGAGAAGGGCCTGGCTCCCTATTGGGGCCATTGGTCTTGGAGATGTTTTACTTTTTTCTACTTTTTTGATCCTGAGATCTACTATCAACTAGGGGTGCAACGGATCGTCACCGATCCGTGATCCGAACGGGTCACCCCGTTCGGATCGGCACACTAGGCGATCCGCGGAGCGCTCCGGAGCCTCGGCCGTAGGAAAGTCCCCGGCTTCGGCCTAGCTCCGGAGCTTCTTGCTCCACCCCAACCAATCACAGATCGGCTGTGATTGGTTGGATGGGATGTCCGGTCTCTGCACCTGATTGGCCCGCGTGATGAGCTGCCCGGATTGGCTGGCTTACTTGGCGCGCTCTGGGAATCATCTCTGCTGACATGTGTCTTCATTCCGGTGCCTTGGCTTCCACTGTAAAATACACTGTGACGCACACTCCATGCAATCTGCCTGCACACTGATTAAACTTCTCCTGCAAACAGACCAGGTGGATAGGAAGGATGGCACAGGTCAGTGATGTAGCCCAGGAGCAGTTATAGAGCTTGAAATGAAGCCATAAAAGGTTTTGGGCAATTTTTTTAAAAGAAAATTAAGTTTACAAATTTGCAAAAAAAAAAAAAAACTGTGTATATTTATATAAAATCTCACATACGTATATACTGTTTACATGTTAAATTTTAAAAGCCGCAGCAAACCTTACATGTTTGCTAATGTGACAGAACACCTCTGATTTTCAAACATGTAAGGTTTGCTGCGGCTTTTAAAATTTAACATGTAAACTATATTTTGTGTTGAAAATAACTGAATCTAAAACTCTGTTGGGTGTAACAAGATTAGTCTTTTTTTTTTATTTTTTGCTGATCCGAAAAATGATCCGATCCGTGACTCCTGATCCGAGGATCGATCCGATCCGTGAGTTTTTCGATCCGTTGCACCCCTACTATCAACTGGCTAAAAGGTTGGATATCCTAGATCCTTTAGCTACGCGCTGGGTCGGCCACGACATGCCCCGTTGCTCCAGGGGTGGCCGGTGAGCTATATGCTCCGGGGCACACATATGACCGCGTTACTACTGTCCGTGTCAGTGTGCCGTGGCCGACAGCTACCCCTGTACTTCTTGGGTGGTGGGTCTGTCCGGAATGCGTCCAGCAGTCCTCGCAGGACGGGTAAGTAATGTTCCACATGTTTTGGCAGGTTGGAACAGTTGGGTATTCCTGGGGAAGTTTACTAGGGGGTCTCTCACCCTTCCTTCTCTTCCTGTCCTTTCCCTCCTCCCCATGCTCTGTGGTGGCTGGGCCTGCTGTGTACTAATCGGGGGGTCCTCTGGGGGTGGGGCTCCATGTCTTGGCTGGGGGCTGCGGGGTGTCCAGGGTCCGCTCTCCATGTGAGGTGTTGTCTGGTGCCATGGGGGGCCCAGCGTGTTCACAGCCTTTTTTCTCCTTCCCTCAGGAAAACATTCGGTGGCCATTTTGGCGGCACCCAGCACCATTTTCTTGTAGCCACGCTTGTCTTAATGCTGTATAGCGGCGGCCTTTTTCTTGTAGTCTGCGTGCTTTATTTACAGGGGCAGCTGGCGGCCATTTTCTTGTAGTCCTGGTTTAGTTTTTGCCTCTAGCGGTGAAAATGTCCCTTCTGAATGGCACGAACAGCGCAGAACACCTCAGGCACAGGAATACACCACAGCCACACAGGATATAGGGTATATAGAGAGAGCGGACGGCGGCACTGTGCAGCACCTGGATCAGAGCGGTGAGTCCTCTGGGGGGACCTCAGTCTAGCAGTTAGGAGGGTAGACCGTTTGTACCTTGCCTTGGTCCCTATGGGTGTCAGGCAAGTGTGAGTTTGTATGGCTTCAGAAGCTGGCGTTTCTCCCCAGACATCCCTGTGGTGACAACCGGTGCCCCTGTACCTGGGGTGCCTAGGGACGCCTTGTCGTGGTCCTGGAGTCCCCTATTGCCAGGGTAGAAGCGGTGTGTGGGTGCAAGGTGGGTAAAAAGGCCCCTCCCAATGTGGCCCCCCCCCCCCGGTATTCAAGGAAATACCACGATTCCGGTGGAAGGGACCCCTGTTTTTTAAGGACCCTGCAGACGGGAGGACCGAGGCGGTGGCACGGTCCTTGTTCATGGTATTGGGGTCAGCATTGCGGTCACTGTTGACCACGACCCTGGCGTCACTGACTCTTCCTTAATGGGCAAAGATTTGCTGCACCATGATTTGAATAGCAACAGGCTTCCCAGGTCTGCATAATAGCGGACCAGTTGGTGCATGGCCTTAAGTATGCCTGCAATGCTGCCTTAAACACAGCTCCCTGGATGTCCA